>NW_028301049.1:617500-1217500 GCF_049000335.1 Polistes dominula | reverse complement strand
TATTTTTATACCACTTTATTTGTATGATGTTCATTTATATTAAAATATTATATATATATATATATATATATAGTATATTATGTGTGATAAATATATTTTTAAATTCTTATCAGTGGTTAATGTTTTTTACATAAAGATGTAATTGTGGGTGTTAATTGAATAAAGAAAAAAATAATTCAAAAATATTTACAGTTGAATTAATAAATCCTAAAAGCAATCATAATACCTTGATGCACAAATTGTAAGGTAAAGGGTGTTAATTGGTTAAAGACATTTTGCACAAAAAATATTTTTCGTTTAATTTATAAAACTTTGACGTAACCTTAACACTTTCATGCACCTTATATTACATTATATATATATATATATATATATATATATATATTTATTCAATTTTGTTATATGCAAAAAATAAAATGCACTATAATAGAAAACAAATATTGTTACATAACCATTGAAAATATTGTGATATGATTAATGATTAGTATTACATAAAAAAATTAGTTACATGTAAAATAAAGTGTAATTAAGTACACTGTAATAGGGAACAGATGTTACTTATCCCTATAACAATTTGATTTTGATAATTGATGATTAATATTAAAGAAAATAATTCGACTAAATGTGATCCAATGTAAAAAGTAATACAAAATACCATGTACCTCTGTACCCCCCTCTCGTTTTGATGTTCACCCAACCAATTTTCATTTTCATCTACGTAATCACGATGCCAGGATAAATAACGTTCGAGTTGAACTATATTGAAAAGGGCAGGGTATGGTAGGGTAGGGTAGGGTGGGGTAGTCAGGCATTTAGTATCGTCCCTATCGTTCGCGTTCGTCTCTTGAACAATGGAGTAATTAAATTTTGATTAATCGATTCGTTCCTTTATGCAGAAACTATCATTACGGTGGTCACTGTTGGTCCAGCATATATACAATATACATATATATATATATATATATATATATATATATATATATATATATATATATATATATATATTTATATATGTTATAGTAGAATTGCTGTTAGACCCATGATTCTTCATCAAAAATGGCCGTGATTTGTCTGTCAGTGATTTACCGTCGAATGTTCGAATTTATAATTTGTTATAATACATATTGATTGTGTCAATTATTCATCGTAAAAAATAACTATTGTTTTTAAAGTAATTAAAAATATACAATAAGATAGTAATTAGTTTGTTCATGTAACAGAGATATGAATTTTTGACAATTTTACTCACAAATATCTTATTATTGGGTTGTCCTGAAAGTTCGTATTCGATTTTGACGATAGATGGAAGATGGAAGAAACCCATTTAAGCTTTTTTTTTGTTATATATTTATTACATAATAAATATAACTATATATATATATATATATAATAATATAATAACTTTACAAGTTCGTGCTTCAGAAATTTTTCAGGTTTTTTTAGCAAAAACACTTTAATGTCATCTATCGCAAATCGGCACGAACTTTCCGGACAACCCAATATAACATACACACACACACACACACACACATACATATAGATCATTCTTTTAATTTCTTTTTTTGTCCCTACCATTTGGAATAAATCCCTTGGTCTTATGCAAGGACGAAAGTATTCTTCTTCTCCCTTTTAACCTAAGTCCCGGTCTCAGATTCTTTTACTAAGATGGGTAAAAAAGAAGAGAGAGAGAGAGAGAGAAAAAGAGAAAGAAAAAAAAAGGGAGACTTGTAGCTTGACGAATCAGCGAACGAGGATAAATACCACATAATCCGACTGGTAGCTCTGATTGCTTCGTGGTGGTGGTGGTGGTGGTGAGGGGGTCGAGGTTATCGTCAAATCCGCATGGAAACCTCTTCCATGTCTGGTATTCGGTATCGAACTTGTACACACATATACATATGCATATATACATATACATACATGTATAGTTAACTTCAAAAGGTAGTAGGCCAGTTCACTACAGGATGCCAAAATCGAGATGGACGTTCGTAGAAGAAAGAAAAATATAAAAAAAAAAAAAAAAACAGAAAAATACAAAAAAACTTGTTTTATCCGTTCATTTTGAAAGCCCGGAAGTATTCTTCCGTGGTTGAAAATGTATTCCGGTCATATTTTATTATTTCCCGACTTCTATGAGAATACCAAAAATAGGATAGAAAGAGAAAAAGAAAGAGAGAGAGAGAGAGAGAGAGAGAGAGAAAGAGAGATGATGAGTTTGAAGTGAATCGAAACCGAATCGAGGCCAAATCGATAAATGAAATAAACTTTCTATTCTTTTATTCTTTTTATACGAAGTATAACCCCCCCTCCCCCACCCACACTTATACAATGTTCCCTACCTTTCTCCATCCACCATTTGTTTCTATTTCATTTTCTATTATTCTCATTTAGTTTATCGCATTTTTCTTCGAATAATATGTATATATTATGGGAAATAATAATCATGTGTGTGCATATCACACAAGTTAAAAGTGAAACCTTCAAATAAACAAGTATCGAGGATAATTTATTATATAATATTATTATAATATTATTTGTACTTTTAATTTGTAATTGTTATAAAAATAAGCGCCTGTATGAATGCAACCCTCCAGACACACTTTAAAAATGTTGCTTGCGAGTGCCATCTACTGGAACGGAATTTTTTTTACAGTCCAAACTGTTTATACACGTTTGTTAGACGGATTGCCTATCTTTCGGGCAGAAAAAAATTCCGTCCCGACAGATGACGCTCGCAAGCATTATTTTCAAACTGTGTCTGGAGAATTGCATTCATACAGGCGCGCATTTTTATAATAATTACAAAGAAAGTAAAGAATAAAACACTTTTACAAAATGTTTGCAAATCAAATATTTTTATAACTAATGTTATGTTTGTTTCTTTTTCTCTTCTTACGTAGTATTAAGACCGTTTCTTTTCCCCCGACTACATCCCGGTTTTGTTTTCTCACTACATCACTGCATTTTATTTTTTTCAAATCACACACCCATTCTAAAGAAGTTTTCACTTTAAAAAAAAAAATATATATATATATATATATTTATATTTAGAATCTGGTATATTACTAGGGATTTAATTACTTTCAGTCGAACGAAATCTTGAGAAACTCTAACGTGCCGTAAACGAAAGGGCTCATATATACCAACTATACTAACTGAAATAGAACGAGAGAGAAAGAGATAGAGAGAAAGAGAAAGAGAGAGAGAGAGAGAGAGAGAAAGAGAAAGAGAGAGAGAGAGAGAGAGAGAAAGAGGAAGGAGTAAGAAGTTAAACGACAAAACTCTACAAGTGTGACGTAAGGAAGAGGAACCGTTTATGCTTGCGTTACTTCGAAGCCATGTACAAACTTTCGTTCGAAAATTCTTAGCAGACTGCAATATCCGGGGTCCGATCGAAGTATTCAGGGGTGCATAGGGGTAGGTTGGGGAGGGGGGAGAGAGGCGAGGCGATGTGCTTTGCGTTACCGTCTCGTAAACATCCACGAGATATTATTATTCCTTTATTCGTTCCAGTTTACTTTCTTTTATTATTTTTATTCTTCTTCTTCTTCTACTTCTTCTAGTATTCGTTTCCATTCTCCCCCCCCCCACACCATTCCACCAGCCCTTCTTTTTTACTAGTTTAAACTTCTTCTTCTTCTTCTTCTTCTACTTCTACTTCTAGTTCTAGGGAAAAAGATGTAGAAAAAGGAAAACTATAAACAAGAACATCTAAGAGTTCGTGTCTCGCACGATTTCCGAAACCAAGAAAACGTGATTCGATCTTTCATAAACTTATCGCATTAATAATTTTTCTCCTTATACACGAACAGAATTATAAATCAGATTTATTCAACGATATATATGCTCCACAGAATGTAGAGGGAAAAATGTTTTCGAAGTATTGCGATTTTTGAATTAAAAAAAAAATAATAATAATAATAATAATAATAAAAAAACACGTACGTATTTTCTTCTAGGAATTTCTTTTCACGAATGAGAAAGAGTGGAAAAGTGGAAGCAAAAATAGACTTTGTTTCTTATCTTTCTATTTCATACTTTGCCCATTTTTTTTCTTCTTATATGTGTATAAGTTAATATATATTTATTTATTTATTTGTATTAGAAAAATTGTGTACGTTGAAACAAAACGTTAGTTCAATTTTTGATCACTAGGGGTAAGGCCCTATTTCCTAAGGTGGAATCTACAAATTGTCACCATGTTGGCATGGAGTTGAAAAGTAATTAAAAATAAATAAAAAAAGAAATAAATAAAAAAATAAAATTAATAATTAAATATTATAATTATATTATTATATTATATTATTATTTGTTATTATATTTTATTATTAATAATTAAATTATGAATAATTTATTTATTTTAATTATTTTATTTTTAAAAATCGACAGAATTTTCGTCTAAACCTAATATTATCTTCTTTTCTTATTTTTCTTCTTTTATATAAAAAATAACAAACCTATTAATGTGTTCAAAAAAAAAAAACTTTTCCCATGGAAAATAATTTTTTCAACAAAAAATTCTATACTATTACTATTACATATTGTATATGAAATTGTATAATAATTATAATAATACCAAATGTATAAATAAAAAAAAATGAATAAAAACACAATTTCATCGTTTCCTTTTGAAAATACTAACAGAGTTGATCGAAATGAAACATTGAGAATTATTAGAAAAAGGGCTTTGTGCAAACCAAAAAAAAAAAGAAAAAAAAAGAAAAAAACAATAGAAAAGAATTCGCGGTTGGTTTTAAACGAGGTAAAGGTGAATTTTTTCAAAAATCGTCACAATTTTGGAGGAAAATGCTAGAGTAGAGTAGAGGAACGTCTACCATAGTTCATGGTGTGCAGCTGTTACCAGTTGAAAGCAAACAGGGTGCATGGAAACGAATAAACTATGACAGAGTGTGCACGGAAACTAACTGCGTAACCATTCTCTCTCTCTCTCTCTTTCTCTTTCTCTGGTAAAGAAGAGAGTTGAAGAGAGAATAAGAGAGAGAGAGAGAGAGAGAGAATGAGACTGAGAGACAGAACTGCAAAACTTTTCTTCTCATATATACATAAACTCGTTTCAACGGACTTGATCCAGTCCGACGACTCTTCTTGGTGTTCTTGCCTTGCATTTCTGTATAACATTTCTAGTGAATGCATCGTTATAACATTGTGCAATAAAAATATAGCAATATATTAAAAGTTATGTAATAATTATTGATGTCAAAGAATTCTTGAATATTGTAAGAGTAATTTAGTTTACATAATTCTGATATAAATAAAGTCAGAGTAATGTAAAGTCTTGTGTATGTAGACTTACACCACTTTCTTATATATATATATATATTATTTATGTAAAAGATGTTTACAGTCGAATGCACGATCACCTGAAGAACTTGAAACACCGCTTTAACGTTATTTTACTTGTATACGTATGTGTGAAGTCACAGATGCGTGTAAGAAACGAAAAGATAGTACTTTTACGTGATACAGAAACGATAAATATGTTCCTTACAGTGAATAAATTTAAATCGATTTGCTATAAAACCGTTTGATGATGCATTTTTACATATTTTTTTTTCTTTTTTTTCGAGAGAGAGAGAGAGAGAGAGAGAGGTTTTACGCGATAAGTGTTATAACTTGGTAACGATACCAACGACCAATGAAATGTTTTTAAGAAAATGGCAACAACAAAAAAATATAAATCAATCGTAATATACAATTTGTCTTTTTTCGTGTGTGTTCTTTAATCTATTATTTAAATTATGTTTTATTTCTATTATTATATTTTATTATATATTATTTGATTTGATATTAAATTACATTTAATATTTATTGCATAATATTATTATATTTATTTTTAGTTTATATATATATATATATATACATATCTATATACTACTTATGCATACATAAGTATGCATACGTAATATACATTATATATATGTATACTTTGATAACTGTCCCTCTTTCATACACCGGTATAAAAATGTATGACTCTCACTTGACGAAAAAAGAAAAAAATAAAAAAGAAGAAAAAAGAAGGAGAAAAAAAGAGGCTACGTGAATTATAATAGAAATCCGTACTTTTTTGTAAAAGCTTTTAAAGGATTACACTGCAGCCGGTCGGTAATATCTTTCACTTATTTACGAACGAAAGCGGAGATGACTGCACTCGACTACTGGCTTTGTATTCCAACAGGTGCTGGCTGGCTGGCTGGTTGGTTGGTTGGTTGTTCCTGTGTATCATCATCATAGTGGAAAGCTCGGACCTCGCCTTCTCATAAACAAGTAATTCTCTTTTAGACTTTCAAATCGGCAGCGATGATGGCTCTTACTTTGTATTACTGGGTACGCGAGCGCGCGTACACGTTGCTGCTGCTGCTGCTGCTGTTGCTGCCATTTTGAAATTTTTATGGAATTCTTTTAAATGCTTAACCGTCCCAGACGAGTTATATCAACCCCTACCCACACCCTTCCTTAGTTGAGTTTAACATCCCCTTTTTACTTAATAAAATCCAATGACGTAGAGGAAGAAAGAAAAAAATAAACTTGAGTGGAAAATCAAATGGGAGTATCCTGTTGTTGTTTATAAAAAACATATATATATATATACTATTTGTACTTTTAATTTGTAATTATTTATTTAATTATTAATTTAATTTATAAAAATGCGCGCCTGTTCATATGCAACCCTCCAGACACACTTTGAAAATGTTGCTTTCGAGTGCCATCTACTGGAACGGAATTTTTTTCCAGTCAAAACTGTTTCTACACGTATGTATGACGGGTTGCCTATCTTTCGGGCAAAAAAATTCCGTCCCAACAGATGACACTCGCAAGCAACATTTTCAAACTGTGTCTGGAGAATTGCATTCATACAGGCGCACATTTTTATAATAATTACAAAGAAAATAAGGTTCAATTCATTTTTAAAATAAATATCTTGTGATTTTTGAGATCACCTATTACGAATCTGATATTATCTTGTAAAACAAAATGGCTAATTCAAAATGAAACAATTTTAGCCACGTTTTCGTTGATTTGGGACTACTGGAGGAACTACAATAGAAGATACAAAGAGAATAATTGTTTATTGTTATTATAAAATTGTTATTTTGATATTGAAACATCCTAAATGAACGAAAGATTAAAAATACTTTCAGTCGAAATTTCAAAATTCAATTATTCAAGATTTTCATTTGACCTGTCTGCATAATCCTGATATATTGAAACATGCAATGTTTCAAGAGCACGCTCGGTTCAAGTTTAATCAAACTTCGAAAAGACTCTTCTCTTCCGGTACCTGAACGAACCAGATATTCTCCAATTTGCTATCCAAAATGAATCAACGAACCCACGCCAATGCGACAATCCAATTGGTTCTTTTTGACTAAATGCAAATATTTTTCATAAAACGAAAATATATTTTTCTTCCTTCTCTTACCCCCACCATTTCCGTTTGACTATTTCCAGCTATTTCACGATTGTCAATTATACAAAAAAAAAAAAAGAAAAGATATATTAAAGAAAAATGCTTTTAAAAAAAAAATAAAAAGAAAATCATTTGCTTTGTACTTGTTCATTTTTACGCGAATTTGCTGTTGAAGTTATTATTTTTAAGTTAAGAAAAATCAACTAGGTGAGAGAAAAGAAATAGATTTTCTAGATAGTCTTCTGTCACGGGGGGATAGTTGCTTCTATCATAGGAACTTTCTCGGAATGTTTCCTGAGAATACACAGAAGATGAGAAGCAAAGTGCTTCTATACTATCTTATCTCGTTCTCTTTTTATATCGTGGACAACCGATCAAAATAAAAAAATATAAAAGAGAGATAAAAAGACCATTTACGATCGTTTCGTCATTTTATAAAAAATGTTTGTTAAAATCAATCAAATATTTTATTAGCTAATAAAAATATCTTACATAAGTAATATATATATATATTAACCCCCTTATTATATTATATATATGCAACCCTTATTAATATATATATATAATATATTTCAAAATATATTATTCGATCTCATATTTGGACAAAACTAAAAGTACACCCGGTATTATTACGTTCCCATATATCGTACGAAACACAGGCGTTCTAATTTTAATATTTAATTTTAAATTAACTGGAACTTCTTTTTTTATTGTAAAAAAAGTTACTAATTTAATTAAAAAAAAAAGAAATAAATTTCACTTGAAAAAGTAGTAGATATATATATATATATATATTGAGAAAGGATTAAAACGTAAAAAAAATATATATTCGAGTGTAGAGTAAAAGAGGAGAAGGGAAATAGAAAGCTTCGTTGATGGTTGAATTAAAAATCAAAGTTAGACACGCGGATGTTCTTATTAGGGATTAACTAAACCAAACGTCATATATATATATATAGTTTCATTTTTTTACGATACAAATGATGGTGGCACTTGTAAATGCATATATATATACGTATATGTATATGTATATGTAAACAGTAAGGCGAGTTACCGTAAAAATATGTGTACACATTTTTAGGATAACCCAACCATAGATACTTGTTTGTGCTGGCTTTGGAAACTTTATGATAGTCGTAAAAGCCGAGGTGGATGGTAATATGCGATAAACCGTAGTAGTATTCGCCAAGTAGTTCCTTTCTGTATTTAAAATCGGAACGGAATGGCAAAGTGGAAAAGGCAAAAAAAAAGTACAATTGGAAGTGCGGATTGCGAAATGAGAAGTGGGGTGTCCGAAGAATACGGAGTGGGGTGGTCCGAAGAGTACGGAGTGGGGATATAAGGGGAAGAACAACGGGCGTGATTTAATTCGTCGACGTATCGACCAATCGGCGACCTGTCCACTAACCCGCGATCTTTAAAACACAATTTGCATCGACGACGACGACGACGACGACGACGACGACGACGACGACGACGACGAATGACCGTAGAAATTACAAATGCATTCTGATTAGTATGAACTTTTCGCAAGAGTTCGTTGGTTCGTTCATTGGTTGGTTGAATGGTTCGTTGGTCCATAAAAGTAGAAAAAAAAAAAGAAAGAAAAGAAAAGCTATATATATATATATATACGAACATAGAAAGAGAGAGAAAAATCTAGGAAAGGAAAAAAGGAAGAAAAAAGAAAATACAAAAAGATTTACTCTGGCTAATTGCATGAGATATACGATTGTTTCATGCATTCATGCAAGAGACAGAAGTCCAAACCATTGGGTAGAAATGGAAGCTGATGGTCTCTCCTTTCCTTCTTCCTTCGAGAATTGTCTGTTTTTACTTCCTTCCTTCTTTCATTCTTTCTTTTCGTATATTTATTTTAAGACCCGTAGTAGTGTCTTCGCGTACGATACGACGAAGAAGCACGTGGTGCTTAAAAAAAATAACCTGAGAATACTTGAAAAGAAAGATCGTCGCGAAATAGACGAAAACTCAAAACGAATTCGTTAGGATTGTGCTAAATCGTCAAGGGGTTTCTTTACCCTTCTATATAATACATATATATATAGTATATATCGATTAAAATTCAGTCGGCGTGGCTCCTTGAAATTAATCGTTCGACGAGAAGAGACAAAAAGTAACATTGAAGAGAAAGATAAAGAGAAAGAGAAAACGTTATCATAGACAAGTATCGATCCTGAAGAAAATACGTCCGGACGTGAATAACGATTTCATGAAATTCAAAGCTCCTACCAGTACCACCACCACCACCATTATCGTTCCACGGTTTAAAGAAATAATCACCTTAGGAATAAACGGAAATACTGTTGATGATATTTTTTTCCTAGTAGATTTTGTTGGTTTTTCTTTCTTTCTTTTCTTTTTTTTTTTTTTATTTCTAACAAAAACTGACTGATTGACTGATACAACTAACGAAGATTATTCTCATTCGTAACAACTTTAATCACTTGACATACAATAACGTCTCGTAAATGTCCTTTTTTTCATGTGCCATTGTAAACTTTGACGAAAAACTCATATTAAAATAATGATACAAAATAAATGTACGATATTCGAGTTTGAGGATACGTGTAAATCAAATGGAAATAAATCATTGACGAATAATAATAATAATAATAATAATAATAATAATAATATTGAGAATGTAGTGAAAAAGGGTGGTGAGGGGGTGGAGTTAAACGATTAATGACTTTTTGCTCAGAAGAAAGAAAAATAAAAAAAATACTTTCAATCGATAAGGAATAAAAAGAAATGTGTGTGCGTAATACAACGAAGCATAACGTAACCTGCGTTAATTGATAAACGAGTGGTGGTGGTAGTAATGGTGGTAGTGGTGATGGTGGTGGTGGCGGCGGTGGTATCTTTCTATGTAAATATTTGTAACGCGTGTATTTTACTGCTACCCAATGATACATATTTCGAATGACGTTTTACGTTTAAAATCGGACAATCATATATGACATCGTATATTTAATTAATATCGTCATTTTGTATTGTAACAAATACATTTGAAGATATTATTATAACAAAAAAGAAAAGAAGAAAGAAAAAAATAAACAACAACAAAAACAATATAAAATAAAATATTTACTTTTTACATAACCCCACCATCATAATTTACAAACAATCGATCATTTTGTTATAATATCAATAATAATAATAATAATTGAAATTTCAAAATGTATCATCCCTTAGATATTAAAATAGTTTTTTAATATAATAATACTTGTTCGTTAAATGCATTTGTAAACAGTTAAATTTGTTTTTGTTTTTCTTTTTCTTTTTTTTTCCTTTGAACAATTTCTGTTTCCATCTCTCTCTCTCACACACATACGTGATTTAATTTAATAGAAAAATTCTTTCGACTTTTGTTAAATCTGATTTTTCCTGTAAACTTATTCGATACGTATCCCAACCTTCCTACCCCTCTTACACATCTCTCATTCCATTGGTGAATTTTCTATCAACGTTAGCCTGTATCAAACTCAAAATAAAAAAAAATAAAAAAAAAACCCTCCTTTTTCTCCTCACTCACGCAACTTTAACTTCAACCCTTGTTTTTTTTTTTTATCTATCCATCCAAACATCGCGTGGATGATTGATAGCTAAAAAAAACGTGGATTGCTGTTTGTTAGATATTTTTTTGTCTTTTTCTACACTACTCTTTATTTTTTTTTTTTTCGTATACGTATTTCTCTTTCACTCATAACTTGTCTTTTTCTTGCTCCTTTTATCATACAAACTCACAAAAACAATGATTATATCAACTTAATTTCATTTGATATAGAAAACTTTAACCCCCTGTTTTTTTTGTTTTTTTTTTTTTACTATTTTCTTAACTATTCATTTTTTTTTTTTAATAAAAATTTAATTAACATTGTGACAAATAAAAAAATGTTAAGAGATAAGAAAAAAAGATGACGATGAACAATTATTTATCAAACAACAGTTTATCATAATTATTTTATGTTATATAATATATATAAAAATATTATAAATTTGTCAACAACTTTAAATCAAACTTTAAACTCCCTCGAACCTATTAACCTATTAATATATTAATGATTCAATTTAAAAAAAGTAAAGAGGTACTTTTAAATATAATTTACATAAAAGACAAACTCAAAAAGTTTGTTTTTCGAATGTTAAAACGCGCATATTATTTGACGATTACCAAATAGAAAAGCGCGCGTTTTTTGAACGCGTCTTAGAAGAAATCAACGACGTAAGATAAATAAGACAATTTTATTTCTAACCCATGCACTTTTAATGAAACACTTAATGAATGTAAATAAAATAACTGTAAAATATCTAAAAAAAAAAAAAGAATGTTATTTTACACTCACCTGCTGATAACAGCATCTGCAAGATAAACAAGATAGATCGTCGACGATTCATCATTGCGATCCCACGTTTGAAGGTTCTACATGAACAAGAGAACTTTTTTCTATGTTAATTTCAAATCTTGATATAACTTTTGAAATCAATCCAAATATATCTTCATCTATTTCTTATCGTTGATTTTATCCTTTTTGATATTTATACAGTATATAAGGTTCTTCCAATAGAAATCCTTTTAAGAAAAGCCACGCGTCCTTTCCACGTGGTTAAAACCACCGCACGGTGTTAGGGGGATGATTTTTTCCCAGGAAACAATTGTATCGTTGTAAAACTTCTGATCAACTAATTTCAAGGAAATTAAAAAGATTAAAATACAACAAACAAACAAACAAAAATATATATATATATAAAATAAATATAAAGAAGACAATATTTGTTAAACAAAAACCGAAAAAAAGCAATTGTCAATCCGAATGTTTGACGTTGATATCCCTTCCTTTCCTTTCCTTCTTTTCCGAATGAACCGTACGGACGAATAAAATGACAAATAATATGAATGTAAGCAAATAATGTGATTGGTGTTTTAAGAGAAAAGGAAGAGAGAGAGAGAGATAGAGAAGCTGCACGAGCGAAGTCTCGGCTTCGACTGGCGCGCGCTCCGACGTTTCCGACCCCTCTGATGACCGCGACGAACCACCTCTACCTCTGGTTGAGTCCTCCTGGACCAACCTCCCAACTCTCTCACCCTCTCTCACACTCAGCCAACCCTCTCACCCTTTTACTCACCCTCTACTAACGCTAGAACGTCATACACCACCTTTACTGTGTGCCTACTAATTCGCGATTTAGTATGAGTTGTCGGAAACTCTTGCCACCTTGCCAAAAGGACTATGAATTCATTGGGCAGGCTTATGATGTTGTTACAATCACATATATATATACAAGTACATAATGTAACATCATCCAGTCGTTTACTCCTAATAAAGTCTAGACGATTGATAGACAGGAATCTTTGATGAGTATTTGTTTTACGTTTAAATTCAAAGTGTTTACTTGTTACGATTTTTTATTATCTCCATTATCGTTTAATATTATCTAGAAATTTGATGATAAAGATTGTCATCAATTTAAACTATCCTTATTATATATATGTATATATATTTATTATTTTATGTTATATATTATTTATTATATTTATTATAAATTATTCATTATATATTTATTTATTATTTATATTTGTATTTTATATTTATTAAAATGAAAACTTCATTAGAATGGATGTGATTTAAAAAAATGAAACGCAGTGATGTAGTGGGAAAATAACATCGGGATTTAGTGGGGGAAAAGAAACGGCCATAATACTACGTAAAAAGAGAAAAAGAGACAAACATATCATTATTTATAAATCATCATTATTTATAAAAATATTTGATTTGCAAACATTTTTTAAAGTGTTTTATTATTTACTTTCTTTGTAATTATTATAAAAATGCGCGCCTGTATGAATGCAACCCTCCAGACATACTTTAAAAATGTTGCTTGCGAACTCCATCTGTTGAGACGGAATTTTTTTCTGCCCAAAAGATAAGCAACCCGTCATACATACGTGTATAAACAGTTTTGACTGCAAAAAAATTCCGTTCCAGTAGATGGCGCTCACAAGCAACATTTTCAAAGTCTGGAGGGTTGCATACAAATAGGCGCGCATTTTTATAAATTAAATTAATAATTAAATAAATAATTACTAATTAAAAGTACAAATAATATTATAATAATATTATATAATAAATTATTCTCGAAACTTGTTTATTTAAAAGTTTTACTTCCAACTTGTGTGATATGCAAACATGTTTTTTTATATATATATATATAATTTATATATATATTATTATATATTATTTATTACATTTATTACAGATTATTATATTTATTATATTAATTATATATATATAATATTATTAATATAAATAATAAATATATTTATATTTTATTATTATATATAAATAATATTATATATAATAGGTGTAAGATTACCAGGTGTGCCAGAAAGTCATTACCGGTTTTTCTAACAGATGTCGCTAGGCTTGAGTATGCAATGTTATCATTTGACACATATGTCATTTTATTCTACTGACATCAAGCTTTAAAAGCTATACGGGTTATACTTTGCGAAAGTAAGACATCATAGATTTATACCTCTGTAGAGACCAAAGCGTAATTCCCTACTCACTCCGACAGATAGCGCAGCAATCGTCGCTGCCAACCGTGTTGGCAACAAGATGTGCTAGGGATTTTGCCCCGAGCCACTCTTGGCATACTGAGCATTATTCATTCAAACAACAGAAGCCGATCTATAAGGATGCTATAAGTCAGCACGTTATAACCAACATTTAGCTGCCTAGTTACTTTTTCCTCCCGCATGTAGGATAAACACTGCACCTCTTTGAAAATGTCAAGTTTCATGCCGGAAAACGTGCATTCGCGGCACGCATTACTTTTCTTATTTAATCAAAAGAAAAAAGCCGCTGAAAGTCATCGTTTCCTGGTAGAAACTTACGGTAAACATGCTCCAACCTTAAAAACTTGTGAGACGTGGTTTCGAAAATTCAAAAGTGGTGATTTCGATCTGCAAGACAAAAAACGTTCTGGTAGACCGAAAAAGTTTGAAGATGCGAAACTGCAGGAGTTATTCGATGAAGACCCAACCCAAACTCAAAAACAATTGGCAAGAGCGTTAAATGCGGCCCAAGAAACGATTAGCGACCGATTACGAGCAATGGGGAAAATTCAAAAGATAGGAAGATCGGTGCCACATCAACTTTCCGGCACACCTGGTATGCTTCCGCCATTTTTTTTTATAAATCATTTTTAGTAGAATAGCAGAAACAAAGTTGTACACATAATATATATTAATTATTTTATTATATATTATTTATTATATATTAATTATTTATATATTATATATATATATATTTATTATTATTTAAAAAGATATAAATTTTGATCGAAAATAAATAAATTGCAATATTAATGAGAAGGAAGATTTATTGAGTTATTTTAAATCAAATTTACCGTTCGATACTTCATCGATTTCAAAATATCGATAATATATTTATAATAATATAAGATATATATGTTAGATTTGAAATTCTAAACGCTATCATTTATCTTTAACAAAATGTAAACAGAAAACCGTTGAGTGAAATTAATTTTCTAAGAAGAAGAATTTGCAGTTGTTATCGTGTTTATTTCTATTTATAATTTCTTTCGAATTTCTTTTCTGTTATCGATAGTTATTATTTACTCGTTATTGCCACACCGACTACTACACATTCATCTTATTTAAACATTAACAAGAAAATATTTAATAATTAACAATGAAAATTAATCATTTTTAACTTACCTAGATTATTTTTCTGGTAGTAGGAGACAATCAATTGGCGCGAAAATCGTTTTTAAAGCAAACAACCGGAAGTATCATGGCGTACACATCAGAAAACAATTCTAGTCAAATGAAAATCTATAACGTTAATTTTCTTTTTCTTTTTCTTTTTTTTTACAAAGAAATGATTAAAAGAAAATATTCAAATAAATATGAAAAATTATTCTCTTATTTAATATTTATTTATTTACGTTTAAAGACAAAATATGAGAGTATACAATATGAAAAAGGATTTGCCCGCGCTACGATCGTTTCTCTGTTGGAAATCCGTCATTAGGTTTCGGCGAGTTGCACAACGGACGTTTAGATTAAGAAGCATTGCTAGTTTTGGCGCCAATCAAGTAAAAAACACATTACTATCGTATTCCACAGCAAGTGCTGGAAAATATTAGTATGTATTAGTACGGCAATATTAAAAATGCCATAAAGACTACGTGTAACAGTTATGAAAAATATTTTCAAAGAACATTTATCAACATAACCTAACAAATGTTATAGTGCCGCCAAGGAAAGCTACGAAACGAACCGCCCAAGTTCCACCGACGGGACAAAAGAAGACCAAACAGCTAAGAGGAAAGCTAGGTAACAATTTCATTAGCACTTTATAACTATAATATTCTAATTTCATTCTTATCAGTGTCAATAAACAATTGTTCGTGTTACGATTAAATGTACCGTTTCTTTAATAACCTAAGCTAGTGTGGGGGTCATTGCATGTGGTTTTTTTTCTTCTTTTTAGTTCACAATCATTAAAATTTCATTGATTTAAAAATATTTACAATTATGATCATGTTAACTCGTAATAATTATTTGTCTTTATTTATTTATTCATATATTCTTCTTTTTCTCAGTTTGGTCAATGACATATTATTAAACTATAGAATAAAATACTCTGTAACTTCTCTTTGACAGATTTAAAGTTGAAACCAAATTTACGGCAATCCAATACAGGCGGTTATATACTTGCATTCGGACAAGGAGATGTTGGACAACTTGGTCTGGGAGAAGATGTTATTGAAAAGATTCGTCCTGCGACTATTCCTGGATATCAAGATATAGTAACTGTAGCAGCTGGAGGCATGCACAATGTTTGCTTAAGACAAACCGGTGAAGTAATAACATTTGGATGTAACGATGAAGGGGCTCTTGGAAGGGATACATCCAAAGAAGGTTCGGAGACTGTCCCAGGTTGTGTTGATTTACCTGCTAAAGCTATTCAAGTAACAGCAGGTGATTCTCACAGTGCTGCATTATTAGAAGATGGTAGAGTCTTCGCGTGGGGTTCTTTTAGAGTAAGTCATATATCATTCTTTCTAATAACTTGTTTATCTTCTAACGAGATATGAAATTAATATTACATACTTTTGAATGATATTTTAGGACTCTCATGGTACCATGGGTTTGACGTTAAAAGGAAATGAAAGACTTCCTATAGAATTGTTACCTAATGTTAAAATAGTTAAAGTAGCATCGGGTGCTGATCATTTAGTATTACTTAGTGAATCTGGAAATGTATATACCTGTGGTTGCGGCGAGCAAGGTCAATTAGGACGAATGGCTGCCAGAACCGCTAGTAGAAATAGTCGTCATGGTATAGGACCTTTGTTAACACCTGGAATAGTTGAATTTAAAATTACTAAAAAATTAGAATTTAATGATATATGGGCTGGTACATATTGTACTTTCCTAAAAGAATATAGTAAAGGAGATATATATGTTTTTGGTTTAAACAATTATTATCAAATTGGTAAATATCTTAATTTATATTTATTAACATTTATCATGATACAAGAATATAAATCTAATATCAATGCCTTTCTTTAAGGTCTAAACGAACCATCAACTCATTTTCATCCACAAGTATCGAAAACTTTCAGTGGGAAAGTATGGAGGCATATCAGTAGCGGTCAACATCATACAATCGCTTTAGATGATGTAGGTCAAGTTTTTGTAATGGGTCGTAAAGAATATGGTCGTCTGGGCCTTGGACCTAACTGCTCGGATGCTAAAGAATTAACTTTAGTTTCCGCTTTAAGTTCTATGAAATGTATCGATATAGCAGCTGGTAGCGCACAATCTTTCGCAGTTACAGAATTAGGTATTTAAATATATATATATATATATATATATACTACATGCATTATAATGATTTTTATATACATATTGTAAATGTAAATCTTAAGATTTATTCCTTATTCTCTTTCTGATCATTTTAGGAGATCTATATGCGTGGGGAATGGGAACAAGTGGACAACTAGGTACAGGAGCGGAAGAAGATGTAGAAGAACCTCAACTAGTTAAAGGAAAACAATTAGAAGGCAAATCAATAATACAAGTTTCTGGTGGTGGACAACATACGTTAATTTTAGCGATACCTCGTCCAATAAAAGATAAAACTGCGGGTTAATTGGAAATAATGTAATATTATTTAAATATATCACACACACACGTGTGATACAAAGCTCGGACAACGAAGGACAAAAATAATGTGTGTAAATTGTGCCTAATAACTTTACGACGAAAACAAAGATATAATTGAGATCAATTTTTGTAATGTATTCAAATCTATAGACATTGATGAAAAAAACTTTCAGATTTGTAATATAATTCATTATTAACGATAATGAAAAAAAAAATCATTGTGTTTGTCATAATTATTGGAAGTTGTTTAATTTCTTTGTTAGTTTTTCTATTTACAAATATGTATTACAGAAATAAATTTTTTCTACAATACCATTGAATTTATTTATGTTTATATATATCATATATATATAAACACATGTATACGTGCAATATTTTTCTGTTCTTTCAATTTTGTATTACATTGTTTCAACATAATTGTTATTCAATAACATATTTTCGCAAATTTATAAGATTATAATAAATAAATTTATGTTCACTGTATGGATAAGACTAAAATGCTGAATGTTAGGTTCAATCGTTAATTTAAATGAAAAAAAAAACAAAATTGATAAAAATCATTTATAAAAATAACAAAAAGATAACCGTTTTTTTTTTTCCTAATAAATATTTCTAAAGTATAACTTTATTAACAATTTGATAATTAAATACAAAGTTGTACTTTATTTGTCATTATATTATTACGCATGAACTACCATAATTGAATGCTTTGCAACAACGATAATGTTACAATATGACAACTCACTGTTCACTTCTATTCGAATAAGTAATGTCAGTAAGAAAGAAATGATTTCAATGAATTTTAGCACCATTATCATTCAGCAAATAAAAAATACATGATGGATAATTTAACTTTTCTTTCTTTGGTTGTTAGTTGACTTTATTTTTCATAAAATTATCTTCTTGCATAGACATTTGTGTAAGTTTCTTTCCTACACGTTCATGAACGTCTAAATATTTAGCTACACAACGATCTAAACATATTGATTCTCCTTTTCCCAATTCTGCTTCACTATATTTTGGTGGGATACATTTTCTATGACAAGCCGATAACATACGATTATACATGTCAGACATCATTTCTAATTCCAAATCTTGAACCATTTTGAGTTTTTCTTCATCTAAATGCGGTAGAGCTGCCATTTTGTTCTTTCTTTTTTTGTTTTATTTTGTTTTTACTCAATTAGAATAAATTCGATATTATTGAGTATTATATAAATAATTTATTCTTCTCCAATATCAATTTCCCTCATACGCTGTCTTACTTTCATAACCTCATATCTTTTGGCATCTACGTATTTTTTTGATAAGCTAAAGCTATATATTCCTAAAGAAATGACTATAGCCCTGTAACATAATTTATTACAATAATCAGTATATTCACAAACAAAAAATATTCATTAAGTTTATTTTGAAATAATTCAATAACGTACTATACACGTGGAAATAATAACTCTTGAGAATTGTACTCTTTTTTTTACATTTGAGGTTATAAATAATTAAAATACTAATAATCATTCAAATTTATTATATTTCTTTCAAAGCATAATAATAACTATACGCACCTACCATCCAATAAATATTTTTTGATGCGTTCCTAATTTCATAGTTTTATTTGTTAATATATTTAAAAAAAACTGTGGAATAAATCATATACTCTGTATAATCGTATTAATCATACTAAAATGATATTCGGCGTGTTACACATTATACCGGCACTTTTCAATATCAATACCTAACATTTCCCTAGTAGAGTTATATCAATGTAGCCAAAATTATAAAAATAAAAACCAAATAAATCTCTAGCACGAATGATAGTAGTAGTACTTTAGGTATTTAAACTGAAGTAACATAGAATAGAATTATAACCTATAAATATAACCTATAAAAATATAACCTATAAATTAAAAGAAAAAATATATTATCTGTTATTATAAACAATGCAACGATTTGATATATTATCGAAACAATTACGTTTAATCAATATTATCAGAACAAATAGAACGTTTATAAAATCATTCAGCAGTGAAAAACCTCCAGACGATGGCATGAACAAAACTGAGAATACTCAAATAGAGATTAAAGAAATAAAATCATCTGATAGTTCTTTAAATAAATCTGATGAATCAAATTCTAATATCAAATCTAATGAAATGAAATCTCTTGAGGATGTAGCACAACCAGAAATAAAGTTGAGTGGATTTGCACAGACATTTAAAAAGTTTTCAAAAATTGATACACCAGAAGAAACCAAAGGACCAACCACATTTACTTCTTTACTACGACAGTCAGAATTTATGAATGTATGTTTTTTCTATTTATAAATTTGTACATTTATATTTTGTATTACATGTCATAACGTTGCAGTTAGGAGATCCAGAAGGAAAGAGGGTCGTAGGGAAAATATTTAAAACCGTCAACGACGATTTGTACATAGATTTTGGATGGAAATTCCATTGTGTATGCACCAGACCTTTAAAAAATGGAGAGTATGTAATTTATTATTTACTTCAATATTTATTATATTATCAAGCAAACAGATTGATAATTTGAAATTAAATTTTATTTCAGATTTTATGTTAGAGGTTCATTGGTAGCTTTAAAGATAAAAGACTTGGAATTATCTGCAAGGTTTTTAGGTGCAACTACAGACACTACTATCTTAGAAGCAGATTGTGTACTTTTAGGTTTATTATATTCTCCATTAAAAAAAGTCAATACACAATCAGAGAAGACCCAATTGTAATACGTGCTATTTAATATTTGTTAATTATTGTAATATCTAATAAATACTTAAACATTAACAAATGTTTCTAAGATTTATCTTACTGTAAGAATATTATGCATATAAAAGCAATATTATTTGAATCATAAATATATATATGAAAATAGTCTATGTCATATATTTCTTGTTTTTCAAGATATTTCAAGAATTATATTTAAAAACTAACATAAATGAATTCCATATAATATTGAAATAACAAGCACTATTCATTTTTCATGAATATCGTAAAAATTACATTGAATTACTTTAGCTTAAACTAATATGATTTAAAAATAACTGATAAACTTATGTTTTTTAATTTTTGATTTATTGTTAAATCATTTTCATAATTATATACACACACACAATATATTTATATATAATATATAGCAACTGAATTAATCAAAATAATACATGGTGAGAGACAAGTTTTATTATTGCAGAACCTCTTTCAACTGGCCTTTTAGCTCAGTTGGTTAGAGCGTCGTGCTAATAACGCGAAGGTCGCGGGTTCGATCCCCCCAAGGGCCAAATATTTTTTTTTTTTTCTAACCAATGATCAAATTTATTTAAAAATAAAAAAATGTATAAATATTGACATATTGTTTAGCTACATTTTTTTTATAAAATGAATAAATAAAACGTTAAACATTATATATATATATATATAGTATACTTTGAGTTATCATATATAAACAGATAATATATCTTTTCTAATCAGTACATTATACTAAGTGAACTTTGACAAATGGATTACTCAATAAGCACTTATTCATGTATTCAGTTATTTGAATATATATTTGAAAGATAATATATATTGTGAAATGAAAAATATTCATAGATATGGCTTGTTTTATTTCTTCATTCAGATGATGGTGTATAACCCTTGTAACAACAATTAAATGTGAAAATGACGATGATCTAAATAACGCATTCATCTTTACTCTGTAGTGATATAATTATGATACTTATAAAGATTGTAACTTGTTAGAGCAGAGTATTAAATATTATGTTACAATATACAACTATAAAAATCATGTATCATTCTAGAAAAGTTCAACTTTTATTAAAAACGTAAGGAATTATTCAAAATAAATATTTTTATTAATATTATCATATATATATAATATATAATGATTGTTTTCTTATAGGAATTTATTAACCTCGAAGACGTATTCACAAACTACTAATCCTAAGCAGCTTGTCAAAATTGATAAAGTAAGATTCATTCATCTCATTTATTTCTTATTTTCAATAGTATTTGAATAAAATAACATTTGTTAACATTGTTCAGGTACTTATTGCAAACAGAGGAGAAATAGCATGTCGAATATCGCGAACAGCCAAAAGATTAGGAATCAAAACTGTAGCGGTGTACAGTGATGCAGATAGAAATGCAATGCACGTGAATCTTGCCGATGAAGCATATTGTATCGGTCCAGCACAATCTAGTCAAAGTTATTTAAGACAAGACAAAATAATATCTGTCGCTAAACAATCAAAATGTCAAGCTATACATCCAGGATATGGTTTTCTTTCAGAAAATACTGAATTTGCAGAATTATGTCAAAAAGAAAATGTCATTTTTATTGGACCTCCTGCAAGTGCGATTAGAGATATGGGTATAAAAAATAAATCTAAGAAAATCATGGCTAATGCTGGGGTACCTGTCATAGAAGGTATTCAGTTGATTACAGTTTTACAAAATATATTATATATCATATATTATTTGAATAACTTTTCAACAGGTTATCATGGGGACGATCAATCCAATGAAACTTTGCTATCAGAAGCCAAAAAAATTGGTTTCCCATTAATGATAAAAGCGATACGTGGTGGAGGTGGCAAAGGTATGAGGATTGTTCTAAATGAAAATGGATTTTTGGATGCTTTAGAATCGGCAAGAACTGAATCACAAAAAGCATTTGGTGATTCTGCTGTTCTTTTGGAACAATACGTTGAAAAACCGAGACACGTTGAGGTACAAATATTTGCAGACAAACATGGCAATGCGGTTTACTTATTTGAAAGAGATTGTTCTATTCAAAGGAGACATCAAAAAGTTATTGAAGAAGCACCTGCTGTATGTTATCTTGCATTATTATAAAAGACAATATTTAATTAAAAAGTAAGATAACAAATAATTAAATGAATAGAGATCAAATCTTAAATTTAATGTACTGCATATGTCATGTAGCCTGGTATATCTCCAGAATTACGAATAGAATTAGGAGAAACTGCTGTTCGTGCTGCAAAAGCTGTTGGTTATGTCGGAGCTGGTACCGTAGAATTTATCATGGATCCAATTAACTACAATTTCCACTTTATGGAAATGAATACACGTCTTCAGGTAGAACATCCTGTTACGGAAGCAATTACGCGATTGGATCTAGTAGAATGGCAATTAAAAGTAGCTGCTGGTGAAATACTTCCTTTAAAGCAAGAAGAAATCCATCTTCATGGACACGCTTTTGAAACTAGGATCTATGCTGAAGTAAATATTTAATTATGCATGTCAATACCTAAATCTATAAATTAATGTCTTATCATTTTATTTTATTACAGAGTCCAAGAAATGGTTTTTTACCTGGTGCAGGACATTTGTCTTATTTGAGAACTCCTGAAACATCGGAAACTGTTAGAGTTGAAACTGGTGTTAAGGAAAACGACGATGTATTGGTTCATTATGATCCGATGATAGCTAAATTAGTTGTTTGGGGAGCTAACAGAAATGAAGCGCTTAGAATTCTTAAATCTAAACTTAGCGAATATAATGTAAGTTTATAAATTTAGAATAAGAGAACATATTAATCGAGAGATGAAAAGTATTGTTGTTTTATGAAAAAAAAATCAAATGTTTTTAGGTAGCTGGGCTTGATACAAATATTGAATTCATTAAAGATATATGTTCTCATCCTAAGTTTCAAAATGGTGAAGTTCATACGGGTTTTATAGAGGAAAATAGTAAAGAATTATTTACAGATTTACGTATTCCTAATAGCATATTGATGCAAAGTGCTCTTGCACTAATTTTATACGAAGAAATGAATGCTTTAGTTATATCTTTCAAAACGAATAATCCTTTTAGTCCATTTGCTACAGAAACTGGTTATAGATATAATCATATATTAAATAGAACATTGAACTTTACCGTCAATGATCAGAATATGGAAGTTAGTGTTAAATATGTCGAACCTGAAATATATTCTATGAGAGTTAACAATATTGGCCCATGGAGACAAGTACGTGGTACATTGAAGAAAATAAATAATGCACTAGAATTAAATATAGAAATAGACGGATTAATTACGAGAACAAGAGTTACCAAACTTGGAAATAAATTGCATTTATTTACCAATGTAAGTTAATCAATTAATTCCTAATTATTTATAATTAAATGTTCATACTTTAAAAGTTTATCTTTTTTAGACACAAGAATGGCAAGTGAATATACCCAATCCTAAATTTGTAACGGAACTTAACAAATCTGTTGAATTAAATCCTTCGGCAGCAATTAGTCCTATGTCTGGTATAATAGAAAAAATATTTGTTAAAAAAGGTGATAAGGTTCAACAAGGTGATTCATTAGTTGTTATCGTAGCTATGAAAATGGAAGTAAGTTGATTCAAATTTATACAAATATTTTATTTATAATTTCATTTGTACAATAACGTTCAACAAATTTCATTATTATTTTTATATTACAGCACGTAATTAAAGCATCTATTGATGGAGTTGTCGAAGATGTTTTATATTCGGTAGGTGATAACGTATCAAAGGATAATCTTCTTGTTAAATTATCAGAAATAAAAGAATAACCTTAACAACGCGCACATACATATTCAAAATATTTTTATACAAAATCATTTTATACATTTTATATCTATATATATATATATATATATTAAATGTATTATATAACATATTTTATATATTATTTTTTGAAAAAAATATAATAATTACTTACAAGAGTACAAATTATAATGACATATTAAATAAAGATAACAAAATGAAATTGAATTCGTGAATTGAAAAAGTACACTAGAATTTTTCGCTGTTGATTGGATAATGTAAACAATATGGCGAATCTAGCTAAAATGGCAGTTAAATGCAAGTGGCGCTGCTGTAGCAATTACTTTGCCTAGTTACTTTTTACAAAGGGAAAGCGTGTTTCTAGAACGACAACGTTTGGTAAAGGTTAATTTATCTTATTATAACTGAAAACAATTGTTTATTTAAATCACACCTGAGACTTCATATTGTAAGAGACATTAATAAGAGACAGTTATTACTTGTGCAAACTTTCACATAATACTACAACTTTCGAATAAATGTGTGTTTTCATTGTGCAAAAGTAATACGTATTAAATATAAATAATCACATTTTTCGTTGATATTAATTATTTATGATGAATATTTTCAAGATATATATCTGTGTTAATTAAGAAACTAAACATTTGTACATTTTAAACAGTAACTTAATATGGATCTGTTAGCAACTCAACCTTATGATTATGACGATTTAGCTACACAAAAGATTGAAATAGAACCAGAAAAAATACAAAATATACAGGTAATAAATTAAATGAAAATTTATCAAATTTATTTTCAACGATAATTGGATAATATAAATAATGTTTAATATTTTAGGTTGGTGAATTGAAGGTCAATTTTAAATCATATCCTATTTATAAAGGAATAACTAATATAGGACGTCATTCTAACTGTCATATTCAGTTGGATGATCAGGTATTTTATTTGTTATATTTAATGAATAATTATATTTATATTTCCTTTTTTCTTTCTTTTTTACTAACAATATTTTTAATTATAGAGTATATCAAAATTTCATGCAGAGATAGAAACACATACATATCCATCTACCTCATGGATAAGTGATTTGAATTCTTCTAATAAAACAATACTGAATAATGTAAGTTCTATTAATTTCATTTATACATAGGTCAAATTTGTATAAATTTTCAAGAAATATAATTATTATGTTAATTAATCAATATAACCTAAAATCATATTTTTTATTTTAGGTTGTTCTACGTCCTAAGCGTTATTATGAATTAAAGGATAATAGTACGATACAATTTGGAAGGGTAAAAGTAATTTATAAAGTATGTCACTCAAGCAAGGAATTAACCATCCCCGAAACTCCTGAACGTAGTAACCGTCAACATAACGTAACAGTTCGAAATTCAAAAACTCCGGATAGATTATTGGTAATGATAATAATTAATATATCAAACAATATAACTAGAGAAACGAAAACAAACTGTTATTACAAAAGAAATACAATTATTTCTCTTTTTTTTTTTTTTTTTTAGACTCCTAATTCAACTTCGAATAAAAGTAATTGTTCAATTACGAATATACAAGAATGTTCCAAAAAATTGATTACTTCTTTTTCATCCAAAAATCGGTTAATTCGAGAAACATTGCAAAATATTGGCAAACAAAGTGTTAGTACAGAAAGAACAGTTTCATGCGAAGAAGTAAACAGTTTATGCGATCAAAACGAACGTAGCATAAGTTACGAATCGGATGATATATTTGATGCTGCTACGCAGCACGTTAATATCGATTCATATTTGAAAAGTATCCAAGATTCATCGTTACAAAAAGAAATGGAAAAACAAGAAGAGGAAGATGTTAGTAATATCGATAACACAGCAACATTGGAACAAAACTGCGACAAAGTTGGTTCTACGAGTACACCTATAAGAAAAACAAATGCTCAGGATGATCAAGTAAACAAATTGAATAGCATAGAAAGAGATATTGCATCGGCAACCAAACGTCTTCGATCGAAAAATAATTCTTCGCCTTCGGTTAAAGAAAATAATAAAAAAAATAAATGTCATTGATATAACCTCACCAGATAGAATTCCAAATTCAAACAAACGACAAGCTGAAGAAAAGATAAATGATCTTGACAATATTGAAACTTTAGATACGCAAATAATAAATATAGAAAGTAACAATCGTTCCGATTCAGTTAAAAAATTACAAGCAAATAAAATTGACATAAAAAAATGTAGTTCTAGTATAGAAGATATCGATTATGAGACAGCTAGTACGCAAATAATCGGAGAAATCGAAATTACAAATAGTAAAACGTTTAAATTAGCTAAATCCAATTTGCAGAGTGATGTACAAGAAGAAGAAGATGATGACATTTTATCTCGATTGCCAGAGGTTAATATATCTGGTACTCTTTCAAATTCAGCAACGCCTGTGAAGATTGTAAAACGAACGAATAAGTCTAGAAGAACGTATAATAATTCAAAAACTGTTAACAAATCTGACACAACGTCTAAAAGTTCTAAAAGTAAATCTGTCGACAAGAAGAATGAAGCGGATACGACGTTAAGAAAAAGTGACAAAAATTTCCACAAGACTACTACGAATACGATATCACAGATAGATAATAATAAATCGGGTCATTCGATGAGTAAAAGATCAAAGAAGAAAGAAAACGTAGTTAGCGATATTAAAAGTTCAACCGATAAACCTGAAGTTAATACGAAAAGTAAAAGAAACAAAAAAAATACTAGAAATAATACAAACGAAAGAACAAAAAGTAGTTCTGGATCAATGACCAATAAAGAAAAGGAGAATAAAAATGACACATCTGAAGAAGAAATGGGAGAAGAGTCGCAAGAAATTGCCATGATCATGAACATTTCTTTGATTAACGATAGTGAAACGTTGAAAAATATTAGTTCACGAAAACGTAAAATATCTGATGTCAATTTGGATGACAATTCGTTGATAAATAGTAATAACATTTCACGTAAACGTGAAACTAGTAATGAAAAACACAATGTACCAGTATCATCAAGAGCCAAACGAAAGAAATTAGGTAAAAATAGTTCTTTACAATCGTCACTTGATTCCATTAGAGATGATTCATTGACCACCAAGGATAAAGATACAAAATCTCCACCATCAACGCGAAATTCTTCACTTACACGGTCAACAAGTATGAAAAAAGAGATCAATCAAAATAATACAACTATTTCGAGAAAAAGAAAAAAATAGAGGATGACATTTTAATGGATGTAAAAATTAATATAAATACATCGGATGTTTCGAAATATTTAACTAATGTTAGTCCGAATGTATCATTTTCTACTGCAAAAGAAAAAGTTCTTTTTACCGGTGTAACAGATGACGATTATGTGAAAATATTAAAATCATTAGGTACTTTATTTTATAATAAATATCAATTAATTATAATTTATAATTGTATGTTTAATTTAACTGAAATATGATTTTTGTTGTTTAGGTGGTGTTAAGGTGAACGATCCTTCTGAGTGTACTGTATTAGTTACGGACAAAATACGTAGGACAACTAAATTTCTGTGCACATTAGCAAAAGCTGTGCCAATAGTATCAGTCAATTGGTTATTAGAAAGCAAACGTGCTGGTTATTTCTTAGATTTGAACAATTATTTATTAAAGGATCCAGCTATGGAAGCAAAATATGGATTTAGATTAAGAAAAAGTTTGGAAAACGCTAAAGAACGACAATTGTTAGATGGTTATACAGTATTATTAACTCCAAATATAATCTCACCACCTGTATCAGAATTAAGAAGTGAGTCCTATATATTATATATTTATATATTGTCTATACTTATACCAAAAATAATAATTAAATCAAATGATTTGTTTTTATTTGTAGCTATAATTGCGTCGTGTGGAGGTAAATCTTTTTTACGTGCACCTTTGAATTTGCCAACTAAAACTGTAATTATAAGTATTGAAAAAGATTTGGATAAAACAAAAAAATGGTTGGCAAAAGCGCCGAGTGGTACAACTGTGCAATCAACAGAATTCCTTTTAACTGGTATTTTGAAACAAGAACTAGATTTTGTTAAATATAAATTGACATAATTATAAATTGACATAATTGTAAATTGACTAACCCCTTAAGGGTCATATGCTCGAGTTAATTTGAGTGCGCTAAACCACCTAAATTTTGCACGCTCGAGATAATTCGAGCGGCGTTGTATCTTATACTGCTCTCATTTTTCACACTTAAATATAATCGACAATTGGCAATGTCAAAATTGTGTTTTTTTTTATATATAAAAAAAAAAAAAAAACTATGTATTAAGGGGTTAAATTTTCATCATAAGTGCCTACATATACATATATACGTAAACGTTTTAAAAGATCTTCTTTTTTATCTAATCCCTTATTTTATGTATATATATATATATATATATATATATATAGATATAATAATTATATTAATAATAATTTCGAAAAAGATAAAACTAAAAAAAAAAAAATTATAATGACGAAAGAAATAAAAAAAGTTACGTCATATAAATTATGAAATACAGATTAAACGATATATAATATAATTATTTAGATATATTCATACACATATATATTTAATAATAAGCTCGCGCGATCTTCTATTCTTACTTACAAAATTTTATTGCGAATGAAAATTTGTTTGTGAGATAGATTAGATGAATAAATGCATTCATTTCTCGACAAACATGGAAATTTGAATCGTTGAGAAAATGTCCGTCATCGTAATTATAATCTTGTAATGAAGAGGGTAAATTGTCGTGAGATGAGATAATCCTCTCTCCTTTTTTTTCTTTTTTCTACGAGATACGCCGCGACCCCAATGTCAAAGACCTGAAACAAATCAAAAACAAACATAAGAAAAGTCATAAATATTTTTATTTTTATACATTACATATAAATTTGTTATATTATATTAAATATAAATTATATTATTTAATAATAATAATAATAATAATATAATATTATATAAAAATATTTTTATACATATTTGACATTTGATTTAATTATATAATTAAATAATCAATAATAAATAATAATTATATTGTTTTTATATATTTGATTAAATTATATAATTAAATAAATTCGTTAATTTTTTTTTTTAAATAACAATTAATTAAATTACATTTTCAAATAATAAAAATACGTTTAATATTCGAAGTATTTGTTTTGATTTTTTTTCTTCTTTTAAATTAATTGCAATATTTCTCTCGCAAAATGTTGGGCGTAAATCAGCGATTGCATTCAAAATGGCCGCCGCGATAAGAAAAGTAAGACGTAGTTATATATATATATATGTCGGGAAGATCGATTTATTCATTTTCAACGGTTGAGAAGGTAACGAATTGTTATTGCGTAATATGAAGACGTAATAAATACATTATATATTTTATAATATATATTATAATTATAAAAAAACAAACTTATAATGTTATTTAATAATTTAAATGTATTATTTTTGTTTTCTTTTTTAGCACAAAGAAAATAAGACAATGGAAGTGACAAGGTGAACGTTATTAGTCATCAAGTTTACATATATATATATATATATACACATTATAGATTATCCTTGAAATCGAAATGAAGAAAAAAAAATAATAATAATAAAAATAAAGTATATATAAATTGGTATTGAAATTTACCCAAAATAAATAATTTACGCTTTGGTCTTCCCTTGTTGCCTTTTGTTATGTTCAGAATTCATTAGCTTCGTTACGATCTTTCTGGAATGGCCGCTCGGATCAAAATGATTGGTATGAGCGTCGGCTTCACGTTTTGAACGTTGTTTCCCTCCGTGACCGGTGAATATGTGCTTGTCGTAATCGTAGTTGAAATGCTCATATTCGTCGACGTAGTAGTTATCGGACATAATTTCTGCTTTTTTAATTTTTTTTTCACACAAAGAAAGATATTTAGATAAAAATAATATGTCGCAGTAAACAGCAACAACAACAATAGCAATAGCAATTGCAGCAGATGCAGCAGTTGAGGATTAAGATGATGATGAAGATTTCACCAAAAAAATATCAACTTTTTTTCTTTTTTTTTAAATTCACCTTTATAATGGTTGCAAAGAGTTATACGTACGATTCGATACTAATTTCTGCGAAGTTATCGCGTCCCTTCTTTTATAGGATAAGCTCGAGTGTTTGCGCATGCGTATTGCACAGTAACGTACGACGCGCATCAAAACCGAACTATGCTTACTTTTATCTTCAAACGACGCTATGTTTTTATTTTTCTTTTTATTTTATTCTTTTTATCTCTCGATGAAAATAAATTTGCAAAATCTTTCTTTATTTATTTACAAACAATTGTAATTGAATAATTTATAAGGATCAACGTTATACGAAATCGAAGTTTCGAGATAAGTAAGTTGTTACAATAATGAACATTATGCGTTGTTTTTGTCCATTTCTTCTCAATCCGTACGGTAACAGCTGCGTTAGTGTCCTTAATGTTTATGCTTGGATAAATACGCTTAACTATATATAAAAAGAAAAAAAGATACAAGCTGAAAGTATCTGTATACATTATGTATCTATATAGATACGTGTACGTTGAAAAGTTGTTGATGTTAACTCGCTCGATAGATAATATCGTATTTCTTATATACATATATATATTTTTCTTTTAAAATTATGATCTTAACTTATATCAGCAAACTAAAGATAGGATATATTTGTTTGAAGAAAATTGATTCCTCATTGTAACTTGATACCTTTTATAAATGCAATTACAACAAAATTCGAAATAGTCGATTGAATTTGACACAAATTGTTTCTCGAATTTTCTCTTATCTTTAAGACAAACATAAAAGATTAATAATAACTTTCGTGTTATTATACCAATAACAAAAAACTTATCGAAATTAGATTAAATGATCTCTTGTACCAGTTTTAATTTGGAATGTTTATCAATTTGAGACACGTGTAGATTCTGATTTTTCTTTAATGAATTTTATCGTCTGTGTTATTCGTATTTTATAATAATAATGACTAATACAATAATATTATTGAATATATTATAACATATATTTAATATATATTATATATTTATTATTAATAATAATATAATAAATAATTACTAGAATAATAATAATATAATAAAAATTAATAAATAAAATATATATATATATATATAATATATTATAATATTATAAAATTATAAATTTAATATATAAATCTATATTATATATATATAATATAATATAATATAAATAATATTATTATATTATAATATTATAATTATAAATTTAATATATAAATTTATATTGAATATATAATTAATAATTAATATTATATTATTATACATAATATAAATTTATGTTTATATTATATTTTGTAGTATAATATTATAATATATAATATAAATATATTATTTACATTATATTATTACATATAATATATATTATAACACAATATTCAATAATATTATATAATAATATTATTTCAAATAGTAAACGTAATACATGTGTTTTTATTTCATTAACACAATTAATGTTTTCTTCAATACCAATATCAATATTTTAATGATTTGATAGGTCTGTCTAATGAAAAAGAAAAGTACATCATTACAAAGTAATTTATCTTACTTACTTGCATATATGAACAAAATGTATGAGTTAATCATCATATTTGTTTCTATACTCATACATACACATTATACCAACGAACATTTATATATTTACATATGTATATAAAAGAAAGGTGCGAAAAAGACGTTTATTATTTCAGTAGTATCATGATTAGTCATCAATTGTTGACAAAATGATGCCATAATAATATTTATTTATATTGAAAGGTCGAGATAAAAGTGTCAGAACATTTTATCAAGACCACTCAAGGTCAATTCGACCATAAATATATCGTCAGAATTTTCTTTCAACGAATTGGACGTGAATAAAAAAAATAAAAAAAAATAAAAATAAAAAACGAACAAACATGAGTAATATTTTATTTTATTTTTTTATTATTCTTTTTCTCATTCAATTTAGCAAAAGGAATTTGACTATATTTTTTGTTAAACTCTTACAATCGATTTTCATTATATTTCATTGTATTCATACATATTTTTTATTATTTATTTATTATTTTTTTATATATTTATTTATTTATTATTTATTATTATTTATGTTTAAAATAAATGAAAAGACTATGAAATATATTGGATTGGCAAGAAAGTAATTTTGGTTTTTTAGTATGAAATATTATTTTCTTGCCAATCCAATAATATTATATATATATTAATTAAAATATATAATATATATTAATAAATATAATAATATAAATATAAATATAAATTTAAATTTAATATAACATAAATTACTATTATTTTATTTAAATTTAATAAATATAAATATAAACTTATTATAAATAAATATATTATTATATATATTAATAAAATACTTATATTATTTTATAATATAATATATAATTAATATACTATATATTAATATATAAATATTTACTCTTACTATCGAAATTACTTTTTTGCCAACTCAATATATTATTTCGTTTATTAATATATAAATTACAAATGTTTATATCTTCAGCAAATAAATGCAATACGTTTAACGTATTTATACGTCCAACCCGTTTAACAGGTTAATCGATTTGTTTCTATCAGAAAATAGAAATAGATAAACGTGAGATTTACAGGTGATTAAACTACGGACATTGGTTTAATCAAGATAATCGTATTTCGATAGACCTGTATATCAATATAAAATTATACCAATGTAGATTAGAAGACAGAGGAGGGTGGTGGGGTATCTGGTATATAATGTATACTTATCATACTTTAGTAGGAATCGAATATTTCGTGACTAAACAATTCTTAGAGGTCCAATGTTTTTGTGTATACTTAACTAGTAAACAACAACCAAGAGACATGGGACGGAATTAAATGGCCTTGTTTACGGTTCAAAACGATTTCCCAATCTTCACATTTTAAGGTAGATATTGCAAATGTTTTGTTAATATCACGAAAAAGTCGTATTTTTTGCTATTTAAATGATTAACTTGGTTCGACGAGTTAACACGTCATGCGTAAAACAAGAGTTCGATGAGTATACACGTCATGCAAAAATTTACTAATTAAATTTTAACTTCTTTTTTTTTCAAACGAAACATATTTTTAAATTACAAGATGAGTAAGAATAAATTGAACATTTGTAAATTACTGTTGGTCTTTTTATTTTTTTCTTTTTAGTTTATTTTATTTTGAAAATGAGAAATTTTAGCTTTTACTTTGTTATCAGTCGAATTTCACAAAACACAGCAGTGCGTCACAGGTTAACTGGTTAACGTAGAGTTTGTTTTTTGTGTTACACGTTCAAAACGATCCAATGACAAAGACAAGAAGAACAATAGATTTTATGTTATATTCTTTCTATTTAAAAACAAAACAAAAAACCATAAATATCAGTTAAACTCAAATTATATAGTATATTGGTTTGCCAAAGTTTTATTGCAAAATGTAAGTCTTTTATCTCATTAGTTATCGTTCAAATAAAAATTACATTTATGATTTGTATTATTAGGATAGACGATGATTAATGACACAGGATGACACACACACATAATTATACACCGTGTAAAATTTCTTTTTTTATTTTAATTGGAAATAATTGTACTATTTAATATGACTTGCACTTTGTCTTTTTGTTTCCTTCTTTGTTTTTTTCTTTTCATGAAAAAAGTATTTAGACATTTGACATATGTGTTCTTCAATCGATGCCATAAACGTCACCACCCTTTCTGTAATCCGCATTAGCGTGTATTGTACCATTATGACAAAATATTACACATACAACGCTACCACGATCTCTATAACGAGCCGTTTTGTATCCCAAATTCTTCAAACCGTCAATCACCTGTTTGGGTACACCATACTCATAAGCAACCTCAGCTGGAAATAATTGATGATGTATTCTAGGTGCATCAACAGCTTCTTTAACGGTGTTACCCATCCATAGAATTTTGGCAATAACCTAAAAATCAGTTAAGAATGAAGATACATGGCACCAGAACTTGGAAGGATTCAAAACTTTGGATACAAAATATGTTGTATCCAATTACTTGGATACAATTAACAAATCCAGTTATTTTTAGTGAAACAAATTAATAAATATATATTGGTTGGCAACTAAGACATTGCGGATTTTGTTTTAGATCTAATTCAGTTTTTTTTGATAGCAAAGATCAGAAATTTGATGAACGTGGCATTAAGACAATGCCTGAATAAACTTATATTTTTAAGCAAAAACTTAGAATTTTCATTCTTATTTAAAATCACCAATCACTTAGTTGCCAACCTAATATATATATATCTATATATCTATATTATTATACCTGAGAAACAGCAGTCGTTATTTTAGTACCACCAGATGCACCAACGACTAATCTAACATCTCCATTTTCATCTACAAAAATGGAAGGTACCATTGAGGACATTGGTCGTTTTCCAGGTTCAATATAATTGTTGGGACTAGGTGGAACTCCAAAATAATTAGTTTTAAATGGTATTCCAAAATCATCCATGGCATTGTTAAATAAAATACCAGTTCTCTCACTTGTTACTGCACTACCAAAGCTACAAATAAAAAGTGTTACACATTGAGGTTGAGTTTATTTAGACCAAATGATATAATAAATGATGTACAAACTAGTAATTAATCGTGCTGGTAACTGAAACAGCATCACCATTTGGTGCTAAAACTGAAAAATGAGCTGTTCCATGATCTTCAGTATTACTATAAATGGAAGCCCCATAATGTTGTGGATCATTCCAAGTTCTGGTATCTTGTATCTTCATTCTTATCTGATTCGCATAATCTTTCGACGTTAAATTAATGTTTAACTATAAATAAGAAATTACGTTATATATTTCAAGTTTCTGTTTTCATATTTATAAATAATACGTTATATTATATATAGGGTGATTCACCAGCCCTTATCATCTAAATAGCTTCGAAAGGAAAGTGAATAAGTAAACAGTTACATGACAAATTTAGGACTACAATATATATATATATATATATATATATATATATATATATATATATATATGTATAATATATAATATATAAAATATAAAAATATATAATAATAAATAATAAAAAATATAATATAACGTATTATATACTAATTAGATATATAAAATATTTAATATATATTTAAAAAAAACAAAACATACCTCAGTCATATCGACAAAATCCTTATCACCCATGTTACCTCTTAAGGCATAAGCGTATTTGTAGGTTTCTAACATTCTATGATAAGTTACGATGGTTGAATTGAAGTCTGACAAACTCTCAGACGTAAATTGGAAGCCATCGAAAATGTTTAGAATAAAACTGAGCAAACTTCCGCTACCTGGGGCTCCAGGTGTAAAAAGTTTCATACCATTTGAAAATTTTTCTTCAACTGGTTCCTCCCATGTTGCTCTGTACGATGTTTAAACAAACAAACAACAATTGTCATTGATTTCTATAAAGTTACCTACTTAATAAACTTATGATAATATAATAATCAATTCATAATAATGAATTAACTCATTAATAACTCATGAACAACAAATAACTCATGATAATGAATTAACACTAGATTTACAGGCATTGTCTGTATACCTTTTTCTTTTTTTTTTTTTACTCAAATCCATCTTTTTGACGGATGCAATTTTGTTTGAAATTATTTCATTAAAAAGCTATAGGATTTTCATTGACTGTTGTATTCAATACATTTTTTACATGTAAACTCTATCTTATAATCTTTCACTTTGATCTACTTGTTTTTATAAAATAATAAGAGATGCTTCAGTTCCAAAAATAATTTCTTTTACCGACAAAGCTCACCAGTGAACTGTGAGTATTTGTGATATGAGAAGGTTTGATCTAACTGTATACAACAAGTCAAAACTTGTTTTGCTCATGTATTTAATCGGAAATTAATCGTCATTTGTTTAGTGTTGTTTTTTCTTATTCATTGTTATTTCATTTTGATTATTTCCAAATGTTGTATATCTGTATAACTTAACCCGTCAAATGAACGAATTTTCGTAAATTGAGGTATACCACATCTGGAAATAATAAAATAAAGGTATTCCAGAAAAAATGACTACAAATATATATTCACTGCATTATACAATTAAAAACTAATATGTAATATTTAAAGAATAATGTTTGCATGTTCAGAATTGTGAAACATTCAATCGAATGTTTCCGTCATTTTGACGGATTACATAAATCTAGTGTTAACATGATTTATAAAATAATAATAATAATAATACCTAAATGCATTGAAATCCTTCATGGTAATAATACTGCCTCTCTTTTGTAAATCTTCAACAACCATTTGACCAAGGGTTCCATTGTACAATACTGTTGCATTCTCTTTAGCAATTGTTTTTAACGTTTCACATAACGTTTTGGGTCTTACGATCGAACCTATGTTGATCAATTTGTTCGTTTTTGGATCGACAAATAATTTCCTAATGATTTTTCAACAACAAATAGAAAATATCAATGAGTCTAAGATAAAAGTTTTGAAAAACTAAAGAATTAAAAATGAAATTGTATGACTAACTTTAAAGTAGGATCCGAGTAAATATTTTTCTCGTTGAGTTCAAATCCGTTGTATTGAAATTTGGTTACGTTGTAACCATTTTCACATAATTCAATACTTGGTTGAAATAAATCAGCCCATGGTAATTTGCCAAATCTTTTATGAGCTTCCCAATAACCTGCCACTTCTCCAGGTACGGCAATAGATAGTGGACCTAAAATCATTTGATTATAATATAATATAATATGAACAATAATAAATGGGTTGTCTGGAAAGTTCGTGCCGATTTTGAGGAAAGATTGAAATGTAATAAATTTAAGTTGTTTTTTTTTTTATTGTGGTATATATTTATTAAATAATATATAAGTAGCCATTATGTTGCACAACCTTTCTTCATCTTTAAGGGTAACTTTAAAATTTCGTTCTTGCAAAACTTCTTAGATTTTTTCAGCAATTTTGTGCAACCAATCGAACTTGTCAGGTTTTTTTTCAGCAATTTTATGCAACCAACCGAAAATCGGCATGAATTTTCCAGACAACTCAATGGAGATGAAATATTTTATAAATTTTATAAAAATTAATCGAAAGAATAAGAAGAAAATCAATTGATTATAAAAGGTTCTTTTGATAATAAGATAAATTATAGAAAATAAGAAAATAGTAAGATTGATAGAATAAAATATAAATAAAATGTTATTTACCCATTGAAGAAACGTGTTTAGGTTTACCAATAAACATAGTAGCATTAGCTGCTAATGGTGCCCTATCTCTAGCATTTAACACGTAAGCTTTACCAGCAGATTTATCATAAATCGTCATAAGAAATCCACCACCTAGACCCATACTTTGCATATTTACGAGACCATCGCATATCATTGATGCAATCGTTGCATCCACTGCCGAGCCATTTTTTTCCAATATATTTCTAAAAAGTTGATAAAATAATATTATAATTACAACATTGATTTACGACAGTTTTCCTTTAAATGATAATTATTGAAATGAATAAATGATAATAGTTAATTTATTATTGATGTAAAACAACGTTAGTTTGAAACTACATATTGAATTGTTTTTTTTCTTTTTTTGTATAAATATTTATTTTGACAAAATGTTAATTTATTAAAAATAAATGTACAAACTTTCGTTTCAATAATAAAAATAATATAATAAATAATAAAATATATAATTAAAACAAAATAAATGTAATAAAAATAAAATATATAAAAAAATAATATAATAAATAACAAAGTATAATATAATAAAATATAATAATAAAAAAAATAATAGGATGAGGAAAATGTTAAATAAATAATTTTTAAAATTGATTATCACCCACTTGCCAATGACAGCACATGGTGCACCATCGGCACAAACGGCACCACGTTTAAAGACCCTCAATTTGCTCCAGGATGGTGGCTGGTTGTATTCCGGATCTGGTGGCACCAGTGTACCTTCATTTTCGTGATATTTTAAACTGTCATGGATGGCGTAAAGGCCAACGGCAATGATTATTTTGAGGATCACTGCAACCACGATACCAATTATGATCACACCTTTCGTGCGAAAACGAGATCTGAAAGATTATAACCATTCATTCAGACAAACCGTTTGGTGCTCAAGTGTCATTCGTTTCTCTATTCTCTTTTGTTTGTTTATTTATTTTTTTAAATTTATTTTTTTGTTTTCTTCATATATATATATACGAACGTTATTACGTTCATACTCATTTCACATTATATGTTATCGTAAATCGTAAAATTTTTTAACGTTTAAACATATAAATGCAAATTTACTAAATTAAGTAGTAACTAAGTATATAATGTACTTATATACTTATATATATATATATATATAAGTACTTATATAATATAGCACTTATGTAATATATATTATAATACAAACTATGATCATATATATATATATATATTATAATAATAATATTATTTTTTATATATAATAAAAAATTTAAAGTATAATATAAAATATAATATAAAATATTGTAATTGTTATATATAATTATAATAAATATTATAAATATTATAAATATTATATATATATATATATAAAGAAAACAATGTTTTTTATATAATGTTTTTTCTATTTTAATTTAATATTTATTATATTTAACATAGTAATTTATGAATAATTTATTAAAACAATTATTATATATAACATAACTTATAAATAAACAAACAATATAAAAAAAATAGAAAAAAAGAGTGGGGAAGATAGAATAATGTAAGAAAAAATTTGCCATAAAAAAAATATAAGCTTATTTGGGGAGGAAAAAAGAAATAATAATAATTAAGTTAGTATTTAATAATAAAATTATTATTAAAAGAAATCTCGTATTGTTATAGTAAAAAAAATTTTGTTTTTATTTCAAAAACTATTCTATCAACGATTCTAGAACTTTTCAAGGACTACGATAAATATAAATATATAAATATTCAAAAACTAAAGTTCTTAGAATAATAAAATATTAATATCATAATATTGTTATTCATTTCTATGAATAAGTAGTTTAAATGACGTTTTTAACGATAAAAAAGAAAAAATGAATAAATACCGCCGATAAAACAACTGCTCAATAACAGAGTCTTTAGTTCTTAGACAGAATAGTTGCTGAACATATCGTTGAGACTACATTCTTAATAAGTAAGTGATTTTCTATTTAACCTTTTTCTATTTCATAATAAATAATATAATATATTATATTATTAATTGTACATTTAATGGCATATATCAAAAGTATGTAAAAATTGTTAGATATTTTATGGAAAATATAATGAATAATGAAATGTATGTCAATTGCAAAATACTAACGAATTGTATATATATATAAGCCATATATATATATAACCAAATATATATATAACCAAAATTTATGTTATGCCTTGGGAGAAGAATTAACTTTCTTTTGAAATAACTAACACGAGATTTTAATGTCTAAACTATAGTCACATTTAATTGTTTATTTTGATAACGTAAAGTCGCACTTCAACTGGAAAACTAATTATTAATTGTTAAATGCTAACTAAATTGTTATTATTAATTCTGAAGTTAATTTTATAATATAAAATTAACGTAAGATATTTTATTACGATTCTTTAATTTATTCTCAAATACATTCTGTAACTAGGAATGCATAACGATTCGTAGTTTATTCTGTGAGTACCATTTTGTTATATATATATATATATGGAATGACTGAGAGATTTCTCTTTCTGCAAACGTTATGACGTAGAATGCATTTAATGTTAGTGCAGTATATCGCATAATAAAAAAAAAAAGACATTGACTCTTGAGTAATCTTTCGTAATTTCTACTTCGATTTCTCGAACTCGATTGATATCGAATTAAATCGTAACTATGGTCGACAGTATAGAACTTGAAATTATCGATATATATATATATATACAAGGGTTTTATTAAAATAAATGTAACCAAAAGAAACTATTAAATCTTTCGTATAAAGAAAAGTGTTCGGGGGGTTGCAAAATAAAAAAGAAATTAAAAAAAAAAAGAAAAAAGAGGAAAAAAGAAAATTCTTCGACAAAACTAAGCGTGACTCACGTGTCAACGCGTAAATTCTCGAAGAATCCTTTAGATTTTCCAATTGAATTATCGTTCTGGTATGTTGGCAAAAGTCGTGCCGTTCCGGTGTTTTCCAATTCTTGATAATTGCATCTATTATCGTCGGTTGAATATCGTCGAGTATTATTACCGTCTACGTTTATACAAAGAGATGTGGTACTTGATGACGCAGTTGAACTCATCGTTTTTCTCTGTACGAAAAGTCCAAAAGAAAAAGAAAAAGAAAAAGAAAAAGAGAAAGAAGAGACAAATTTACGTTAAATTCTTTTTTGGTGTTTTCTTTTTAAATAAATAATAAAGGAAATTAGAAAATATATAAGTGGGGGTAACGATCCTAACATCCAGTAATGTATACGTTTTCTTTTCTACAATCTTATTCGTTCATACAAATTACGCGCCAAAATGTAACGTTCGTCAATTGCAAATTTGTCTTCTAAATTATCGATATTTTCGATAAAAATAACAAGTTTTTTTTTATCGAAATACGAATTTTCGTTTAAATTATACTCGTAATCATTTGTTATTTCTGTCAATACTTTAGAAAATGAAAGTTTTTTTTTTTCCAAATAAATCTCTTTTCTACGATCTCATTCGTTCATTCAAATTACGCGCCAAAATGTAACGTTCGTCAATTGCAATTTTTTCCACCAATTATATCGACGTTTTTCATCAAAACAAAATGGATTTTTTTCAAAATATGAATTTACGTTTGAAATGATGATCACGATCATTTGTTATTCTTATAAATACTTTAAAAAAATGTAAATTAATCATGATATTATTATACATATGTATATATACTGGAAGGTTAGGTTGCGATACCTCGACAAATATCTCGATAGAAAATCTCAACGACATCTCTGCGAAACTCGAGAACTTACACGAAATGCTCGTTTTTTCTCGATGAACTGCATTCACGTTTACATTCCTCACTGATTTCATTCAACAACAGCAAGTAGTTAACATTTCCTTAAAATAATTTCGTCGTCGTCTCATGTCGACTAATTCGAAGGTACCAAAATGGAGGTGGGTTTTCACGAACACTCGAGAAAACAAATGCGGTTTTACACCCGTTCTGAACCTACGACACGGTGTTTGAAAATATCATCTACTGACCTAGAAGAGAGAAAGATAGAAACACAGAAAGAGAGAGAGAGAGAGAGAGAGAGTAAGAGAGAGAGAGGAGATTATCAGCTGACCGTGAAAAATCGAACCGAGCATGCGTAGGTCTGTCCTTGCATTGCAGTTTATCTGCTATTGTCAACGTCGAGGACGCCCTCGAGGACGTTCTCAGAAAGCGTCAGAAGGCGCCGATGAAAACGCCTACGACGGTTCACATCCAAAGAATAATATATATATGTATATACATAAACATTGGAACGAGTTACCGGTTAATTAACGATAAATCAGATTATTACATTTCATCAAAGTTAAATGAAATTTTCTTCTTTAGTATATTTTTCTTAATCCTATCGAATCTTCGATCCAAGTACAAAGTTGTAAATAAAAAAACTAACTAAATAAAATAATAAACAAGTGTTTTATCCAATAACAAATAGAAATTACGTTGAAAGTACTCAACCATAAATGTTAAATATTCATTTTTTGTTTTTAATAATTAAACTCCATTTTGAATAATAAGTCAATGATTTTAAATTGACATTCAATAAATAAAAAAAAAATAAAAAAATAAAACAAAAGTAAAGAGAAACTAAAAAAACATAAATTACAAGCTCAAAATAATACGTTTGACGAAATCGGAAATGACAAGAATAATGCTAATCAATGGATATTCGTAACCAAAAATTTTTGTCCACTGGTCATTGTCACGAGCGATTCACGATGTGTAATTAAATTATACTGAGGGAGAGATGGGGTAAGGGGAAAGGGCATGGGGGACCTTCCTTTATGTTCTTAGTCAAGGAAAAAGAGAGAAAGAGAGAAAGAGAGAGAGAGGGAGAGAAGAGGGAGAAAAAAGAATGCGGGTTCGTCAACCCGTTGGAACGTTCCACGACCGTATCACGACAGTTTCACGTTCGTGACGTGCCTGTTGAAATTCCCTCCTCCACCTCCTTCTTCTTCTTCTTCTTCTCCTCCTCCTCCACCTCCTCCTCATCTCTTTTTATTAATCATTTATCCTTTTTTCTTTGTTTTTTTCATGCGAATCGTCATTTTTCAATTCTTTCTTTATCCTTCGTATTTTAACATTGTAAAATCTAACCTATCATACGCCATTTTTTCTTTTTTTCCCGCCATTATTTCTTTTTTCCCGCCATTTCTTTGTTGTCTTTTACTTTCTCTTTTCTTATCTATTCAAATGAACAACCGGTTTAGATTAAAAGAAAGAAATATAGATAGATAGATAGATAGATAGTTAGATGAATAGATAAATAGATGAAAAATAAAATCAACTTATTTAATGCAAGTATAGAATAGATTTGATCGTTGATCGAAGAATTTCATTCTCGTGTAATTTAGTTGAAAATTGTCAACGATTGAACATTCGTACAAAAATATGTAAAATGAAAAGGAGGGGGGGGGGAAAGGAATATCTTACAATCGAAATACTTATAAATTGCTTACGTAACATCATTTCAGGTTACCCTATCGTATCTTATAATAAGTCAGTGGAAAAAGTTAGTCATTGGTAGCAAAAGGGTACGACGATAACTCTTTTATTGCCCTCGATTTCGTTCGATATTTTCTCGTTTGCTAATCTTCTGCCCCAAATTGATCGATCAAAATTATTTACAAGGAATTTTGTTATACGATTAAATTGTAAATATATATATATATATATATATATATATATATTTCAATTGGGATTATTTTAAGATGAGATTTATTCTTATTATTATTAGGGCCATTAGAATAAATCAAAAGTTTGTAAATTATTTCAGTGAACATATCACTAATTAAATTTTTATATAACAAATAATATAATTCATTGTATAATTATATTTATATATATATAATATCGGTTTTTATATAGTTAATATATAAATTATAATAATAATTTAATATATATTATTATATATTAAATTATATAATAAATATAATATATTATATATAAATAATATAATAAATATTATTATTTTTTTTATATATATTTACAAATTATATTATTTTATATATTTTTTATATATTTATATATTTATTATATTATTAATATATAATATTATATATAAAATTTTATAATATTATAAAAAATAATATAAATTTATATAATATATATATACAATATGTATAATACAATTTTGAAAAAATTATAATGCAATTTAAAAAAATTAATAATACAATTTGTAATAAAAAACTTAAACGTACGAACGAATTTGTATTTTTGCTTCTCCGTAATATTTTTGAACGAAATGGTAGAAATGATTGATAAGATAAAAATATCGTATTTAGATATTATTTGACTAATACTATTACGTTGTGGAGAAATGAGAAATTAAAAATAGAATGAAGTAAAGCTCGTAGAAAAGAGAAAGAAAGAAATGAAAAAAAAAAGAATAGAAATATCGTAGAGCTTCAGTTACCTTGGTTGTTGAGGTGGTTCGAATGTATACATAAGGCTGCTCCTCCTTTCCATCTTCTTTATTTTCTTCTTTTTTTTCTTCTTCTTCTTCTTCTTCTTCTTCTTCTTCTTCTTCTTCTTCTTCTTCTTCTTCTTCTTCTTCTTCTTTTCCTAAGGTTATTCTCGAACGAGAAGTCTTTGGTTGGTTCACTTAAAAAAAATACGTCCAATCGTCTCTCAAAATTCTCTATTCCCATTTCGAAAGACGAACATTCAGACGTATTTATTCGTCAGGGTTTTCCACGAGTTTAATTGAATTTCTACACTTTAATGAATTGATGATTTTAACTTTTATATATATATATATATGTATAAAAAAATAACATAAAACGTTTACGTTTCCCTAACTCCTTCAGATCGGTGTTCCGAGATTATTATTATTATTATTATTATTTACCAAGAGAGAAAGAGAGAGAGAGAGAGAAAGAGAGAGAGAGAGAGAGAGAAAGATAGAGAGACGTACGGACAGACAGAGGAAAAAGAATATGACCATAATATTATCGTTAATATTAAACAAATTTAATTTGATCACATCATCATCGTTAAAATAAAAATTAAAAAAAAATTAAATTAAATTAAATTAAATTAATAATAATAATCATTCGAATAAAATTAAAAATTCAATTATTAATAATAAAAATTCAATTGATAACGTGATTTTATTGAAAAGGTATTTTTCTTACCGATCCGGTGATGGGGCAGATTTTTAAATAACAAAAAAAAAAAATATGAAAAATATTTGAAATGATGATGATAAAAAAAACAAATCTCGAATAAACGAAATTTGATTTGATGATATTTGGATAAAAAAAAAACAAATAAAAAATACGGAAAAAGTAAAAATGTGAAAAGAAAATAAACAAAGTTAGTCTACCGTTTGGAATTTTCCTTCTTCTTCTTCTTCTTCTTCTTCCACTTGGTCTCGTGTTTTTCTTCTTTAAGTATCGGACAAATAAGAATATGTTATACAGTTTTATCAAAGCAATTGCGAGATACTCTGATTGAGTATAGCATTCTCGTAATGCGTACGATCGTCCCAAATGTCGGCGCCACACTGAACCGGTTCATCGTTTGGCGACAGTGAATACCCACATATAGATGCAGGTAATATCTCTGGGTAAGAGGTACGACGAACTACGAAGCTTCTTCTTCTTCTTCTTCTTCTTTGATCCTACAGCTTACCTGTTGTCTACCCTGCCTGCTTACCTGCCCATCTACTTGCCTACCTGTCAATATCATCTGTTGCTCACGTTTACTCTTATTTTGTTTACCCTACCCATACCCCATCATCTTTCTCATTGTCTTCCTCATTTCAAAATAAAAAAGGACAACAATTTATAAACACGTTTTGTATTTCTACAAATCGTTTAATTTGAAAGTGATGTATGTATATTCAATTTTTTTTCTATCAATTCGAGATAATTATAGGTTTGTGTATTTATTTGTTAATTATATAATAATTAATATATATATATATGTCATTTTGATTATGTACATTTATTTTAGGATAATTTAAATTACAATAATAAATCGTTGTATGTTTAAAGATTAAAAATGGCTTTTGTTTCGAGAAAATGTTTGTTAATTAAAAAATATAGGTTATGTTTCTAGTTATATATATATATATATATAAATGGACAGAAAATGGCTGACATTTTCATTACAAATCAATTGAATCTAATAAAAGTTAGTATTTGAAAGTTTTCCAAATCCTCATTTACAAATCTCAATTTATATTTGGTTGAAAAATAAAATGAAAGATAATTTAATAGAAAACCAACAAAAAATTATTTTACAAATATATATATATATATATAAACGGACAGAAAATGGCTGACATTTTCATTACAAATCAATTGAATCCAATAAAAGTTAGTATTTGAAAGTTTTCCAAGTCCTCATTTGCAAATTCAAATTTCTAAATTGCAAATAGTTGAAATATAAAATGAAAGATAATTTAAATTAAAAAGAAAACCAACAAAAATATTATTTTAATAATATATATATATAAAGCACTTTTGTATAAGAAAATGTTTAGAAAAGATTTTACAAGTTCGATTAAACGAATTGTTATGATTAAAAGTATGAAAAAAAAAAAAAAAGAAAAGTTTGATTTAATTTGAATTTAAAGGAAATATATTTTGTAAGATTTGGATAAACCGTGTGCGTCTAAATGAGACTCAACGATTTCAATTCGCAGAGTAAGGCGAGATAATTGCAACGAATAATAGCTCGGAGGGAAGCCATTAGGGAAAACGAGAATAATGAACCACTTGCGATGAACCAAGAGCCAAGGTACCTCTTGGTACCTCAAGTCCTTTTAAAGCCCCGACCTACGGATTCCTATTTCTCTCTTTCTCTCTCTCTCTCTCTCTCTCTCTTTCCAACTAACTCGTTGTTTGATAAAAAACTACGAAGCTTCCTTATTTCGAGAAAGTCAATAAAAGTCAAAGTTTTATTTACCCTTTCTCTCCCCTTTTAAGCAATAATCTGTGGGTGAAGAGAACAAAAATTAGTATATATATCTATATATGTTTAACAATTTTGATATTTTAAATAATTATACACATATTTAGATCACTCGAATCGGACCCATTTCAAGAAGAAAATGATACTCGATGAAAAAAAAAAATAAAAACAATAACAACAGCAACAACAACACCATAAAACATATTTTAAATAACAAAATGTTTTGTTTCAAATTCTCAATTGACAAAAATGTTTGTCTGTTTATATTCCATTTCTCTTTTTTTTTTTTTTTTTTCAAAGAGAATAAAATTCAATTCCTGATTTGAAAGATGACAAAACTAATCCATTTAACATTTATTATTATTATTATTATTATTATTATTAATTATGATAATTATTTACACGTAATATACGTGAAATTTAAGATTACATTTGTAACATTCATTCGTTCTTGCTGGCATTTGTCAATCAGACTTGTTAGATAATTGATCGAAGTTTAGTTTAAAAAAAAAAAGAAAAAAAGAATAAAAAAAGAAAAAGAAAACCTACTTCGTATTTTACAGGATTAGGAACGATTCGATATATCGAGATGAAACTCGATTATCCCATACTAATTGAAATAGTGTCGACCAAGGTATGACCGAACTCGATAAACTAAAAATAATTTTAACGCGAGGGACGTTAATAGACGGATATTTGATTTTCGCGGTAGTTTCGATCGATAATTTCGTGTAAAATGTCTCGGTGATAATAACAATAACAAGAAAAAGAGAGAAAAAAACAAAAAAGAAATAAGAATAAAATGAAAGAAGAAAATTAAAAAAAAAAAACAAAAGACATAAGCAACACGAAAAGATGTTTTAATATTATTTTTACTTTGATTAAGTAACTTTAATTAAGTCATTTAATTAAAGTAAATATAAATATTTTAACTTTATAATATAAAATTTATATTTTATATTGTAAATTATATAATTTTATATAATAAATTATTTTACAGAATAAATTATACAATTTTATATTGTGTAAATAATTTTATATGATAAATTATATAATTTTATACAATAAATAATTTTATAATTTTTATATAGTAACATTTTATATAGTAAATTTTTTATATAATAAAAAAAAATATAATATAATATATATATAAATAAATTTATATAGTAAAAATTTTATATAATAAATAATTCTATATAATAAATTATATAATTTCATATATTAAGTTATTTTACAGAGTAAATTATACAATTTTATATATTGTCAATAATTTTATACGATAAATTATATAATTTTATATAATAAATAATTTTATATTTTATATATAGTAACATTTTATATGGTAAATTTTTTATATAATAAAAAAAAATATAATAAATAAATTTATATGATAAACATTTCATATAGTGTAAATAATTTTATACAATAAATTATATAATTTCCTACAGTGAATAATTTAATATACTAAATTATATTTTCTATATAAATATTTATATATTATTAATAAATATTTGTATTAATTTACTATATTATAAAAAAAAAAAAACTAATTAAGAGTTTTTATTCATTGAAAACATAAATAATATGTTAGTTTAGACAACAAAATGGAACAATTATTATACTCTTTAAAAATTGTGTATAATATTATAACAAATACACTCATATACTCTCTCTCTCTCTCTCTCTCTCCACACACACACACACACACACACATATATTAATAATTTTAGGTTATACGTTAAAAATAAAAAGAGTGACCATTGACGCCGCCGCATTTCTTTTACATTTTTAATTAAATTATATTTTATTCTAAGGTCATCGTTTTCTAATGATTAAATGAGATGAGTGAAGGGTGAGGGGTTAATTGTTAATTAAAATTCTAACGTGAAACAATTCTTTCAAGAAACTATTATAACAATAGGGTTTACATTATTCAGGATTGAGCGAGCATATACCATCCGGAGGGGTGATTAAATTAATTTTCCTTTTCCCCTATTTAGAAAGGAGTGGGGGAAGGTTCTTTGTTAGAAACATGGAAGAAACTACACTTGTAGTAAATTAATTACTGCTTTTGTCATTTGAATAATTGTTGTAATAATTTATGTAATAAATAATAAAATTTTACTATTTAATTAAATTAATTTAAATTATATAAATTTAATATTAAAAAATATAATTATATTTATAATATAATTTATAATAAAATTTATAAAAATTATTTAAAAATTAAATAATATTAAATAAAATAATTATTTAAATAATTCAAATTAATTACATAAATCAAATATTAAATTATATAATTAATTTAAATAATTAAAATCAAAATCAATGGAAATAAAATTAAAAATTAAAATAAATCAAAATAAAATAAAATAAAAATAAGAATGAAAATAAAATAGATCAAAATAAAATTCAATAAAAATCAAAATTAAAATCAAAATCAAAATCAAAAAAATAGTAAAAATAAAAAGAAAAAAAATAAAAATGAATCAAATGTTGAAATGAATTCTTTTCGATTTATTTGAACATGCAAAAAAATGATTGTACCACCCATCCGGATACACCCTCGATACATATATATATGCATATTAGGTGTCATTAGAAGATTATTAAAGGACTAATAGCACGCGATAGAAGAATTGTTTGACCTTGTGCCATACGATTATATCTAACATCGATCTAACGTTGTAATATGAACAAAATGACTAAAAATGAGTCCCTCATTTTATTAATCTAATTCATCATGATAGAAATAGAATTTATATTTTCTCTTACATTTATATATATATATATATATATAGTACTACTAAAATTTGTGTTCAACAATTTAGTTTCATCTATTGTCTTATCTTATTCGAGTTAAATTCGAATGAATTTACATGGAAGGAAATATATTCGCTATTAAACATTTATTTTAATAGCAAATCACGTGATATCTAACTATCTAAAATCTTAAATTTAATATTCACGATTTTGTATTATTATTATTATTATTATTATTATTATTATTTTTTTTTTTTTTACAATTAATCGAAATATTCGGCGTTGCTGCGTCGTTTAAAAAATACACAAACAAAACAAATAAATAAAATAGAAATAAAAACAAACGCTTGAATGAATCTTTCAACGATTGTGTTTTTTTATTTAAATTCTTTCTTCTTTTTATTATTATTATTATTATTATTATTATTATTATTATTATTTTTTCGTCCATCTTGAAACGAATTAATTCGCAAAATTGTAGGAACTATATGTGGTTGTGTTGGTATCTTTCGAACACCTACAATGGAGAGGGTGGTTCTCCTTTTTTTTTTTTTATTTCATTTTGACCATTTTCGTTTCATTTTAGTTTCATTCGATAGTATCGATTTGTTATTTTTCGATCGTAAAAAGAAAATAATCGAGGCCATCGGGATAACCGTCGTCTTGCCTTCCTGTTGCCAAAAAAAGAACAAACAACAAAATAATATGTTTGTCGCATTAAAGAATATTTGAAAAAAAAAAAATATTTAACCGTTTCCTTTTATTCATTAAAATGTTATGACGTAATAGGTCGGAGGTAGTTTTTTCATGAAATTTTATTATTCGAATATAATCAAATCTTTCCCCCTTTTTCTTCACACGATAAATTTGAATAATTCCAATACTATTATTCATCGTCATTATCATCTTCTTTTAATTATATTTTACAAAAAAAAAAAAAGATTATATTTATTATCTAGTTAGGAATGTTTCATTAAATAAAAGAAGAGGAAGTAGAAGAAGAAATATAATGAACTTTCGAATAAACAACTTAACCTCTAATTCATTATTTTCTAATTTAAATATAAACCGAGTATTTCTTTTTTTTTTTTTTTAAACCGATTACGTACATGCACAAGTACATAATTAATCGATCGAATATTTTCTAGGTTATGTATGGGTAGAGTAAACGAGTCAAAATAAACTATTGTTTAACGCGTTGACCAATCATGTACGTGGGTTGTGAATAAACGTTTAAACGTATTATTAACCTAATATTAGATATACACATTGATTTCAGTTGATCTTTGTTAATTAATCGTTTACTGGTATCCGGTATTCGATATTATGTTTCAAATTAATGAAAAATTTGATCAGAGAGAGGAAACAAAATTCGATCTCAATTTCATCCTTGCAATTAGGATGCAATGTTGGATTACAAAAATTTAAGAAGTTGGAGTCAAAAGTGGCCTAAGTTGTGCTGCATCATCTCGATCTTCAGAATCCTCGGAATGACGCATTATTTTTCTCTTTTTTCGAGATATTTTCGATATTTGCCTTTCCATCTCGTCTCCATCTTCTCCTTCCTCCTCAACCATTCCCACTCCTAGTTCATTTTCCAGTACCATTCCCTTTTCCTTTTCCTTTTCTTTTTTCTCCGTTACTTCTTTCATTTCGATTTCTTCCACGCTACTCCAGCTGTTTTCACTTTCGCTTTGATCCCTCCGATCAACCTTTTTTCTCGATACTTTTCTATTTCTCGTATCGATTTCTTCGTCATCCTCCTCCTGTATATATTGAGGTATGTATTATTAATTAGAAATTATCGTGGAAATGGGTCTTATTATTAGTGGATAGTGTCATGTAATGTTGGAAAAATGGCGGTAATTTGTAATCATACAAAATGATTTATTTTGGTAAGATATTATATAATTTAATTTAGAAAAAATTTTCTTGGATTTTATAGAAACTCTTTGCGTTTTTGTGAACGGTATACATGTTGTTAAATTTTGTTCAATATTGGACAGTTTTTGGGACCGTGCGCGATATCAGTGCCATCTAATGATTTATATTTGTACGATGTTATACAATTTAATTTAATATAGAAAATAACTTCATCGCTACAAGTGTTTAACGAAAAATAAATGCAAAATGTATAAATGAATATTTTGATGATTAGATTAGAATTGTTTAAGTTTAACAACAATTACCAATATCATTGTGACTTTGTGTCTAATTACTTTTTCAAAATTATACTGCAATTATACAAATTATCTTTATTGGAAAACATTTTATCAAATTTATTATCTTAAATAAGGACAAACGATTTTATTTAAAGGATTATTTACTAATACTGTAAACAAAAATAAACAGTAATGATGTAAATAATGATAAACATTATTTTATACAAAATATCATTTACAATGCAACGCATATAATTAAATACAAAAGTTAAAAAAAGAAATAAACATTTAAATACGATGAGTCAGTGAAACATTTTTACTTACAAGAGTTCGCGTCTTGATCGGTAAAGTTGTAGTTGTTGTAGTTGCCGTTGTATCAGTCGTGTCGCTACTTTCGCTGTTATTGTTAGGCCTTATACCAATTGAAAGGGAATCCTCTTCCAACGTTTTAACGCGTATTAATCGTCGACTAGTTGGCCAATTGTCCGCCATGTTTTTCACATTATTCTTTCCCATTTTTTGTGCGACCCCAGTGGTCCAAACATTAGTTTCGCTACTTCCGGTACTACTATCGCTTCCGGTACTACAGTATCTCCATCTACGTTCTTGGTAAATCGTTAAAAAAGATAATATGATAACGTTTGGCATAAAATCGAGAGATAAACAATTTGCCTATACAATAGAAGAATCAAATTTATGTTAAATGACGTATATATATATATATTTATAAAAATGATTTCTCAGAAAGAAACAAATTGATTCTATTGTAAGGCAAATTATGTAATAATAATGGATGGGATATAAACGACGATAAGTTTAAAAGGAAATAAATCAAATGTACTTTCACAGGGTGGATGGGCCGAGTTAGGAAAGTATGATTTCCGAAGTGGGCTCCCACCATTTTGGCTTTCCTCACTGCATGCACGGGTTATTAGAATTCTTGGACTTCGTCTGGGTGTTTCGTTCGTAGACATGGAACGGTTAGTTCCAATTTCGTTTCCCGTAAAATCGTTACGATAATGGGGACCCATTAAACTAGCCGCACTAGCGCTGGATCTCACCAATTTTCCACTTTCACCTATAAACGATTGTTTTTTACATTTTTGATTTGTTTGTATCATTTTTAACCAAACCAATATTATTGAAGTGAAAACTTCTTTAGAATCGGGGTGATTTGAAAATCGTGAAACGGAAGAACGTGAAACCGATGAAACGAAAATGTATCACTAAAAAGAAACAAAATTATTCTATAGATAAAAATTCAGTGCCACATTATTGGTTTCCAATGAATTTTGAAAATACTGGACCGATCTTAATGAAATTTTTTTTTATTTCGCGTGACCCAATTTATATCTTGATATTTAGGTTCTGTAAGCTTTCAATAGATGGTGCTGCATTCCAATTTAATTATTTCGATATATTCATGTCTCGAAGCTTGGTTTTTTGAAGGTTTCACTTCTACCGTGTGTGATCTACACACATCTGTTTCTTTACCTGATTCCATTGACGGTACTCTAAGCGTGTTACACGATGCTGCTGGTTGTAATCTCGTACGATGAAAATGAATATTTCCTTGTTCGATGCTATTTACTGTTCTACAATTACCAATTGCTAAAAGTGCCTCGCTCAGTCGTCGTTGCAAAGGTGGGAATGGAAAAAACGAATTGGTTCCACTTCCCGATGGTCTTCTCGAACCCGCAACGCTTGGTGTTCTTGCTTGTATCTCCTAAAATTTGACCCAACGATGATTTGTTTGTTTCTTTTTTTTAATTTTTTCCCACCTTTTTTTCTTTCGATTAAATTGCCCAACCAATTTTGAATAAATTCCCAAACAAGAATTAGATTGCATTTAATTAAATTACCTGTTGCAACTCTGACTTGGTAGCTTTTTTACGCCAATAATTTTTCACGAATCGTCTCAGAGTCTGTGATTTGAGACCATAGAGTAGACCATTAATGGGTGGAGAACAGGCAAGAAGGACAGATGCCAATGAGGCTAAACGAGGATGTGCCTGGACCCGATTTTGATTACCGGCTCCGCAGGATTCCCAAAGTATAAATCCGCAATAGGGAAAATACAGCAAATATAATGAACCAACTAGTTGCATAACCTATAAAAGGTCATCATTTTTCTCATTTCCTACCCGATAAGAATCAATTTATCTTTTCAAAGATTGACATACAAATTTTTCATAGTATTGAACTGTAAATTTGATTTTTAGGTTAACAATTCGTTTGAATTCTTAACGAAAGGTCAACAATTTGTCACAGTATTTTCAAAAAATGAAAATTATTGGGTCCTGAGATTGTTTTTATAAATAAATAAAGAAATTAAATATAACAAAAAAAAAAAACGTGTACAAACCGTGCTGGCAGCGCTATGAAAACGAGGAGGGCCACCAGCCGATGGTGCTGTGACAGTTGGCACGAAAAATGGATTTCGTTGATGGGTGATGGTCACTTGGGCGCTTAAAGTAACTTCGTAAATTGCACTAGCTATACGATGTCGATGATAACGGGCTATACCTAATACTCGCAAATTGCATACCGTCACGAGAATTGCCGGTAATGCCAAACCTAAAATCGCGTAAATCGCACCGTAAAGTACAGCCGCGAAACCCCAACTTCCGTTTCCAAAATCTGGTGCGCAACAACCTAATCCTGGACTGTACCTATCGAGAGAAAAAAAAATAAATGTTCATCTTACTTAATATCAACTAACCTAATAACTAAATATATGATTCAATATTTATATTAAGTGGACTGGAAAGTAATGTCGCTTTTTAACCTCAAAATTCAAACAAACAAAAGTTTTTATTATTAATCAATAATTAAATCAATTAACTAAAATAATTAGTCACGTTATCAACAACCTTTTTCTATTTGGTATACAAATTTTTAATATCGTAACGATAAAAATCATCAATCGATTTTTTTGATTTAAAATATTAGAAATAATTTGACATGCGTAGTAACGACCATTACTTTTTGATAACCCCTAATATTTTTATTATTTAATTGCAAAATTAGATGAAATTAATCAAAAGTAATCATTTAAATATATAATAAGTATCAAAAAATAATTTTGATTTAATTTTTAATATTAAGAAACATAATAAATGATTTTAGTTAAGGTGTACAATTTTAAAGACGACACACATAACCTATAAAATATCTTCTCATTATACAAATTGGTCCTTAACGTACATATAAAGGATTAATAAAGAAGAATTAAAAAAAGAAATGATTTAAGTTTATGTATACAATTTTAAGTGGGGTACATAACCTATAAAATATCTTCTCATTATATAGATTGATCTTAACGTACGTATAAAGGGTTAATTATTTCGGTCGAATAATTGTCTAAATTACCTGTAAGGTGGTACCAATCCGGAAAATGGTGGTAAACATAAAAGAATAGCACCAGTCCAGGAAGCTGCCAAACCGACAATTACTCGTTTAGGTGATACCAATGCACTATAATGCAATGGTGCAGCAATGGCGTAGTATCTATTTTTAAAAAGCATATATCATTTTATCAAATATAATTTGTTATAACAAACAATTATTTAAATTAGTTCAATAATTATAATACTTTTGTTGAATGAAAAATTATCTTTTAAAGCACCGATTTTTCTCTCTCTCTCTCTCTTTCTATCTTTTATTCCCCTTTTTTTCATCTTAAAATTCACCCCCTTATTATCCCCTCGAGTTTAATGGAACGACCAATGAATTGAGTAAAGAGAAAAGGAGATGTGTAATAGTTGATACTTCCATATCAAACGGCAAACCGTTCTTCTGGAAATTGACAGCATATAAGATAGAGAATGTCATCATTATTGACATTTCTTATCAAAGAGTTTGTTGTCCTTTATATCGTTCTCATATGACAACGGGCCAAGCGATGCTTGAAGAATAAAACAGAGACCTAAATTTATCGGTCGTTAGAAGACATTTACAGTTTTTTTCTTTTTTTTCTTTCATTATTACGTAAAAAGGTTTTTTGTTTAACCATATAATTATTTTTTTTTGTTTTCAATAAATAATTAATTCATTGATTTTGTATAATGAGTTACATATCTTAAAATTCAGTGTGACGTTGTTGATTTTTAATGAACTTTTTGGAACTACTGTACTAAACTTAATGAAGTGTTTTTAGTTTTGTATGATTTTCTTTTTTTTTTTTTAATTTAAATTATAAGAGTTTTTATTGCAATTATTTTTATTTTTTATTGCAAATTTAAAGATTTATTATTTAAAGATTATCTAGGTTTTTAAGTACTGTAAGTTTTCAATAGGTGGACGTTGTATTACAATTCAATTATTTCAATTTACATACGACATAACCTTACTTTTTGTATTATTATTTTATTTATTTAATTTTAATTGTGATATTATTTTGTGTGTTTTTATAATTTATTAAATAATTTATAATTATATAAAAATTAATTATTTATATTAATTATATAATAAATTAACATTTTATAATAAAGCCAGAGCAATATATATGTTTGATTTTAATTAAAATAATTGTAATAAAATAATGTTAAATGTTTTTTTGGGAAAAACAAGTTGAATGAAAACAATAGTCGAAAGTTTCCATTGTTATTGTTATTGGGTTTGGGGAAGGGTGAATAAAAAGTTTTGATGGAAAAACCGTCGAAACTCGATGTATCGGAAAACTCGATGGAACAATACTAAACGATTCAACATTCTGAAAAAGAAAAATAAGCTAAAAAAAGAGAGAGAAAGAGAGAGAGAGAGAAAGAAAAAGATGACACATGGCGGATTTCAAAGTTAACCTATAAAAGATTTTTCTCATCATGCTTCACATTAAATCAAAACTATAAACTAAACGAAATAGAAATGATTTTGACCATATATTCACTGCATTATATAATTAAAAACTAATATGTAATATTTAAAGAATAATGTTTGCATGTTCAGAATTTAGAAGCATTCAATCGAAAACCCGTCATTTTGAGGGGTTCCGTAAATCTAGTGTTAACCACTTGCCCTACAAAGACGTGCCACGCACTTCGAGATGCTTTTGTTTCAAAACTGCAAGCGTCTATCGACATGGTGAACACGTGGTAAATAGATTTTTATATTATTTTCATCATATCAATCAATATTGTGTGCAAAATGGAAAATAATAGTAAACTCAGTGATATTGTTTCGACAAGTACAATATTGTAGCGCACGGCACCCCAACCGTGAAGTTAAATCGTAGGACAAGTTGTTAATTAGTTAGATTTAAAAGTTTAGATATTTTTAAAAGTACTCACCGATCACAATTTAATCCCGTTACTGTCCACAATGCTACGGGATGTAAAAGGGCTAAAAGAAATCCGTGAAATACGCACCAACTGCTACCGGCAACTGGCCAAGGTGTAGTAGTAAAGATCAGTAATATCAAACACACGGCTGATTCAACTACACCAAGATGAATCAATAACAACGTGTTTGCTGTTTGTTGTTGCTGCGTCTATGAAAAATAAAAAAAAACCTCTAATACCCAATATTTATTAACAATTATACTATAATTAGTAACAATTAACACGTTACGTGACAAAGTCCTTTTTGTCTGACCTAACCTCATTTAGGTTATTTGGATTTTTAACATAATTAAATGTCTCTGAGTGTACCATTTATGGTGCACGTGGCCTAATAATCAAGTTTAACGTGTACCCTCAGACATATTCATTTAATTATGCTAAAAATCAAATAATCTGAACAAGGTTAGGTCAAATAAAATAGGTCTTGTTATTTATGATACACGTGGCTTGATGGTCAAGTTTAACGTGTACCATAAATGGTACACATGACACGGAACGTGTTTTAAATTACGGTGAAAGATCGAATTTAGGGGAATGTCAAAATTCGCATGGTCGTTTGCCAACAGATGATAAAATGCGTTAGTGTAAGACCGAATATTTAGGTTTATTATTGTACATTAATCATTTTGTACAATACATTGAACCGACCATGTGAAAGACTGAAATTGGAAAATATTAAAATTCGCATAATCGTTTGTCAAGGGATGATATAATACTTTGGTGAAAGACCGAATATTTGGGTTTATTCTTGTACATTAACAATGTCGTACAATACACAGAAAGACCATGTGAAAGACTAACATTGGGGGATGTTAAAATTCGCATAATCTTTTGTCAAGGGATGATATAATGTTTTGGTGAAAGACCAAATATTTGGGTTTATTTTTGTACATTAATAATTTCATACAATACACCAAACGATCATGCGAATCTTGAGGAACTTTATACAATTCCTTTTTTCATCTTTCACAAATAACACTGACATTTGTTATAGTTGAACATTATTTTAATCCTGTGATTTAATATTTTATTTTAAACTAATGTCTCTTTTTAGATCCAATGATTAGAAGGAAAATGGTTAGGGAGAAATTTAACACGTTCCGTGCCACGTGTACCACCTGTGGTACACGTTAAATCTGACCTCCAGGTCACATGTACCACCGGTGATACACAAATTTATTGAGTACGTTGAAAATCAAATGATAGACAAGTCAAACAAAAAGGGCTTGGCACGGAACATGTTATTGAAACTTTTTGGGGGTGAATAATTGAAAAGTTAAAATTAGTAAAAATTGTTTTTAATTGTTAGGTAGAAATAGGTGTTAAATTATGTAACAAAAATTGATGTTTACCTGTTTACCAAGACCAAGTACTACGAGTAGGACGTAGATGTTAATGAGAAGACCTAAAGCGCAGCCAAGGATGATAGGGACGCCAAAGGCCCAAGGGCCCATTCCTCCCTTTTCTACCACCTTGATTTGTTTCTTCAAATTTTCTTATATTTTTATCTAATCCTATTAAAAAAAAAATAATAATAATAAATAAATAAATAAAAAACTGTCATATTTATAATTTTAGATTCGTTAAAATCAAATCGATGAAATGAGAATACAATTTGTGAAACAAACAAATAATTGAAAGAATTAAAACAAATATTCGATTAACAAATTAAACCCAGTTAACAGGTGTCTAAACATTAGTAAATTATATTTTACTGAAAGATTATTTTAACATTAATCATTTATGATTACTTGTATTACAAAAACGAGACCAAAATTTAGGTTATAGGTACTTTCGATAAATCATCAGTGTAAAACAACGTGTTGAAGAAACATTTGAAACAAACAACTTAATCAAACATTGTACAATATTACAAAGAAATCAAATATCTAACTGCAACGTGAGTTATTTTACTTTCGAAAATTCCACACCTAAAATGAGTTAATGGTGGACAAAAGTTACATAACCTAGAATTACATTAATTATGCAATAATTCCGATATTATTATATTAATGTCATAAAATTAAGATGAACTAGAGTTACATGAGACCAATGAATAAAATACTAACCATAAGTACCTAATAAAAAAAAAAACCCTTAAGTTAATCGAAATGTGAATGGGGAAAAACAATGTTAGAATAAATCAACGAAATTGGGTAGGAAAGTTGAAAATGAAAACGATTTTATGTTGGTTTCAGTATAACATTAACTTTCAAATTCTTAACATCAACTGATAATAACAATAATAATAATAATATTAGATTTGTTATGCTTTTGATAAATACAAATGAGAACGAATTCAATCTGAAGAATGAATAATTTGATTTGAAAAAGAAAAAGTATCTCTTTCTACCCACTCAAAGTAATTTCATTATACGTATAACGAAGAAGAAGGTACGAGAAGGGTGTAACGATGGTAACATTAAACTCTAACGAAAGCAAATGCACTCACATAAGCGACGTGAAACGCATACTACTATTTTTGGAATCACTAATACTTGGACAATGTAATTTGATTAAGCCTATGTTCTGCTACTTTCATTATCGACAAATTAATATTCTCTCTCAACAACAGGGATCCTTTATCAAAGTCACTCTCTCATTCTCTTCCTCTCTCTTTCTCTCTCTCTTTCTCGGTTGTTTATGGTAATTAATGGTAAGAAAAATAAAACTAACCTAAATAGTTGTACGAAATGAAGCGATAATTTGAAAAATATTTGTCATTGTCTTCGTTGAATTGAATAATACTCTTTATTATTAACTAATTGATTAAATTAAATTAGGTTAATCAACTTTGTATAGTCCTAGTTGAATAATTATTATTTTATATACTTTTGTATATAAAAATTCAGAATCACGTTGTTGGTTTCCAATGATGTTCGAAACTTACTATATATATATATGTATATAAAAATAAAAATATTTAAAATCTAAAGTTTCGAAAGAAAAACGAAATGAAATGAAACGAAACTAAACGAAACGAGAGAAAAAGCTTTAGAAATCGCTGAGGAAACTAGAAAGTTAGTAACTTGGAAACTTGAAAATACTTTTCTTTTTTTTTCTATTTCAAATCGATATTTCCTCTCGTATTCCCTTTTCCTTTTCTTTGAAATAATACAACGTGCAAGGTATTTCAGAGCAACAAGTATCTCAACAAATGTTTCTCAAGGGAATCACAATTGATTGATTTCGAGTGTTAGTTTACTTTATCGTTCTCTGTTTCTCTTTTTATTTTTATTATTATTATTAAAACATTTTCTCTTTTGGTATTTTTGTTTAAAACAAATTGAAAAAAAAATTGACAAAAAATCTAACACAATCGTTGATACTTTTAACATAACTTTCTGTAAAACTAAAATATCGACGAATTTTTCAATTTTCAAGTACTTATATCCGAGATTGTACTTCCCAAAAATTTTTAAATAAAAAAAACATTTACTTTAGTATATATAAATATATAAATATTTAAAATTATCTAAATATATAAATATTATAATATATTATAATATTTAAATTAAAAAAAATATATTACAATATATAATTATTTACAATTATTTAAATATATAAATATTACAATATTTAGATAATAATAAAAAAACTATATTAAAACATATAAATATTATAATATTATAATATTTAAATAAAAAAGTATATATATTACAACATATAAATATTTACAATTATTAAATTTTTACAATTATCAATTTTTTTGTTTTATTATTTCTTTCTTTGCCAATTTAGTACAAGTCTGTGCACAATGGAGAGTGAAAAATAAAAAAATAAAATGGACGTATATAAATAATATTTATTAATAATATACGTATATATATGCATGTATACTCTTTGCGTGATCGCGTGTTACTAAAATGTTTTTAAACGACGAATCATAATTCCACAGTCATCTAGTCAATGGATTACAATAAATCCGATAAAACGAGACATTCGTATCGATGTATCACGAAAACATATTTAAACGGTTACCATTCGGGGGTTGAAGGGGGTGAAAGGATGAAAGATGGGAGGGAAGTGGAATTTTCAAGATTGTTCTTGCTCTTATTGATTTTCTTCGGCTCAAAGCTCACCTTTGCACGCTTCATTTAATATTTCATTCATTTATCCGACCAATTCTAATCTATTTAAATTGACAATCATATAAATGTTTATTGTTTATCGGTCTCTTGAAATAATTTATGTTTTTAACAGTTTTTTTTCTTTCTTATTATTTGATTTATAATTAATTATTTGTTTTATCCAATAATTCTCGATTTATCCAGCAATAATAATAATAATAATAATTAGACGTAATTAAAGTAAAAAAAATGTAATCACGAGTCTAACTCGTGCTTATTGTTGCGGGCCTCAACGAGTCTCACACGTTGTTGCATTACAAGGAGATTAATTTTAATAGAAAAATAAAGAAATAAAATTATTTGAATAATAGTCTTATATTCTCATCCCTCATGTATTTTTTATCCCCTATATTCTCATTTTGGGCCCAAATTCTTGTTACCACAAATCTCACACTATGTTGCAATACAAGGATAGCAAGTTTTGTTGCAAAAGAAAATTCCTTTTTATTGTAATAAAAAGAAAAATATATAAAATTCTTTTATTTATAGTCTTCTCACCCTTTATATTCTCACTCCCATATTCTCATCTTGGGCCCAATTATTTTTACCATCAGTCTCACGTGTTGTTGCAATACAAGGGGATCAATTGGAATAGAAAAAAAAATATGATTTGATTTATCGTCTTATATTCTCATTCTTATATTCTCTTTTTGGGCCCAAATTTTTGTACTGTATTCTCCCTTTTTTGTTTCTTAAAACCTTCCATTCCTTGAAAATACTTTTATGTAACAAATTTAGATAATTTTAAAGATACAATCTCAGATATTTCGATAACCAAAAAGATGTGTAAATTGAAGGGTTATAAAAATGATGGAATTTCTTTCGTATTTTTCACAAATTCTTCTTCGATAAATTTGAAACCTTACAAAAGAACAAATATTTCGAATAATCCCTAAAGCTCTTAAAGGAACTTGATATTTTTGAAGAAGATGGTACACACCAAAGATAAAATGAAAACCATATGACAGTATCTTCAGAAGAATTCTTAGGGTCGTATTGTAAATCAGATAAATACAATATTCAACCTTTTATATACCCTTTTTTTTTCTCAAGAAACTAACCCTTTTATTGTTAGTATCTTTATGACCCAACTGCAATAAAAGATTCAGCACTATACCTGGAACTATTGGAGAACAATAAAACCTTTTACGATCTTCACACCCATAAACAAATGAATCTCACTATAAGTGTATTGAATGCATCTCAAATACACACACACACACACACTCATACAACTTACTAATTTGAAAATATTTCATATTAATTGTCTGATCTTACACGTACACGTACACATACACATATTTAAGTAACATTAGAATTTTCATTGAATTTTCAATCAGATACACATGACTGACACGTTTTCAAATCTTTCATATTTTTTCTCACACACATTCTCATTCATTCCTAACCTATAATTAAGAATTTTATTGATTGATCCTTTTTTTAGGGGTTGAGGGGGAGATATCAATTTCTATTTTGAAATAATCAATATAATAAACAATTAAATATGAGTTTATCTTGATCAGAATCAATATACATAACCTACAAATTATTGAGATTATTTCTAGAAGATAAAATTAGGTTAAAAGTTCATATAAATTTGTTTCAACTATTATTCGAATAATAATGAATCCAATACTTTGTTTCAAATAAATAATACAGATCTTAAGAAATTACATATTGTAATTATAATAAATCATAAATGTAACCTTAATTTTTTCTTAAAAATATAAATTATGTATAATATTTATAAATAAGAATTTGACTAAAAGGAATTGAAATGAGTTTGTATAAATGGTAATTTTCAACTGTAGAAAACATTAATATTCTGTAATAACAATGAGGATAGTTCGAAGATGATGAGAACGTAAGCGAATGGAGGTATAATTTCAGCTCAGTAATTAAATCGGCCAGGAAATTATACATTAATATGATTTTGTTAACATTGCGGTTATACGGTACACCGTAAAGCTTCCTCCCCACTCTTTCTCGTTCTCTTTTGCAAATCTTCGAAAAGGATCGGCTAATTTATTTAACAAACTCGTTTAATTTATTGTTTAAGTAAAAAATTGAATTTAACCAGCCAGTTTCTAGTTGTCAAAGATACAATTTTTCAATACAAATTGAAAAATACAGATACAAAAATGGTGTGTCCCAAGTTACTAATCAAATTCTCAGAATAATTCTTATTGTTAGTATAAAAAGTTTATAGAAAAATAAAAGGGATTGTGTGTGTTGTTTGCTTTGATAAAAATTAATAAAACTACGGATAGAAAAATTGATGATTGTGAAACGTACAGAAATTAATTTGAAATTGATCACACTGTAAAATATTATAAGAAACATACTTTACAGTTTGATATATTTTTTTGTGTGTATTCTTAAATGTTTATAAATTCATATTAATGAAACATCGTTAAAATAATTTACTTGATTACAAAACTATATTATAAATAATATTAGAAGTACCGAAAAGTAATGGTCGTTACTACGCATGTCAAATTATTTCTAATATTTTTAATGAAAAATACCGATTGTGTGATGATTTTTAATGTTACGATATTAAACATTTGCATACAAGATAGAAAAAGTTGATTGATAACGTGATTAATTAATTTAATTATTGATTAATAATAACAATTTTTGTTATTTCATAATTTATTTGTGTTTGAATTTTGAGGTTAAAAAGCGACGTTACTTTCTGATTCACCTAATATAAAAAGTGCAAACCTAACCTAATTGTACTTATTTTATTTCACAACAAAATAATGTCAGGAGTTACTAATAAAGTTCAAAATGACTTTTATTTGTTATTATAAATAATTAATAATATCTAATATTAAAATATCATTTGATTTATTCTCCATTTTATAGTATAGAATTACGTAATATTTTATTTTTGTTTTTAAACATCAATTAAAATGAAATCTAGTGTATATATTACACATTTTAATTGACATCAATTAAATGTAAATCTTGTTTTTCTTTATTTTTTATTTTTTTTAAGAAACAAACACGTTTCTTCTTGATATTATTCTGAAAAGAAAAAAGAAAAATGATTTAACGCTAATGAGATATCCTTACCAAGAAGATGCTACTTCCTACAACCATTTTTCGATATAATCTTTCACGAGAGTATAAGACACAAGAAAAATGATACCTAGAGATGCATGAATAAATCTAAAAGTAGAAGATGATACTCTTTGAATTAATCTACTGTGTCTTTCTCGACTGAAATAAATTAGGAAATAAAACTTAAATCTCTCTCTCTCTCTCTCTCTCTCTTTCTTTACTTTGAGGTTATAAATTAAAATACTTTTTTCTTGTTTATTAATAGAACAAAAAAATACAATCAATTCTCATGAAAAAATATTAATAATTTATGTGTTACTGTGATAAATTAATATTAATTTTAAATATATAAAACGTTACAATGATAAATCTAAGACAAACATAACCTTATTAACCTACAAAAAATTATTCATTGGCTAAATTTTGTTTCTAAATCAAAAAAAGGGGTAGAAATCTTTTAATCTAATGTACTAAATCAGTACAGGTAATTAATCTAATCTAATATGGTAGACAGATTCCTAGAAATTCCGTGCTATGTAAAATAATTTTATATGGAACCCTGTATTTATTATTTTCTTCGAGTAATTTAATTTTTTTTAAATATGTTTAACAAAAATTCGTGTTATCTAATATCGTATAAATACTGTATTGTACAAAAGGTATCCTGTAATTTATGAACCCTGTTATAATGGATGGTTAACTGTATTTTTTCAACAAATTTTGTTGCTAAAGGTTATTTGAATGTTTGACTGTACAAAAATGGTAGTTTCAACTGTATACTGAAATTTGTAAATTTTTCTTTTATTTCTAAAATATTTAAATTAATAATAATTAAAATAATTACAGTTATTACAAATGTTTTAATGTTATATTAATATTAAAATGATATATTTGTTTGTAGTTCATCGTTAAATTCGATTATGCGAACGATGTTACAGTAAGGAAACTAAAAAAAAAAAAAAGAACTAAAAAAAGAAACTGAAGAAATGGTAAAAATAATAAAAGAAATGTCGATAATTTTCTTTAGAAATCTATGGACACCTGTTACTATGACAGTTCTAGCACCGTATAATGTATAACAATATGTCAGATTTCTCGAACACCTAAGATATTTCAATATCAAGTGGAATGCTGTTCACTAAACACTCGCTTGAATAACCGGATATCTCAATAGGGGGAAATATTTCATATATCTATATCTTCTACCTAGATATTTGCCGATAATTACGAAATTGATCTAATTGTATTCGTTGAATTTCTCATTAATTCCAAATTTTGAATTTTAATTGGCAATAAATGTACACCTAATTTTATTTTTAAACGAAATATGTATACATTCCCGAAGAATTGTATTAACAAAAATTGGTGTAAATATAAAAAATGTATATTACATTTATCGAAAAAAAAATAGAAAATTGATTTTTAATATATTAGTAAAAATAATACAATGTACCACGAGTTTATTCAGTTATTTTTTTTTAGAATTTGGGTTGCTGTATATTAAAGTAAAATTGTGTGTCGAAAGATATATATTGCATTTGTTGAAAAAAAAATAGAAAAAAATTGTTTTTAAAATATTGACAAAAATAATACAAAATAAATCATAAGTTTTTCTAAATTTGTTTCTCAAAAATTTGAATTGCTGTATATTAAATCAAAATTGTGTTTAAAAATATATATTGCATATTTAACGTCATCCTAACCTGACTAAAGGATTTTTAAACGAACAATTTCCAAACGAGTGCATGAGCTGATAGAAATGGTTTATTTATTTTTCGGTCAGCTAGATTCACCTGATTTGAATTTGCTGAATTTTCACTTTTGAGGTTAATACTAAAATTACCGACAGTTCATGCATAACCTATACGTACCTATATATATATAAAAAAAAAAAATAATAATAATAAAACATATACCCTAATATAAAATGAAATTTAAATCAATTGTATAATGAATAATAATTTTCTTATTTAAATAAAGTAACACCGTATATTTTTAATAAATAATTTATATATAATATGTATTTGTGTATAATAATGTATATAAATACATTTTAATACGTTTGAAAAAGTTGCCATATTTTTCTTTTAAACAAGATTTACGAGAACTCTGAATTAATTTGACACATTAGAAAAAATTTGATTACTGTATATATATTTATATATACAGTATGAAACTAAAATATTATTTTTTAAGAAACAAAATATATATTTAAATATTAGAATAATTTGATTTTGAAATACCATATGTTAAGCAACAATTGTATTATTCAGTGCTGTAAAAATACAGTACTGTATAAAAAGTTTCCCAAATAAAAATCGTATTACAGGAGACCTTAAATTTATTATTTTAAAATAATTTGATTTTTTGAAATATATAAATTAATCATTGTATTATACAGTACTATAAAAATACAGTGTCGTACAAAAGATTCCCCGAAATTTATGAATCATTTTATACGATACCCTCAATTTATTATTTTTAAATAATTTGATTTTGAAATATTTGAAAAAATTATTGTGTTATCTAGTGCTGTAAAAATACAGTACTGTATAAAAAGTTTCCCAAATAAAAATCGTATTACAGGAGACCTTGAATTTATTATTTTTAAATAATTTGATTTTTTGAAATATATTAATTAACCATTGTATTATACAGTACTATAAAAATACAGTGTCGTACAAAAGATTCCCCGAAATTTATGAATCATTTTATACGATTCATCAATTCATTTTGACACCCCCTATTTCTGTAAAAAAAAAAATCGATTATTTCAAAGGTTAAGGATATTTTCTTAGGAAAAATCGGAACGAAAGAAAGAAAGAAAGAAAGAAAGAAAGAAAGATAGAAAAAGCTTTCGCGTATTTCTCACGGCAACGTCAGGATATTAAAGTAACTCTATTTCTAGATGGGGGGAGGGGGTTGGGGGATGAAGTAGGGAAATCGATAATCGATTTCACCAATGGTTTGACTTCTCGAGAACCGACAACAGTCAGCCAACAGCATCCCATGTTTGTTCTGTTACGTTTTTCATAATTTTGTTTACGTACAGAGTGATGATCGAATAATAATATTCAAAACTTATACAGATTTTTTAGATGTGTCTAGCAATGAAGGAGGTGGAGGTGGGGGAGAGGGGGAGGAGAGGGGAGGAGAAAGCCCAAAAGCTCTCATCTTTCCTCATACTTCTTGTAAAAATAAAATCCACATGGGATGATTGAGGGTGAGAGACGGATGATGGGGTGAGGGGTGAGGGGGAGGGGAGGGGAGGGGGATGTTTTGTCATCTCGATTGGTGTTCGATTGTTGTCGCGTGTCAACTCAAATATTCGGGTATTCAAACTTCAACGAGATTCGAACGGGATAGGGGAAAAAGGGATGAAGGGAGTAAAGGGATGGAATGAACGATAAAATCCGGGTGCTCGTGTAGGTCCTCAATTTTTTTTTCTTTTTTTTTTTTCGTATGAAAAAATCTTTAGATCAAGTTGGATTACGTAAATTATATAATATATTATAATATTATTTATTTATTTATTCATTTATTTATTTATTTAATATTAATTAATTATTATTATTAAAATAAAAACCAAAATAATGTAAATGCAAAAAATTAGTAAAACAATATGACGATGAAACAAAGCTGCTGTGTATACAGCTTTGATAATTTTTTTCTTTTTTAGAATATAATAGTTTGTATCATCGAATAAACGTAAACGTAAGAAAAGCAAGGTCGTTGTTGGATAGGATATGATTGAAAAAGAAAGAAAAATGAAATAAACAAGAAAAATAAGAAAGTATATAGAAACTAGTAAGATACACATATACACATATATATAAAAACTAGTTTGTAAGAAAATAAATAACATTACGTTATGATCGACACGCGACCGTTGAAACAAAAAAGAAAAGAAAAAGAAAAAGAAAAAGAGGAAGAAGAAGAAGAAGAAGAAGAAGAAAAAAAAATCGAAAGTAGTCCTGCCACACGATTGACAACTAAGAAAAGTAACCTTCGTGACGATGAACGGTTATACTAATGCAAAAGATAGGTCACCGAATGATAATAAATGGAAAATAGAATGACGAATCGATCGATTAAATACCAACCCTTTCAAAATAAAGATCGATAAGGTCGTGTAAAAGGAACAGAAGGAATATAAGGGTTAGTATTTGACCTTGAGACAGTTGTAACGTGTCCTAACAACTGAGTTTTATCCATCCGTCAGATTCTAATCATTTTATTCTACTTTAATAATTTTTTATTCATTATTTTTACTCTCAAGTTTTTCTTATTTATCAGTAAATGGAATTAAACATAATGGAAATTTATTTAAATAATTAAATAAATTATAATAATAATAATAATAGCAGCATCAAATTCAATGGTTAAACCAAAAATAAGAGAAACTTAATTTAACCCTTAGAGTACCATAGACGCATATATGCGTGTTTGGTAATATTAATGTAAAATAATGTAATGATTATATTAATTAATTAAATTATATTCAAAAAGAAAAAGTTTAATTATTTAAATATAATTTATTATTAAAATCTAGTTAATAATAAATGATTTTCTTTCTACAAAACATTTTTGTTAAAAGTATTCATCACTCAAAGGGTTATAAGTAATTATTATTAAAAAAAAAAAAGTTCAAATTTAATATTAAAAAAATAAAAAATTTTAAACGAAATTCACACACAGGGACAGTTACGAAAATAATTCAAAAGAATTTCAATGCAGCATGTGTTTTCTCACCTTATCTGTATTTATTTAGGTTCGAGAGGTTATAAAATTTGAAACCCATACCTACAAATATTTAACTTCCCTGTCTGATACTTTTCTGGACTAGAAGATAGGAACCCTTTGTATCTCGATGTAAACCTTTTTATTTTCAAAGAATTTTCTTTAATTCTTTTCATATTTTTTTTATCTCTATTACAAACATTTAGATTTTCTTGGAAACAGATGAATGCCATATTTAGAAAAATAATTACAACTACGTGACTCATATTACATACCAACACTGAATTTTACGAACAATTTCATAGTAGGAATATTCACAAAAAACGTATGAAAAGGTTCTACGTGCTCAACCTTTAGTTTCCTTGTTTCAATTTAATTTCATTTTTAAGTTTATTTCTAATTTTGTCTCAATTTAACGCCACTGAGTGAACTTTTTTTTCTCAATTTTACAATACAACGATGAACTAACCTCCAATTCTCACTGGAGTTTCTAATTTGTTAAGAATAATTTATGAATAAAATTATTTTCTGATTGAAAAGCAAAGCTGTAAAATCATTCTACGTGTCCTGACAATTTTATTTGATTTTTATATTTATCAAAATCATCAGATTGATTGAACATGTAAGATTAATTCTTAATCTCGTAAAAATTAAGCCACCTGCTGATCCCGGTGAATTACAGGATGATCAAACGTAAAGTAACACAAATCCAATAAATTTAACTTATCCTGTCTCTCTGTTTGATACTAATCTTTCGTTTAGTATCCTAACCAAATTTCTTCCCATTCTCCCGGTGAAAATATCAGTGATAGTAGAATTTCCCCTCCCTCAACAAAGAGAGAGAGGTTAGGTTATCTTAAATTTTGACTGACAATGAAAGGGTTATCGTCTTATCAGGATCGTCTTAAGAATTAAATTGGCTGACTAAAAGAGATTAACATTTTGAATATTTTCTTGTTCAAATATTAAACGTTCTATACAGTTATATAATACTGTAAAACGTATATTACAGTAATGGTAGTAGTGTCTTGCAAAAGAGATTGTTCATCAAATCCTTTTTCAAATAATTTTCTCAAGTTGAAAATCAATTTTAATAGAAAATAAAAAAAAATTAAAAAAAAAAAAAAGTGAAAAAGAAGAAATGATGCCTGAAGCAAATCATCGAGCGGTTTTTCTCAAAGAGGGGAAAAAGGTAGGAAGGACCTGTGAACGCTGATGAAACAGGAAATGATGTTAAGGGCGGAAAAGGAACTATCTTGCTTGAGAATAATGCCGTAAGAAAATAAAAAACTAAAGACGAGAAAGAAAAAAAGAAAAAAAGGTGAGACGAGTGAAATTGTCCTTCGGCTAAATGGAAACTGCCATTTTCTTTTCTTTTTGTTCTTTAATCGATAAGAAGATGGATGATCATTTAAAAAAAAAAAACGATTATTATCTATTAGCAAAAAAATATTGAAAGAAACAAAACGTGTTTAACACTAGATATACCAAACCAAAGTCATTTTGACTGATCAGGCGGGCCATTTTAATTCAAAATGTCTACTTCATGTAACATTTGAGTTCTGTAAATAATTAAGCGTTTTGTTATTTAAAAATGTCGAGTAAATAACGACTGGAAGCCTTAAAAAGCATTTTTTTTATACACTAGTCATTTTGACTAGTGTGGTAGAAATAGGTATACTGAAAATGCTGGTATATCTAGTGTTTTAACAAAAGAAAATATTTGTTTATCTAAAACTAAACACCCTAATAAAAAACTCATATATATATATATACATCCTTGAAATATAAGAAAAATAATGAAGAAAAAAATTCAAATGAACAAAATACAATTTTTTATCAACCCCTCGTTCGTTTGATCTCATACGAAATTAGTATTACGATAATAATCACTCAGGTTACCTTATAGACTCATCAAAGATCTAATCTTGTTCCAAAAAAAATATTCCGACAATGTCATGTAAAGAAAAAAAAAAAAAAGAAATACAGTCAAGTAAAGAATTATTTATCACGAATGGGAAAAGGGGATGAGTGGGTGGTGGGTGAGAAAGATCAAGCAATCGTAAAAGTCCGATCGAGTTAGGCACGTTTTTCATTAGCTCATCCCGTTCTACATTTATCCATGGCCACCTGCCGTGCCTAAATCCCTATTACATCCCTTTTAGCATCCCCCTTTTAGTATCAACGTGATCCACCCCCAACGTTGGTTCTTTAAACGTAGTCTTAAGCTCCATTTTCTATGAACATAGAAAGATAGATAAGTTACAAGTTTCACTGACGTATCGATCCGAAGATACTGAATTGAAAGTGAACGACTAACTGTAATGTATATATATATATATATATATATATATATATATATATATATATTCGATTCAACTTTATGTCCTACTTTCGTTAAATCAAACCCATAAAGGATCATACTTTTGAACTTGTTCTCATCCCTCCCTTTTTTTTCCTTACGCGTAAATGGGCTCTTCTTTCTAAACAACGGAAGAAAACAACAAAAAAGGTTTGCCCTTTTATTTACACCCACACACCCACACATACACACATATATACATACTGTGACAGTATATTACTATATAGGCTTTAAGAGTTGAGTTTGTCGAGTAAAAAAGTTTATTTTGTACCTTGTTCTCTTCGTTGGAGCTTGCTACAAGGTTATTGGCGGCAAAACGAACCCCCCACTCTCCTCAACATCTCCCCCACCACTATCATCACTACTAGATGCTGCTACTACTATCCCCTCCCCCCATAACTCCGGTAGTTGGTTACAGTAATTCGTTCACCAATGCGCCAATCACTTCGTCAAAGTTTGTCCTATAAATCGTATAAGGGAGAGAAAGGGTCACTCGTCGAATTTAATTTAATATACCTAACTTTACTCTATAGTTACGAATTACCCTCGAAGCTCTCTCTCTCTCTCTCTCTCTCTCTCTCTCTCTCTCTTTCTCTCCTCTATTTGTTTTTACTCTGTTAGAACATTTTTCTCTATTTTTATTTCATCGATAATTTTCTTTTACTTTAGATTTATAGGTTAGTTTTATACGCGTTTACATTTTCATTTTGTAAGTAGAGTTTGAATGGTTAAGGATTTTTTTTTCTATTGAAATCAATTTTTATTTTAGAAAAGAAACATTTCTTTTTTATTTGATAATTTTTTCTTCAACAAGTTTTTATTTATTTAGTTTTAATTGTGAAAATATTTCGAAAGAGAATCTCCATTTTTCTTTACAGTAAATCAAACTATAGAAATTTAGTTACTTTACTTTTTCTGTGTGTATGATGTATATGTATGTGTGTATAGAAAAGTTTCTTTGAACGTTTAACTAACACATATACAGCAATAAGATATTTTCTAATTTTGAATGAAAAAGAAAAACATGGTTTAACATCGACGTCTATGCAATTTTGTTTTTATTACATTTAGATATGAAAAGATTGATGAAATGTTTCTTCTACATTTTCTATTAAAGTCAATTTTCTCACATTTTTTACATCATTCTCGAGATATTTAATGAAAACAAAATATATATTTCAAGAGAATGTACCGTGAAATATGAAAACTTAAACAACTTTTATTCTTCAACTATTATAAAGGAAGGTTTCTTTTTTCTTTTCTTTTTTTTTTTACTTATTGTTGGTAATAACTTTTCTCTTATTCTCTCTCTTTCTCTTGTAAAAGAATATTTTTTCTTTTTTTTTTTTTATTTTCTTGCAAATTTAACTGATTCTCTCAAAATATCGTTTACCACGTCGAACGTTCTTTTAAAAATATCGTATGAACATATTTTTCAGTTAAAGTAATATTCTAATTTTGTTTTTCATTTGATCAAATATAATCGAATTTTTTGTATACATACTTTGAAATTTCGCAAAAAAAAAAAAATTCGTTAAAATAACCATAGAAAGGTATAGGTTACATGATTCAATACAAAAACTACGACCATACGAGAAACTTGAAATAACACTTTATCACAAACCTAGCATACATTTTTCACAAAGAACTATTCAATATAAAAATCGATTTGCATCGATTAATTAAAAATAAAATATAAACATAATAAACATTTGTTATAAATATATATCCGTGAAATTGAACAAAATTCAATATATTTTTTATAAATAACAAGTAAATATAACACTATTGCAATATAAAAACATGTAGAAAAATAAAACAAAATTTTGCACAAATTTGTCATGTGCATAATCCAAGACGTAAAGAACTGGAACTGGGCTTACATTTGGATTGAATTTTTTTTCAAAATAGATAAGAGAAAGATGTTCCCTTTTGCCAGAAAGAACATTTCTTGATAGTGATTCAGAAAACGGGTTGTGGGTTGGGTGACATAGGGTGCCACGATGTCTAGCCAAGTAGTTTATTCGCTACCTCCAGCCAACTCGGCTATCTTTTGCTTATGCACAATCCTTTTTCTCTTCTTCTTTTTTTTCTTTTCCTTACCCCTTACCCCTTTCCCTCACTGTCAAACCCCACTCCCAGTTTCCGTCGTCATTTTCTTTCAAAAGTTTTCTCATTTGCATCCCATGCGAAAGATTCTTACTCTCATACTCGCAAAACAACTTTGAACGAACGAAAGGGAAAATGAGAAGATAAAGTGTTAAAATTTGTATTAACAAAATATATATATATTATATAGAATTAAACAAGACTATAGTTAATAATAAATTGATTACTTTAGTTTTTGAAACAAATATCTTCTTCTTTATATATAAAAATTCAGTGTCACAATGTTCGACCACTAATAACTCTGAAATTAGTTAACCAATTTTAATGAAATTTTGTTTATTTTGTGTAATATTTGTCAACTTAGAATATAGAATAGTTTTTAGGGCAATTTTTTTTTATTTTTTTATTGCTAATTTAAAAACTTATTATTTAGAGGTTATCTAAGTCTCTATAGTTCTTTTTTCAGATTTGCATATGACATAACCTAACTTTATATTTTATATTTTTTCGAGTATTATTATTTTATGTATTCCATTGTAATTGATGTATTATTTTGTGTTTTGTTATTTATATATTATATATTATATATATTAAAAATTTAATGTTGTTCTATGCCTAATTTGAATTTGCCTAGTTTAGAATTATATTATATTAATGTTCAATAGATGGCACTGTATTACAATTCAATTATTTCACGTTTTTTTCAGAGTTACATAACACAAAACTAACCTTGCTTTTTATATTCCCTTTTAATTGTGGGTATTAATTTTGTGTGTTGTTATAATTAATGAAATAGTTTAGAATTATATTAAATCAACATTTAATAACAAAACTACAAGAACGCGTGACTGGAGCATTCTAGTATACATAAATATATGGAAAAAACATTTTATTAAAATAATTAACGTTAAATATCGATAATTTGTAATAACAATAAATCATCATGCTATTTAATATCCTGACTTACGTTTGTAAGGACATCCTGAAACGACTAATGGACACCGGAAATTCATATCCGTCAACTACGATTGTCTCGACGATCTTTTAAGGTTAGTCTTTATGGTTCAAAGAAAAAATAAAAAAAGAAGAAAAGAATAAAGAAACAAAAAAAATATGATCGGAATTGGTGTGCTAAAAAAAAAAAAAAATTGAATGAGAGAACGTTCGATTACTTTTAAAAAAAGAAAAAATTAAATATGTCTATTACTATTACTATTATAGCAAGTTGGTAAATATATATATATATATATAGATGTAATAATTTAAAAGTGTATATGTTTGTGCGTATATCTAGATTGCAAAGGTCGGTCCTATGGCACGGTTGCTTCTTCAAAGGTTGAAGACCTTTCCTCTTCATTATTAACGCGATGTACATCGATTTTGTCTGTGTCTACCATCGTAATACTCCATTTTATCAAACTAAGAAATATCGTGAAATGCGTAAACAATTATTTTTCAAAAGTATTACAAAAATACACCCTTATCAAATAAACATTTCAATGATGATTCCAATTAAAATCGTCAACGAATAAATCGGATAAATGAGAAATAGAAGAAAAAAAACACGAGTCTCACGTAAATAATTGACAAAGAAACTAAAATAGATGACAACACCTGTTGTTTACGAGAAAATTGACGAAGAAAAAAACCAAATTCTACACACTTACCCCTTTTAAGATGTACATGAGGATGACAACAACACAGGTACGATATCGATGTAAAACATGCGATAAAATAATTCAAGATTGTTCAAATTGTTCCTAATCAACATAGTATTCTCATAAACAACGTTGATTATTTTCTTCTTTCACTCTATCTTCACATGTTTTTCATTTTTATTTTTTATTTCATTCCAAAATCCCCCCCTCACCCACCCCATCCCCAACAACAACAATTATTACAATTATTCATACAAGTATTAACAAAAAAAAGGACAACGATTTGAGAATGTGAGAGGATAACAAGGTGAGGATGTGAGGATTGATGATAAAAATAAGAAACAAACAAACAAATGAAAAAAAAAAACAAAAAATACATCGATCGATTGATCTCGATCAATCGAACTGGTCCCGCGCGCGTTTGACAAGCAACGACGAGGTGCGAGGGTCGTCACCGTTTGCCACGAAAGAGGCACTACCACCCCCTTTGATATCCTTCCCTTTGATGCCACGTGCTAATACCGAGTAACGCGCAAGTTCAAATGGGGGAAACCCTTAACGCGCAAACTCCAATATACAGATACTTATGGAATCTTTTTTTATTATTATTATTATTATTATTATTATTAACATTAGATCTATCATTTTCATCATTATTTTATTTCTATTTATATTTATTCTATATAATAAAATGTATTCTCTCGAACAAATATACTAATTTCTTTGGTTTTTCTTTCTGGGTTTGTTTGTTTTTTTTTTACAAATTATAATTTGTATATTACAATTTGTAAATAATATTATATAATTATAATAAATAATATTATAATAATAGTATATTGAATTTATATATAATTAATTATATATTTATTCAATATTATAGAATTACTATATAAATTAATTTGTATAAATAATTATTTGTATTTTAATTGTATACTAAATTATATAAATTAATTTTACATTGAATTTTTTCTTTTTTTACAAATTATAATTTATATATTACAATTTGTAAATAATATTATATAATTATAATAAATAATATTATAATAATAGTATATTGAATTTATATATATATATATATATAATTATTTATATATTTATTTAATAAAATATATAATTAATTGTACATTTAATTTTTTCTTTTTTACAAATTATAATTTGTATATTACAATTTGTAAATAATATTATATAAATATAATATTAAATATTATAATAATAGTATATATATTGAATTTATATATAATTAATTATATATTTATTCAATAATATATAGAATTAATTGTATATTTAATTTTTGAAGTGGAAACTTCTTTAGAATGGAGGACCAGTCGAAGAACTAATTTAAAAACATGTTAGTTCATCGACTGGCTGTTAGATTGTCCACGTTTCTCACGAACAAAGCATTGAAATTCTAGCGAATTTCCAAAAGAACCATTTAAATAAAATTCCTTAATATTAGTTTAGATAAAAAAGACCAAATAATCAAAGCTACGAGTAATATATCAATTAGACATTTGTCATTCGATTTTAAAAAATTGTTAACGTTACGTAACGCATCCGCAAGGTAGAATAAATTAATAAAGCATTAATTATATAAACTGTCTGCATAAATTGAAATAATGTGACAAATAAACGAGATAAACATAAATTCCTGATAGAGAAATCTGCAATAAAAAAAAAATTTGCATCACATCAAAGATTAGATTATTCAATAGGAAATGTCGAAATATAAAATCTGATTAAGAAATCTAAATTAAAAATTATAATTTTATAGATTAATATTAAATAAAATATTAAATTTAATCTATATATATATATAGATATATAGATTAAATTATATTATTATTATATTGTATTTTTTATAATATTTTATTTATTATATAATAAATAATTTATAATATTATAATGTTATTTTATAATATTATATTATTCTTATATATAGTCGTAGTACATAAATATACTACTAAGTACATTTTATTATACTAAGTATTATAAATAAACTATTTATTTAGTTTTAAGTAACAAAATTATTAATTTAGTAGTTAATAAAGTAACTACTTAAAATTACTAATTATTACTTAAAATAAGTACTTATTTTACTAATGAGTAGTATATTACTAAAAAAAAAAATATATACTATTATATTATTAAATTTATACTATAATAAAATAAATATAATACTATATAAAAAAAAATATATATATATATATAAAACTACTATCAAATATCAAAAACTCTCTCAAATATTCCTGATACGTAAGTATTTAAAAAGATTCAGTCATTAATTAATAAGGAATGATCTGGAGGTTTCAAGAAAAAATGAAAGTCGTAAAAACCAATGGTGGGGATGATAAATATATAAGGACACCGAAAGGAACCAGTCATTTTCGGTGTAGTTTAAAGACGAGTGTATTACGAGTGTATTAAAATTCACAAGGTTACATTACGGGTTTTGGTATATTAATAGGTACACCTTTAAGGTATTCTCTCATGGTAAAGTATTTCGTCAAAGTGGCCAACCAATTTTGAGAAAAATGCTTTTAACTCTTTGACTGTCAGACATATTTAGAGCGTCTTGCTTTAAATTTGTGAAAATATAATATTATTAAGTTACTGATATAATATTGTAATAGTATCTGCAATAGTTGATAATTAATGTTTTTTACATTATGTCAATATTTTTGTCAACCTTTTTAATAATTCCTTACGAAAATAATTATTTGTAATTAATCTAAAATTGCAACATACACTACGAGATATCTCGTAGTTGGCAGTCAGTGAGTTAACATATTGCACTCAGGTAAACCAGCAACTCGAGAACTGCCTGTAGACCCGCAGCATGAATTCTTTACAGTTAACTTCTAATGATTTTATACAGAATAAAACTTGTATATTTTGATAATATACCTACATATCTTCATAGTTTAATGAACAATATTTGTTAAACATTACGTTCTATTTGTTTGATTACGCGTAGTATGATATTTTATAAAAAGATTTTCAAGGTGCATTTTTGACTTGTTAGGGCCCACTCAAGTATTACAATAGATGACAGTTTTTAATAAAAAAAAAAAAAAATTGAATTTATCTTTGATACATGTAATTTCTTTAATAAAAAAAAAAGTGATCTATGCCCTTTGAGTTTAGTAATCTTGCAAAAAAAAAAAAAATATTCTAATTGGCATTAAAATTAAGTTTGAACTAACCACAAGGGACGGAAATCGAGTTCATCTCAGAGAAGGAAGGTGTAACATTTTTTTGAACTTATGATTTTTATCTTGTTTTTCTTTTCTATTTAATCAAACTGAGCCACAGCAACAAGTTGTGACGGGACACAGCTAGTAAATAAAAATATTCAAACGTTTTTTAAGATTGAATTTCTTCTTAAATATTACTTATGATTTATTTTTTCTTTTTTCAGTATTTTACGATCATTAACGAAACCATGGAATCACCGAAATTTCGTTATACCAAGGACAACGATCGGCTTACTTTCAAAGAACGTTTGTTCTACGAAAAAAATGGATATTTATTAATTCCTGATCTTATACCACAATCTATAAGAGACAAATGTTCCCAAAGGTAATACAAAAAAAACAATAAAAAGATCTATCATTGATCAAGGATAATTTTCAAATGATATTTCATATTATTTTGTAGATTCGACGATATCGTTAGCGGGAAAGTCGAACGAGGAATGATTACGGTTATGCGAGATATCGTTAATAAAAAACAAGTCAACAAAATACAAGATATTAATCATGACGACATATTTCGAGAATATTTTGAATATGATAAAATATTAGACATAGTCGAATGTTTCACTGGTCCTAATATAATGGCATTGCATAGTATGTTAATAGCTAAACCACCTGATGCAGGACTTGGTTCTAGTGAGTAAGTAAATCAATTAAAACAAAATATTGGTTTATGTTTAACTATTGGGTTTGTTCGGAGAGTAATTTCGTTTTTCTTTTGTGAAAATAAATACAATGTTTGCTTAGAGATTAAATTTAGGCCTTTCAAGTGGGCATAAACAGTTGAATTTGATAAAATTAATCTCTCATCGATCTCACGTGTTGTTATTTGCTGGTTTGCATCAATTAATGCCAAAATTGTGTCAGGAAAAAACGAAATAACTTTCCAAACAACCCAATATAATTTGAATAAATCAATTTAGGAAGATTCTAATTGTCAAGATTGAAATTTTTTTCAGACATCCACCACATCAAGATCTTTATTATTTTCCATTCCGACCGGCTGACAAAATTGTAGCATCATGGACCGCAATAGAACCCTGCGATAAAGTAAACGGTTGCCTTTACGTTTATCCTGGAAGCCATACACTCGACAAATTATATCCACACAATTATCCTGTTGGTAGTAAACCAAATACGGTTAATAAATTTTATCACGGTATTAATGTAAGTAATTAATGAAAATATTTCTTTTCTTTTCTTTTCTTTTCATTTACTTGACAATATTGAATTTTGGGGATGAGATATGATGTTGTTATATTTTTTTTAGGAATATCTACCAGGGAAAAAAGTCTACTTACCAATGAAACCTGGCGATACCGTAGTCTTTCATCCTTTGCTTATACACGGATCTGGGATAAATCAATCAAAGAGAACGAGAAAGGCCATTTCTTGCCATTACGCTAGCTCCGATTGTTATTACGTTAAAGTATGTATATATATTTCTAATACTATGTTTTCTAATTTTTATAATATAAAAAATGATATATATTTTTAACAGCCCGCAAATGAGGTAGAAAAACTGATTCAAGATGAGATCGAGGAAGTTGTACGCAAAAAATATAATGCAAATTTAAACTATATAGATTTTTGGAGCTTTAAATCCAGCCTTGTGCGTGGTAAACGATGTTCATTATAGATTTATGATTTATAAATAACCGATATATTTTGAATCATGCTATTAATTAATTTTAGTATTATCAATAATGGTACCTAAGTAGTAGATTTTTGCATTCTACTACTCTGTGGTTTGGTTTCTTATATTCTATTTTTTCTATCCTTCCATTTTGAACAATAATTTATAATTTAATAATAATAATAGTTAAAAGGAGATATAGGAAAAGGGAATTAAATCGTTTCAAGGATAATTAATTGCACGACAGAAGAAGATGTAACGACAACAGCATCGTTGTCGCGATTATTATTAATTGATTTGATATCACGTCGATGTCGTTGATAATTATATGGCGGTTGTACTGTATAACAATGTTTCGAATGTGGATCTTTATAAGTATTTTCGTGACGTACGCTAGCACTGGAAGTACGACATGCTGCTAAACATATTTGAAATCTATCCATATTACGTAAAAGTGACTTTACCGTTTCCTCTTCCTTTATTTTAGGATTATTTTTACCACTTTCTATCGTACTCTTCTTTCCTTTTATCTGCTATTAAAAATATAATTACAATTTAAACGTTTAATTATCTTAAGTTAATATTTAACGTATTAATATTTAAATAAGGTTATAGAAAAATGTAAAAAAAAATAAAATAAAATAAAATTGAAAAATAAAGATACCTTGGCAGGATGTAAACAACAAGATACGCAATATTCATAAATAGCACAACATCCTTGAGCATTACACGTTTTACAACTGTATCTTTCTTTACGACTTGTAATCACGCTACCATCTTCCTTTTTCAATCCTTGTTTTTGTTCTGTGCTACAGCATCCGTTAGGTAAAAGTTCATGCCTAGCGCATACAATACCTTGTTCATCTACTATCAATACTTTGCCCTATATGCGAATGATTTTATATTTTATTATTGATATTGCAATATATCTAACAGATATATAACTTAATACATCTAAACACACCTGTATAGAATTGCGACAAGGTTCATTGGACGAATCGCTATCATTGAAATTAACAAGTGGATCTATACCTAGTGCATTTTCATTACCATCATTTTGAACCTCATTCTGACCCTCGTTTGGTGTTTCATTTGGAACATCCATATCCCAAGATTGAGGTTTACCAGATGCTTTAATTCGTTGAAACGAAAGTTCATCCTCAGAAATGATATCATCGTTATTATCATTTATTATCATATCCTCGAGATCATTATCCAATGCCATTGTTCTTCTCTTTAATTAATATAATCATTTTATTATTAAATATATATATATATATATGTATGCATATAGAAATGTTAGAAAAGTATTACTTACTTCATTGCGAAATAAAGAAAATGCACAATAAGTTAATGACAATGAAAATATCAATCCAAGAACTAAACGTCGACGAATTATTCGAATTAAACCCGTGTATCCTGGCATGATTATAGATTTCCTAACTAAACACGAAATTCTAAATTTTGATGCATTTTTATCAATCGGGTATACCACAATGATTTATTATATTCATCGTATATCCAAATATTTTGGAAAGTAGTTATTTTCAACATTTATTATTCGCATAAATTATATTCAAGCATAATGAACAACATAAACTTGTATCTTTCTCAAATTTCATCTAATTTCAAATTAAGGTTATGTTTCTTATTGCACTTTACTATATCAACACTTATATATATATATATATATATGTATTTGATAACATTTAATAAAATATTTTCAATCATAACACAATTATCGATAATACTATTGTTTTATCATCTTATCTAATAACAAATAAACAAATATATGCAATTAATTAAAAGAACAATATTTAAGATAATGAAAACGTCGTTAAATGAATTAGTTTACTTGTCAAACGATAGATGGACTCGCGCATGCGTGCGTATTTGATAAGACTATTATCGACATCTGTCGATTCGTATTAGTAAATATTTTCAAATTATCGATATTATAAATATCGATATCGTTTATCGATAAATTAATGCAATTACGTATGTGAATATAATGCTTTTATAAATATACATGAGAAAATACTATTCTTGTTTAGTCATGTTTTTCTTTTTTTTCTCTTTCTATGTTGTGTGTTACATACGCAGGTTAATTTGTGGGCACATGCATCTCTCGTGTAAAATATAAAGTTAAGTGATTAAATACAAATAATATATAGGATAATATTCAAACAGTTATCATCTCATCGATTAATCCAAAGTGAAATACATTTATACATTAAATGTATTATAAACAAATTGTTGTTCAACGAAACAAAAAGTGATATGAAATTAAATAAAATACAATGGTTATTATCGTTTGTTATATTTACGATCATTTTCACCATTATACTTTGGGCTTCGATAGATCTTGGTCGAAATACCAGCTTCGATAAGTAAGTATATAATAATATATATATTTAAATACATTTTAATTAATAACATTTTTTAAATGTTAAACCAAAATCAATATCCCATTGTATATAGAAAAGATATCATTTAAATATCATATGAATTTATATTGTTTTTAATCTTTTTAATATAAAAACAGGAACGAAAAGGAATCTAAACAAGATAAAAGTTTAAATAATACAATTAATTCATAGCTTTCCATATAATATGGTGATAGCTTGATTTTAACTCTTTGATTTAAATGTAAATGGTATTACAAGGAAAAACTTCCGTTAAAGAAAATGTCGTCTTCTTAATTAAGTTTAACCGGTTCCTCAAAAACGTAAGCAAAATTACATTAATAATTTTTATTCTGTCATTTTGTTTGAATAATTCGTTGATTTTTAATAAATGATTTTTATTTATATAGCAAATCATTCGAATCAAAACGAATCAAAAAAAAAAATGTAAGGAAAAATTATGCGACTAAACTATAAGTCCAAAACTATCAAAAGTAAATCATTGAATAATTTGAAATGATTCATTAAGAATATAATAATAATTTATAAATATTATTTGTAAAAGATCGAAATTAGATAATGTGAAGATTCATAGATTATCAACAAATACCAAATACATTGGTGAAAATATCAAATATATTTGAATTTATATTCCAATACATTAATATTGTGGAAATATTACTCTAGTAGTACAAAATATTGAAAAATATTGAATACATGTGTATTTAATATTAAAAATACATTAAATCTCTTTTTAATATTAAATATATATATATATGTATTCAAATTTTTCAATATCTCGTACTACTAGAGTAGTAAGCAACCATCTTGTAAAATTTTTCAATTTCGTTCTTTCACAATATAACACATCATGGCACATATATTGCAATATTAAATTTCAACAACTTTGAGAAAAGGTTTCTTTTTACAGATATAATGTAAATAACGTAATGGAAATTCAATGAACAAAAAATAAGTAACTGGTTTTCCTGCCGTCCATGAAGAACTGTGTCTCTCTCTCTCTCTCTCTCTCTCCCTCTTCGACTGATTTATGTGAGGATAAAAGTTATTTTGTTTTGTTTTTCTTTTTTTTAATATCAACAATGTTTTATTTTATCATCAAGGAAACATTATTCTAACGAATGAAAGAGGATTTCCATTGAAATAGTTGATTATTCATTTGAACGTTTTGAAAATAGTGTCGTATGATTTACGTAGTATTATCATCGGTTAATTTCAAATTACACGTAGATCAACGAAATAATATATCCTCCCTTTTCGAGTTAAGATCAAGCGAGTGTCAAAATACAAAGTAACGAAATACGAAATTTGATAAGGGAGAGAATAGAAAAAGAAATGACGAATTATAAGATAATAAAAGAAGAAAAAGAAGGATCCATTCATTATTGGAGTTAGTATATAAACGCTAATAAGAAATTCCCTTGTTTCATTTGATTGAAATTTTATTTGGAAAATTCTTCTTCGTTTTATTTTCTTTCTTTATTTCTTGCTTCATTTATTTTATTTCCCTTTGATCCTTCTTTTTCTCCCCCACTCCTGTAAAGGAAAGATATACAGTATATACAGTAAAGACACAATGGGACCGGTTATATGTTAGAGGGACTCTTTGTTAGTAGTTCCGACAAATTCTGTAAAAGCGCTTCAGGCAGGAAACGAAACATAAATGTGCATTTCAAAATACGGTTTTAGTGAGAGCAGAGAAACGGTGGTGAATATTATTGTGTTGTGTCTCTCAGTGCTGCTGTATTAATACAGTAGATACATTCTCCTCTTTCCTTTCTTTTTTTTTTTTTTTTTAATTCGACCTTGTTGTGTTGTATTAATAATTTTTTTATTAAAAAAAAAAAAAAAAAAAACAAAAACAAAGAATAAGAAAATTTATTTTATTCGTTTAAGTGACAACTAATAAATTGGAACATTATTACTTACTATTATATTATTATTATTATTATTTACGCTTCTTTATGTAAAATTGTTTACATAATATTTCCATTATTGTTCTTAATATTTTATATTATTATTTATTCATTTTATAAAGTACGATGAATATTAGTTATAAATTTGATAATTACGAATTAAAATTGTGGCTCATACATGCCGGTCCTCGTCGAAGAGAATTTCTACAAAAGGTGAGTCGTCCTGTTGTTTCTCTTCTTGCCCTTGTGTATTACATCCTTTAGCCCATTTATTAACCTTTTATTTTAATTTTTTCAATCATTAAGCTGTGAGAATATAACATTGGACAATAATAAATACAATCAAGGATCAAGTTTTTATTCACGAAAATATATAAAATATGTGCTAGTGTTATTGTGTGTTTATAATTGTGTGCTGTGTGCTGTGTGTGTTCTTGATTTGTGTCATGTTGTGTTTTTCATTTATTTTTTTGATCCTGGTGTTAAAATCATTGTTATGAAAATTGTGCTTCTTTTGTTTTTTTCTTGCTTCTTCTTTTTTTTTTTTTCTTTTTTTTTTTTTTGAAGAAATAGTCATTTGTTTTTATTCTCTTGTTTTACCGAATGTGAAAGTTGTATTTTAGAAATTACTAAATACGTAATACATTAATTCAAAGAAAGATGAAAAGGTTATCGCAAGACTCCTCCTACAATACTTCCATGTTTATTCAAAGGAAATTAAAGGTACATATATAGATTATTATTTATGAACATTTCAATTAGATTTATAATATATCATTTGCATCATCCATTTTATATTTTATATTTTTAATATATATATATTGGGATTATATTACATGTGATTACATAAAAATGTTACATTTTTTAATCACTTAATTTATCTTTATACTTTCTAGTCAAAATTATAACTAAATTAAATCTTTATTATTGATAATTGCGATAACCCAAACAAAGTTTGTATCTATGAATATATATATATATATATATATATATATATATATATATATATATATATATATATATATATATCATTTCAGTTATATTTGCAATTGTAATAATTAAATAATTAAACATGTTAATATATATATATATATACGTAGGTAAATTTATTAAATGATCTCATGTTAGATCTGTTATTAAAAAAAAAAAAGAAAAAAAAAATAAAAGATTAACAAAACAAACCATGTTCTTTCTTGTTTCCCGACATTCGTAAACTTTGTCTCTTCTAATGTAATCCATAATGAAAAAAAAAAAAAAAAAAGAAGAAAAAAAAATTCGACATAATCTGATTAATATTATTTGTTTAATATTTTTTGCAGTTAAAATGTGATTTAGAGAAGTTGAATCTATCAAGAAGAAAAGTACGGAAAGCTTTATTGCAATTGATAAACCAGACCTATGTTGTTCTTAATCCACTGTAAGTACTATTATAAAATATATATATATATATATATATATATATATATATATATATATATATATATTAGTATAAAAAAAATAACAGCGAAAAGATACTATATCTAAAATTAATCAATTTATTATATTAATTTTATTTTTATATTATTTAATATTAAATATATAATTTAATTGTTCATATGACTAGAGAGTAGTATACAGTATGTATATAACAGAGATAAGATCACAGACTATATTTAAAACTGATGAATGTGCTATAAATATTCTTTTTCTATATTATTTAATTAAATAATATACTTTTTTAATTAATAAATTTATTATATTAATTTTATTTTTTTTTATATTATTTAATATTAAATAAATAATTGTTTATATGACCAGAGAGAGTAGTATACAGTATGTAATATATATTAGTATAAAAAAAAAAAACAAAGAAAAGATACACACAGATTAGATCTAAAATTAATATAAATTTATTATATTAATATTATATTTTTTATTTTATTTAATATTAAATATATAATTTAATTGTTCATATATGACTAGAGAGTAGTATATACAGTATGTATATAACAGAGATAAGATCACAGATTATATTTAAAACTGATGTTAGAATGTGCTGTAAATTTTTCTTTTCATATTATTTAATTAAATAATATAATTTTTTTTATAATATGAGAGACTTGCAAAAAGATAAAAATGAATAAAGAATCATCATCTGCAACGTGCTACGTAATTGAATATTATAAATGTATATACAAAGGAAGTTTGATAAGAATTTGCTTACAATCTGGTTGATGATAACGAACGTATCCCATTTCTATGTATTAGATTCGTTTGCGAAGGAGAAGAAGAGAGGTTCTTACTAAGATTCTTAAAAGAATACTTGATCCTAACCAAATGTTATATGCACGTGTGTGTTTGTGTGTGTGTGTGTGTGGGATGTGTGTATGTATTAGTTCCCCTGTTCAAATATCAGATTTCTCTTCTCTTGGTATCGTATATATTCTTCTTCCCTTCATCTTCGATATCATTGGTCCTAAAAATGTGATTTCTTTCTCTGTTTCCTTTTTTTTTCTCTCTCTCTTTTCTTTTCTTTCTTTCGAAACTAAGGTCACACCAAAACTGGTTTTCTACCTAATGCCCTATTCTACAATAGATTTAGATATTAGAGAATAGTATATATAATGTAGAATCTATTCTATGTTATTATTTTTAGTTTTAGACAAATTGTTATTTAGTAATTTTGCATAAATTTATTCGTCTGAATATTCATTTGAAAAAGAAGAATATATATATATATATAGTGATAATATAGTATATTAGGGATAAAAAAACAGAAGGAATTTTTTTTAGAATATTTTCACACCTTTTTTTCACACCTAGATTTACCCATACCTACACCATTTTGTAATCTATAATAAATGTAGATATTATGGAATAGTATATAATATAGAATCTATATTCTATGTTATAATATTTATTTTTAGATAAATTGTTATTTATTAATTTTGCATAAATTTATTTATCTTGTTTCAATATATATATAATAAAAAAATAACAGTAATATATTTATTAATATTAAAATTAAAATATATAATATAATATAAATATATTATATTATATATTATAATATTATTTATTATATATTAATATAATAAATTAATATATAGTAATTTTATTTATTTAAATTTATTAATATATATTATTATTATTATTATATTTATATTTTTAATAATTATTTATTATATAATATATACAGTAATAATTTAATATATATACTGTATAACAAAGAAAGAAAAAGGATATTTTCTTCGAAAATTTTTACACGTTTATTTACCTGCACCCCTACATTCCATTTTTATGGTAGGGTAGTAAGGTCTGAAGAATTTTAAAGAAATAGAATAAGCAGCAACCTAGGTTTCACGTTTCCTCTTAGGTTTTCTTTTATATATATATATATATATATAAGTTTTAAAATTTTGTTCACAATTTTAGCTATCGAACAAGAAAAAGACGAATTGGTCAATGCTTAATCTTCATTTTTCTCTTACATAACTAATATTATATATTATTTTATAATATTGTTATAATAATATTATATTATATTATTATAATTTATATGTAATATAAATATATATAAATAATATATAATACTATTCAATACTAACTATATATAAATACTGTATTTATACTTAATATATATATATATATATATATATATATATATATATATATATATTTTTTTTTTTATTTAAAATAATGATTCCCTATCAGGATACATGGGGTGCATCGACCCGTTTTAATATAATACCTCTTTACAAATATACATTTTTACAAATACACCTATACACAAGTACACCTTTATTAACTTCTTCTTACTACCACATCCTCTTAACATCGCTCTCTTCTCCTACATAATTCCTTCATCCATTCCATTCCCTTTCCCTCCTCTCCCATCAACACTTCTATCCTCTCTTCCGTTTCCGAATAGTCACATTCCCTCATCACATGCATTCCTGTCTCTTTTTCTATCCCACACAATCTGCACATAATCTTCTCATCCTCTTTTATTCAGTATCTGCTTGCCCTCCATTCTATAGAACTAATTTTTATTTCAAATATTTATTTTGTATTTTTAGATCAAGAGAAGTAATGCGCAATTTCAATATCGAAGATAACAAAGAAATTCTCGATGGTTGCAACAAATATATGTTATTGTTAGACGGTGATAAATCTAATGAAAATAATGATAAGAATAAAAATGATTTTGTTCATTCAACAAATCTGGACAAATATTCTGACATAAAGAAGACTAATTCCAATATGGATAATAATAATAGTAATTTAGAAATCGTATCGAAATCAAAAGGCATTAAATTATTACATACGGATAATAATAATCAACTTAACATTAGAAATAATTCATCATTTAAACGTGATAGTAATAATCGTAGAAAAGAATATTTGGATAAACATAAATTAAAAAAACGACCACCTCATTTGGAATCAGATTATAAAAAATCGAATAATAATACATTGAGCGTTAATGAAATATCGAAAAACAAAAGTAAATCAAACGATGAAATTAATGCCGTTGACGATGATGATACTACTATGCATAATCAAATTGATACGACACAATTAAGAATTATTTCAAAAGTTTCCGATGAATTGTTATTGAATAATAACAAATATGACGATAATGAAAATTTTGATTGTAAATCTAAAACCGTAGAACCAGATTCCACCGTATCAAATAGCGAACAAGATGACATTGATGATTTAAGTGCAACTAAGAAAACAATAGAAGAAAAAATTAATAAAAAATACATGTATCGAGAATATAAACAATATATTGACAAAATTCATAAGAATTGCGATAATGTTTTAAATAAAAGATGTACAAATATATATAAGAAAAAAAGAAAAAAGATAAAGGCTAAATTTCGTCAAATATTTGGTCCGTGTTCTTCAACGGGTGAGGAAGAGGAAGAAGAATTTCTTATAAATATGTCATTAAAAAAAGAAACAAAGACAAACAATTTAATGATAAAACATCAAATATTTCTAATACGCAAGAAAACAAAACATTTAATTTAATGACAAATGAAAAAGATATATTATCATCTAGAAAAACTCCGGAGATTTCAAGTATACAATTAATGCACCATGACACAGCACCATTAAAAAATGATACCAATGTCCATAAAATGAATAAACAAATTATTGATCTAACTATTTGTGATGAAGACACAATTGATGCTAACTCTTTTACAAATAACACAATTTTTAATTTTTCTACGCTTTGTGATAATAGTATATTAGATAACATCTTTAATCAACCAATAACCAAAAATAAAGATGGCGTAACACAAATGTATATTAAAGAGTCGTCGTCTATTGATGTAAAAACAGATACAGATTCTATTATTGTCAGTTCTTCTGATGGATCTGCAAATGATACAGATGTTAAAGTATTACCTGATTATGCTAGTGAAATAAAAACACTAAGTGAAAAGAGTAATAATAATAATAATAGTAGTAGTGGTAATAATAATAATAATAATAATAATGTTGATGATGATAAATATGGTAATAAAAATAATGACAATAATATTACAGATGATGATAACAATAATATTACAGATGATGATAACAATAATAATAATTTAAACAGTGATACTACCGTTAATGTAAATACCAAAACTAAAAGTTCATATTCTCTAATAAATAAAAATATTGTTGAAAATAACATATTTAAAAACTTTCATATTACTGAAAGTCATTGTGAAACTTCAAAAATTCATACATCTATTGATAAATCAAATAAAAAAGAAAATAGTGAAATAATTGTTAATAGTAATTCAATAGAATCTAATAAAGAAGATATTAATGATAATGACGTGAGAGAAAAAATACTTGAAGTTAAGTCTTGTATTGATAATAATTGTGCTGCTAATATTTTAATCGATTTTAATAAATATAAGAAAATTGTTGTTCAAAATAAGGATACAATGAAAGAATTGAAACAAAATCTAAATGAAGATTTAAATAAACTTTTACAAATTAATATAGATCAAAATTATAGAATAGAATCTAATGGAAATACTATTAGTATTCAAGACAATTTGGAAACAAATATTAACAGTATGGAGGATTTATTAACAATTAATGATTCTACAAATGGAAATAAGGAAACGGTTGCAGAGGAATCAACGAATATCAATTCAACATCATCGGTTGCAGAAGAATCAACAAATATCAATTCAACATCATTGGTTGCAGAAGAATCAACAAATATCAATTCAACATCATCGGTTGCAGAAGAATCAACAAATATCAATTCAACATCACCGGTTGTAGAGGAATCAATAAATATCAATTCAACATCACCGGTTGTTGATATTTTGATGGAAAATAATGATACATGTAAAAGAAACGTGTCAAATGAAAATAAAATAATTAATGAGACTTCGTTGAATACAAATAATTTACAAGAAGGTGCTTTGCTTGATCTCACTTGTAATACTACTGTGCAATCAGAACCAATAAAACGGAATAAAATTAGGGTTCTTTCTAGTGCAGAATTAGGTTCCAAGTGGTGTCCTTCTCCGCCTTTAAGCACATCCATAATCGAACCTAATGTTACACCAAATGAACCTACGGTGCCTATAAATCACAGTAATGTGTCATCTAATATTAGTACTGAACAATTAAATAAGAATATCGAATTAAATAAGAATATCGAATTAAATAATAAGCCACGTAATTTAACTTCTTATTTACTGTCAATATGTAGACGTATAGAAGGTTTACGTAATTTCACAAAAAACTTATTAAATAATTCTCAAGATACGCTTAATACTAACAATAATGTTAATAATATGAGATTACATTCCCATTCTTTTGTACTTTTTGATGAATTATATAATTTAGGACATGAATTGAAATTAACTGATTTAAATGAAATTATAAAATATGTAGTATCTAAAATTAATGATAATTCATTATTACCCGAATGTGAACCCATATCCTTAACAGAAATTGTTAATTATATATCGGTACATGATAAAACACTTAAAACATATGATCCTAGCCCTAGCGATTCGATTATATATACCTCAAGTAACATTGTGTCTAATTCTATCAATACATTTTCATCTATTTCTAATGTAACAAATGCTGATAATATGTCTACCAGTGTAAACCAAGTTTACCCAAATTTATATAACCTGCTAGAGAAGCAACGTCGACTAAATAATTTACCAAAAACACATTTGTATAATTTTATTGCTTTAAACCAAAATAGCGAAAGCGATCTTAATAATTCATCAATATTGTTCAAATCTTCTAATACATCAGCTGTTTCCCCTATGCTAATGCAGTCAATAAATAATAATGTACAAGTATTGCAAGATAATAGAACTAACTATGTATCGATACCGAATTATAATCAACGCGTAGTACCACAAATACCATATCAATTAAATAATAATATACCAAGAATCGATAATGCAAAAAGTACATCTGAATTATCTTATACTCAACAACTAGTTCAACAAACGCAACAACAACAACAACAACAACAATTCCCTTTTTTATGTAACATGTCACAAAGATATAATTTCCAAAATTTACAACAAACTTCACCAGCTACTACAATGCTTACTAAACAATTACAAATCCAGAATTTCAATCGTTTACAAAATTATCCTGAAATATTATGTTCAATTCCGTATGAATTATTACTCAAAATATGGGATCAAATAACATTTTGTTTAGAAGAAAATTTACTGAATTGTACAACATATGATAATAATAAAAACTTTTGCTGCTTAGAAGTATATCAAAAAGAATGGAAGGAAAAAGTGTACAATTTTATTGTATTTAAATCACAAATAAACGAATCCATAATACTTCGAAGTAAATACGGAAAGCATATGCAGAAAACAGTAATATTAGAAAAACGAAAGATGGAACGGCAACTAAATATGCAAGGAATGGTGGAATATCAAAGAAAAATAAATTCGATGAACATTATGAATCATCAAAATAAAACAAATCCAAATACTGCGGTGTTTCCAAATTTAGAATCATTGGTAGAAAATACAACGAATAAACCACCACCAAAGAAATTAGTAAAACAAAGAAAACGAACTGAATCACGTAAATTAAAAAATTGTACGAAACAACCTACTGATAGCACAACGTCATCAGATATTTTATTACAAAATAATAATACAAATTCATTACTCGTTGAATCACCAAATGATACTACAAATTGTAATGAATTAAACTCAGGTAAAATAAAACATCAAAAACTCGCAAATGTAGAAGAAGAGCCTTCAACAAGTTCTAAAAATACAACTGAAATTGAAAAATACATTAATGTAATGACTACTCCTATTACCATTAATAAAGATAAGATTAATGAAGAAAAAAATATCCAGGTTGTTTCGACACATATGGAAGCAGTTTCATTGCTAGAAAAAAGAAACGAAAAGAATATTGAAATTCAGCAATGTGATTCGAGGAAGGAAATTGCTACAATTATGTCTGAACCATGTATAACAGATGTACGAACCATATCTCAAAATACGTTTAATGCAATGGAAGAAAATTCAGTTGGTTCTTCGAGTGAGGATAAATTGTTTACTGTCAATCATATTCAACAGAATGAAATAGAAATAAAAATTCAGATACCAGAAAATATTATTTGTTTGAATTGTCCTAAGATAAGTACAGTTGTCTGCGAAGTTTGTTTAGAAGCACATTATTGTTCCAAAGAATGTGCAGCATCGTATTGGATAAAAGACCATCACAAATATTGTACACCTCATAGTGCAAAAATATCCAAAGGAAATGTTTAATAACGATGCTTCGATAATTTCAAATTCTTAATAATTGATATAAGCGAATAACAATTAAAATTAATCATAATTTTGTATATCTATGTATTATTTTTATTTTGAATTGAAACAATATTATTTTGACCAATACTTCTACTAGAAGTATATTAGCTAGAAGTATAAAAACTATGTAATTATAGTTTTTTTAAGGATAAAAGCAATACTTAGAAACAGTCATTCAGCGAACTAATATATGTATACAAATTCTATCTTGTATAGATCGATACAAAGATTTTTGTGTTATTATTAAGAATTTCTTTATATTTGCATTATATTTTTTTATCTTTGTTAATAAATAAGAAAAACAAAAAATGTTTTTTTTAAACATATTTGTACAACTTTAAAACCAAAGTATATATTAAATTTTGATACTAAATTTTATTATTATTATCCCTTCCTGATTCTTATTAATTGTTTTTTTATTTTAAAAAATTTTTTTTAGGTATTTGATATATCATAATTAAAAATAAGTCAATAAGAGAGAAATTTATAAATTTATTGAAACTCTTCCTACTATCATGGATATAACGTTTCGATAAAGAAACTAAATTTTAATAATACTAATTAACGTTTAATTACATTTGCTTATTCATCTTCGTAGCCTGTTGGTAAAGCATTGGTATGTGGATTATGAAATAAAGATCGTTGTCCATCTCCCCATGGAAATCGCTAAATAATAAGTCAATGATATGAAATATAGATAAAGAAAATCAATTTTAGTTGTGCGAGTATGTTGAAGTATATAAATACCTTGTTCCTTATTCTTAAATGTTCATATGGAATAAATTCTTGTTTAACGTGTTCTTGCTCGCTTAGATAGCAATTTAACAAACCTAACAAAGTAGCTGGAATTCCAACGAATAAATATAAATTCCTCCATAAAACTGTAGGATCACCTGAAAAAATATATATATTTATTATTATATAATACATCTGATATCTTGGACAGTGTAAGTAAAAATATTTCTATTATTTTCTCTCTCTCTCTCTCTATGTGTGTCATGTATAAGTGTATATATATAAATACATATATAAATATATGACGAATATATATATAAATTTAGATTTCAATTGATAATATTTAATACTAAAACAATGAAATGTGTAAACAAAATATGTTTGATAAAATAACTGTAAATATGACGATACATTGGAAAGATAACCAATAAACTAATATTACTTATTTTATATAAATTTCAATGATATTTCAATAATTTTATTCATTTGATTTACCTTTTCCATGATTATCTGCTGCAGATGCAAATTGTCTCGCAAATATACGAGAATGTAATCTTGCAAAAGCCATGATTGAATGCACTTGCACTTCTCTTCTCTTCTTTCTGCTTCTGGTACTGACGTAATTACTATCGATTGATCAATCTATGCTATCGAAGCGCACTCTGACGTTACCGAATATCGTTACCGAAGCGCACTCTGACGACTAAATATCGTACTATTGTTCTGATGATAACTATATCGATGCTAACTGTATTATCGATCTATCGATCTCGTTCTTGGTTTGTTTCGATTTACATTTTATTAACATAATTCATCTCGATATATGACATTTTATGTCATTTTACCACATGATATATCGTAATTAAAGTTTTTATAAAACATTGATTATCTTAATGTGATAAAAAAATATTTAATTTTTCATTATAAATACTGTTTTATCAATAAAGTTATTTGAAATCAAACAATAAGATATATATTTGTATTCTTTATTATTTGGAGGTTATACACCGAGAATGTAATTAAAATTGTCATTTACATATATTGATTATATCGTATCATATTTGCAGCTTGATATCTTTTTTATTTTATAATTTTACATATTTTTGGTTATCGCAAAAGAATAATGGTTAGTTTTATTAATAAATTATATATATATATATAGGTATTTATTATTTTATAATAATGAATCAAATGTAAGATGTCAAAACTATTTCAATCTTTTATCATAATTATTTCTAATTGTAAGATTTTCATTTTCAGTGAATAATTAATGAATATTCATTTTATCTATCTGTGATAGACAAATGAATGTTTAAAAATATAAATTTCAATAATGTGCAATAAAATGAACAGGTTATTTTCTTCCTTATCACTTGTGCATTAAATTTGACAGTTGTTTACTATTGTTCAACTGGATGGGCAATTCTAACGTCAAGAAAAAATACTATGATCATCAGAAATATGCTAGTCAGGTATGTAAGATAATTATTTTAACATTTTAATAATGTTCAATGTAAAATAAAGTAATAATGTTTCATTAATCATCTGTATTAAATTTATTAATCAATATATACCTTTACAGTATAGTCTTATCGATATCATTGGTGGGAGTTGTGCTGGCTCAACGAGATCTTCTCACGTAGAAACCAAATCCTACTCTCGTTCTTCCTGTAGAAGGTAATTAACTTTTAATGGTTTCATTTTGATACATTTATTATAGATAAAATATATTCTATTTAACATTATGAACAAAAGCTTAGTCCACAGTTCTCTTAGTTCTTCTAAGACGGCATGGCCAATACCTAGGTCCGAAGCAATATTTCTTCCAGAATTTAAAGTCAGAAAGATGACTTTAAATGCAGAATACAGCTTCCTTGCTCTCATTGCCAAAGGTGCATATGGTAGAGTTTATAAAGTTCAGAATCGAGAGACTAAACAAGTTTTTGCATTGAAAGTTATCGCCAAAGCTCAAATTGTCACTGAGAATGCCATTGCTCAAGCAAAACAAGAGGTATATATACATATATTATTTATAAATAAATATTTATTCATATTATTCTATAGTATTATTGCAAATGTATCTTTTACAGGTTGATATTCAAAGAATGGTTGGGCATCATCCATTTATAGTAAATTCAACTCATAGATGGCAAAGTAGAAAAACTTTATACATATGTAAGTATTTTAAGATGTAAAGAAAAGATTTGTTTGTATAATTAAATTTGATTATATTATTTATATTTTGTAGTAACGGATTACATAAGTGGTGGAGAATTATTCTCATTAGTAGAAAAGTTTGGATGTTTACCTGAAGAAGTAGTTAGAATATATGTTGCAGAAATTGCTTTAGCTATTGGTAAGGATCTAATATAAAATATATATTTCAAATGACGTTGTTTAATATTATCATCAAATAATAATAAAAATGTATTATTTGTTTGAAGATTTTTTACATAATGCTGGAGTAGTGCACAGAGATCTGAAAGCAACTAATATTTTATTGGATGAAGAAGGGCACGCTGTAATTATAGATTTTGGTTTATCCAAGTGGTTAAATCGACAACAAAGGACGAATACTTTTTGTGGGACTCCTGAGTATATGGGTAATTATATATCTATATATATATATATATTATACACAATTAATTAAAAATTAAATTAATTAAAATTCAAATCTTTCTCATTTTTATGTTCAATGAATTTCAGCTCCAGAAATATTGAAAAGGCTACCATATGGACAAGAAGTTGATTGGTGGTCTCTCGGTGTTTTAATGTGCTTTCTACTGACTCATCGGGTAAGTCAAAATTATATATTTTTCGATATTTATATTTACAATTGAAAATTATTTCTAAGTAATATAGAGTTATATTATAAATTAGAAATAATTTCGTTTGTATATAAGGGGTTTAAAAGCGTTTATCGAACAAGTGACTCCGTGGCGCAACGGTAGCGCGTCTGACTCCAGATCAGAAGGTTGCGTGTTCAAATCACGTCGGGGTCAAATTATCGTTGATTTTTTTTCTCCTATTTTATTTTATTTTATTTTTCTTAAAATTATTTCATCAAATAACGTGATTAACGTGAAAACGTTTGTCGTATTTTTTATTTTTTAACGTGAATTTATTTAACAAATAAAAATATATTTCACTTCGAATACCAAGAAATAGAAACGACTAACGTAAAGAAATACTATGACGGGTTTTCTTTTTTTTTTTTTTGCAAAAATATAAAAATAGAAACTCGCACGTGTTTTTTTTTTTAAATTGATACTAAATCGAAATTATTCGCATTATTTATTTATTTATTTTCTTTTCATTTCAATTGTAAGTGAAACAAATTATTTTTTACGTTTTTTGATTTCCTTTAAATACAATTCCTGGTGTAAATGAAAAAATATCTAGGAATGGAGCTAATTTATTCTGAATATCTATAATCAACAAAAAGTTAAAGAAAAATATTTATATTGATTATCATTTATATCATATTTTTCTTCTCATTAAGATCGAGTAAAATTCTTGAAAGATCTCGCGGCATTTCAAAAGGCAACGTTCATTTTCTCCTTGATATTAGGAAAAGAAAAAAAAAGAAAAAAGAAAAAAGAAAAAGAAAAAGAAAAAGAAAAAGACAAAATGCAAATAAAGAAGTATCAGTCATTTGCATTTAAGAAGAAGACATACTTAAATATGCTATAATTCATTCCATTTAGCTATGCTCACTTTAATTCATTGATAGATATCATAGAATCTTGTGTGATAGATTGCAAAACGTCTTTCTCGTGCCTTGACATTTTGTCGAGTACAACAACCTTATAGAATTCAACTGTGTTTATTCGAATGCACATTTACCTTTTATATATACACACCATCGTGTATTTTATTCGGCCTTCGGGATGAGTAACAAAGTTTTAAACGCATATTACGAATAAATGTCGCGTACTATCATCCGTGTATTTGTTTCTTGCGCAAAAGAAATTCTTTATAGAAAGGTGTGGGTGGTGATGATGGTTGTCTCTTTGAAGGAAAAACAAGTTGAACCTTTCTTTTCGTTCGATCGTAACTTGAAATATTGGTAATCCAAGTGTTAGATAAATCTTCGTATAAAAGTCTCATAATTTTTTCAATATACTTTAATTGTTCTGTAAAATGAAAATAATATTCTATATGAAAGGATAATTATCATTTAACTTGATTATTTTTTAATCTTCTTTTCATTTTTTTTTCTTTTTTGTTATTTTTTTCTTTCTTTTACATAGGATATTGGTATCAGTAAACGCCAAATTTACTTTGAAGATGGACAGTAATAATAATAATTATTATTATTATAACGATGATGACAGCAATAATACAAATAATAATATTATTAATAATTATGGAACTCGTACTAAATCGCAATAATAAAATAAAATAATAATAATAATAATAATAATAATAAAAATAAACTTAATAATAATAATAATATTAATAAACTTAATAATATTAATAATAATAATAAACTTAATAATAATAATAATATTAATAATTGTGGAACTGGTACTAGAATCTTAATAATAATAATAATAATAATAAAATAATAAAAATAATAAGAATGACGCATTAAATTCTAAAAAAAAGACAGACTCGTGAACTAATCGCTAATCTATCGGAATGGGTCTTGGTTAGGGGGTGTGAATCGTACGTTCGTTCGAAAATAAAAGGATATATATATATATAATTGTGGGAATTTTGGGATGAGGATAGCGACCAAAAAAAAAAAAAAAATTAGTAAAGAAAGAAAAGAAAAAGTAAAGTCAGAAGAGTAGAAAAAAAAATGTGTCCACCTGTATCATCAATCAATCCATCAGAATTAAACAAAAACCATGTGTTGTTGGTGACGAGGGGGGTGCAGCTTCTCGGTGACGATGAAAATTCGTCTAATCGAATTCTTCAACAAAAACAAACCGAAACCTAACCTCAATTTTAATCAAATCTCACGTATTTCTTTCTTTTCTATTTTCTTTTTTCCAGTGATTAAACAAAATTCGTTTAAAAACCACATGAGCAATAATATTATGCGCATCTTAATATTAATTACAATTATTATTGTCACCGTATACATCGGGATGTTTTGTGTGTGTGTGTTTGTTTGTTTTTTTTATTTTTTTCATTCTCTTCTTGTTCTATCTCTCTTCTCTTTCTTTCTTATCCTCTATCTTTTATATTTTACCTGTTACTTTCTACCTTCTACCTTTATCTCTATCCCTACCTTTTACCTTTTACCTTCTACTACCTTTTACCTTCTACTACCTTTTACCTTAACACATACGTACATGCACACCCACACGCGCACACATCCGCATTTTGATGCAAAGTATTACGCACTTTTTTCTTTATTTTTTTCTTTCATCATTTTCTTTTTACTTTTTTTTGTTTATATTTTGTAATTTTTTTTTGTTTTTTTTTTGTGTTTTTTTTTTTTTTAATATACTTTTTTATTTTAGCTAGTTTAATTTTGTTGTTATTATCAATATTTGTTGTGTGGTGTCTCGTTGATCTCGAATCTCTATTCTCATTTGACTCTCTATTTTCATTTTGTATTTCTATTTTTACCTTCGAGGATTATGATTGGTTGGTTGGTTGGTTGGTTGGTTGGTTGGTAATGATGATGAAGTCTTCGTTGAATTTTGACCAGCCCGATCGTGTAATATATAAACTAGCAATTGATCATTTTATGATGCATTCTTTTCCTCGCTGTTACTTTGGCTGCTGTTTTCGTCACTCTTTTGACTGGCTTCGTTACTGCTACCAGGAATTACCACTGAGGATGAACTGTTGTCTTCCTGTACAGAAGAAGGTGCCGACGAAAGTGCTTCTGGTTGAACCGTTGAATTAACTTTAGCGTCCTTGACTTTCTCAGGTTCTGGCAATAATTCTGGTTTAGATTCTTCGGTTGGTTTAGAAGATTTTTCTTCAGATGATTTTTTGTCATCGTCATCATCCTCTTCGCTATTGTTATGTTTAGCGTCATCCTTTTCAACGGATTTGTCTTCTTCCGAGGATGATTCCTTCGAACGTTCCCTTAATTCAGGTGTAACGGGTGCTGCTGCTTCAGTTACCGATTTGTTTTCTTCTTTTGGTGATTCATCGTCAGCCTTTGATTTTGCCGATTCTTCGTTAACCGCCGAAGCATCACGTTTGATTTGGCTAGATTCTTCTGCTGATTTTGCAGCACCTTCTTTTTCTTCCTTTTCCTCTTTCTTTTCGGCAGCAGCATTTTCTGATAATTTTTCTTCCTTTGGTGTTACAGATTCGGGTTCCGCGCTTTTAGGTTCTTTTTCGGCTTGTGGCAATGCGCTTGATTTGCTTTCACCTTTGTTACCTTCATCTTGATTAGCATCACTTGGCAACGATGAACTAGCCAATTCTGCTGATTTTTCAATTTCAGAAGTTGCTTTTATAGATTCTTCGTTATTTTTATTTTCCTCGGCTTGTTCGTTACTCTTTTTTTCTTGTTCTTCTTGTAAAACAACTGGTGCAGTTTCTTCAGCATCACGTGTCACGCGTTCCGGTTTTTCTTCAGCTTTTATCTCCTCTTTCAATGGTTCTTCGTTTTTATTAGAATCGTTCGAATTTTCAATTTTCTTTTCACCTTCTTGTGATTGGTTTTCAGAAGTAGCTGGTACTATGAGTTCATCGTTCTTTTTCGATGAATTTTCTTCAGCTTGTCCCTCGGATTTCTTTTTCTTCTTCACTACTTTCTTTAGATGGTTCTTCCTTTTTTGTTACGTCACGTTTTTCTTGAGATTCCTCATGGGATTCAGCTGCATCTTTCACTTCAGCAGGTGCTGCTGCTGCTGCTGCTTGTTCCTGAAACGTAAATATGGAAAATGTAATAATCGTTCTTGTTTAAAAATACATAGGTATAAATTCGATGACAAACGTTTATTAATTTACCTTTTTCTCAGCTGGTTCAGCTGATTCAGTTTTTAATTCAGTTTCCTGTAGAAGGTTTACCGCCATTTCGGATGCTGCTTCCTTGAGACTTTCTTCATCCTTTTTAGCCTCAGCAGGTTGTTCCTGTGGCTGTGCTTGTGGTTGAGCTTGCGGCTGAGCTTGTTGTTGTGCTTCAGCATTATTTTGTTCAACAGGTAATTCCTTTTTTTCGTTAGCTGGTTCCAATGGTGTTTCCTGAGCTACCGGTTTAGATTCCTCTTGTTTTTTCTCCTGCGACGTTGAGGGGGAAGATTGGGAGGTGGTTTGTTGAGGATTTTCCGGGTTGGTCGCTGTTGAAGCCTCGGCTGGAATTTCCGCTTTGGGTTCCGAATTTTCAGCAACAGCTGGTTGCAAGCGAAGACTCCTTGGTCCAAGTGCAGCAGCTGAATTAGCTAATGAACTAATGTAATTAGATTGTGTAGATTTTTTGTAATTAGGTGAATCTACTTTTTCGAGTGGTACCACTGTCTGTGGTGCTTCGGTTTCGTGATGATTAGCCAAGGGTGCAGCTCTTGCTCCCAGCAAACATATCATCGATAATAACACGATCTTCATCATCTTTGATCTGTAATCAAACAATATATTCTTTCGTAATTGGGTTTTTTTTTTCTTATGTTGTATGAGTAATAATTATTTTGATTACTTTTTGTATCTTTGATTATTATAAGTAAAAATTATATTTTGTTAAAAAGAAGATTCTTTTTTGATACGTACATATATGGGTTTTATTTATATTTAATGACAATTCAATTTTTATTTTCTCGTGAAATTGTCTCTGATTATGAGACATTCGACGAACGAAAATTATCGATCTATCAGAAATTATTCAAAATCGAACTTATGAATATCGATTTACAGATATATTAATTATTCTTATATATTTACATAATAATATTATATAAATATATACATAATTTAATATAATAAAAAATTTTTATATATACATAACGCAAAATTCCTTTTGCATAAAATAGAGTTAATTTTGAAACAGTAAGTTTTTTTTAATAAATAAATATTTAATAATATTTATTTAAAATATTTATAATATAAATATTTTATTTTTTATTTGAAATTTAAAATATTTTTTATTTATATATTATAAATACATATATAATTTAGATAAAAATTTATAATATTTTATTATTAAATAAAAATATAAATTTATATAAATTTATATAAAAATATATATATATATATAAAAAAAATAATATTTAACAAATGAAAAAAACAACTTTAGTCACTTCCCGTTCAAGATATGAAATCTGCCCAAAACGATTTTAGTCACCTCCCACGCAAGATGTGTTAATAATAATCAAATAAATAATAATAATAATAATAATAATAATAATTAATAAATGTACCAGTTTATGTTTGATTTTAAATTGAACAAAAAAATGGCTGATGACGATTGAGAAAAAAAAATGAGATGAGATGAAATGAGTTGCGTTGAGTTGAGTTGAGTTTAGTTGAGATGAGAGGAAAAGAAAAATCTGAGACGACGAGTATCAGAGATTGTTCATGATGATGATGATGATGATGATGATGATGATGATGATGATGATGATGATGATGCTGTTACTGTTGTTACTGTAGCTTGTTGCTAGTGCAAGAATCGGGCAGGAAGAAGAAGAGGGACGTATGACATTGAGCCGAATGCATTGAATAAGGCGAGCACGTTATGGAACTAATGACAGGATGCACGCCCCTCACGCTTGTTACGCATATGACTCTCTTTCTCTCTCTTTTTCTCTCTCTCTCCCTCTCTCTCTCTTTCTCTCTCTCTCTCTCTCTCTCTCTTTCTCACTCACACGCATACATAACTGCGTATTTCTTTTCGTGCACGCGTTTCACGACTTGGCGCGTGTCTACAAAGGATAAAATCTTTTACCATGGGTCATGGGAAACATCTGATGAATGGAATGAATGAATGAATGAATGAATCAATTCAAGGATAAAAAGAAGACATCCTTTTTTTATATTTAATATTATTATTATTGTTCTCATCATCCTAATCGGAAAAGAAACGTATCCAGTGTGTGTGTGTGTGTGTGTGTGTGTGTGTGTGCAGATAATTATTTTAAATATTATTTAAATATTATTTACTTTCTTCTCGTTGTACCCCCACCTTTCGTAAACAACTAATATCAAATCCAGGATAAAATAACACATTATTTTTTAAATATTATTATTATTATTATTATTATTATTATTGTTACCATCATCAAAAAATGAAACGTATCGAGAATATGTATGTGTGTTTATCAAATAATTATTTTAAATATTATTTAATTTCTTCTCACTTGTACCCCCACCCTTTCCTCATGGCCCCACCCTACCTTTTGTAAATAATCAATGCGTTTAAACCTTTTTAAAATTCAAGGAAAGTTTTCGTAGAGGAAGGAAGCGACGTTTATGAAAGGAAGACGACGAAGAGGGGCAGAGGGAGGGAGGGAGGGAGGGTAGGAGGGGGCTACTCATTTTTTCTCGAAACTAAGTCCTTGAAAGATTTACGATTACCATGAGATTATTTTCTTTTTTTTCTTTTTTATTTTTATTTATTTCGTATTTTTTTTCCCCCTTTTTTCATCTTCATGATTCATCTTCTAACTTTTGAACAATACTGTACGACGTGATTACCAATCACACGACGATCTACCGAATGTGAAAACGTGAACTCTCAAATGGTCCCTTTTTTTTTTACTTGATTTTTATTCAAAAATAAAAATAAAAATAAAAATAAAAAAAACAAAATGGAATTAAACACGCGATCAATCATTTTATGACAAAAGATCAAAACATTCTCTCTGTTTCTGTCTCTGGAGGGTTTTTTTTTCTTTTTTTTTCTTTTTTTTTTCATCGTCACGCACGTACCGATTACATACTATCGATGTTTTTCGATAATATTATACATAATATTAGCCATTGTATAGTGGCTTTTTTTTCACGGATAACATTAAATAATATTATAAAAAAAAAAAAAAAAAAAAACAACAAAAAAAAGTAAGGTTAAATTTTTTGCTACAACTTTTGTTAGGTTTTAGGAGATGAAAATAAAAAAAAGAAAAAAAAGATACTTTCGAAGTTTGAAATCAAATGGAATGCTGCAAACGGTTCACGCGTTTGGAAAGAGAATCGAATCGAGAAAGGGAAAGAACGCGAGAGAAACACACGGTTGGTTAAGAAAAGAGAGATGGTGATAGAAAGAAAAAGATACTAATAGAAATAGAAAGAGTTAGAGAAGGTTAGAAAAGGGAAGGGGAATGGGGAAGGGGAAGGGGAAGGACACACAACGGTCTCTCCATCCAGTTTTTTCTTTTTTTTTTCTTCTTCTTTTTTTACCCCGAGCTGCTAGGCTCTTTGATTTCGTGTTTGGCAACATACTATACATAAAACCACTCTCTGATAGGATTAATAGTTGTTGTCTGTTAGATAGTGGTTTGTTCTTGCAATCGTGAAGTTTCTTTAACGAAGGCAATCGACTTCTTCGTCGTTGATATAATCGAACTTTTAAATCATTATTCTCATTCGAATCTTGCTGCTAAACTGCTTTAACAAGTTAACGCGAAGGTTGGCTGACTGGCTGGGTTGGTTGGTTGGTTGGTTAGGTTAGGTTAGCAAGTAAGAAATCATACATGTATGACATTCCGTTGAAAATCATCGATTGAATGATTTAATTTGTCTTTTTTTTTTTTTTATAATACTATAGACACGTTTATTTATTATTATTGAATTTATTCATTTGATGGAATCCTTCAAAAAATGTAGTAGGTTAAAGTCGTGGTCTCGAATGGGTTCAAAAAATATGAAACTACAAACAATAGGTTCCTACAATTAATAAATATCAGATAATTATTATAAAAGTATTTGAAGTTTGACGATGAAAAAGTGGATTCAAAAAATCAAATTTTAATATCAATTTGTTCGAAAATTTTTCCTTAATGCACATACTAAGTTTGACGATGAAAAGATGAACAAACAATGCCATTTTAATTTCTATTTGTTCTCAAATTCTTTTCTTATTGCATATTGTAAGTTTGACGATGAAAAGGTGAACCCAAACAAAAATCAAATTTTAATATCAATTTGTTCGAAAATTCTTCCTTATTATACATTCTGAGCTTGCTTGACGATGAAAAGATGAACCCAAACAATCCTATTTTAATATCAATTTGTTTATAAATTCTTCCTTATTGCAAACTTCTAATATTATTAACTAATATAATTCAAGATCGTTCACCTTACGTTTCTCGTTAAATTCATATTTTAATAATGATCATCATACTGTCACTACGATTGATCGTAAATCATCGTCATCGTCATCGTCATCATGAAGTTGAATAGGGGAAAAAGTGAAGGAAACAAAAAAAAATAAAAAAATATTCTAGAATTGAATTGGATCCATTGGATTTGGAAAAGATAAAAGATAGTTGATTATCTTCTTTCTTTCTCTTTCTCTTTCTCTCTCTCTCACTCTCTTTCATCATAGAATCGGACAAATGCGTGCTGAGCACGTATCGACTCGATAGGGAGAGAGGAAATGCCTGTGAGAGAGAGATGATGGACACCCATTACCTCATCAAGATCATCAGAGTTGTAATAATGGGTAGCGCACTTACAAAAGAAGAATGTGATCGAGGGTAGGAGTGGGTGGGGGGTAGGGGAGGGGGAGGATCCAAGCTATCCAACGTCAATGACGTTAATGTTCCTCTTATTTCTTTTATATTCTTTTATCCGTCAAATTCTTTTACCGAAAATTAGGATCAATATCGTTTCAAATGATTCGTAGAAAAATAATTAATGATAAAAATTGAAGAAAAAAAAATTGACAAAAGTCATCAACAAGTGGTGGATGCGGGTGGTGCATGTGAAAGTGTGTTTATCACAAAAATTTAATACTAAAAAATGAATTCTATGAAAGTAATGTTTATTTAATGAAAATGTATTGATTATATTTTGTTAAATTATATTAGAATTAAATTAAATCATTTAGAAATTCAAATGTAGGTGTATATAATATAATAATTACGTAAATTTAATGGAAAAAAAAAAAAATTGTTAATCCATTCGAGACTCATTTGCACACACCGTGTGTGTGTGTGTGTGTGTGCAATCATACTAAACTATTATCAGTTATTTTGAGTTACTTTTTTTTTTTTGTATAAATAGTATCTTTGAAGTATAAAAAAAACAACATTTTTTGAAATTGTAATATTGACAGTATTATAAAAAGAAAAGAAAAATGGGTTCTTGGAAACCGTGTTCGAAAACAAAGTTGTGCTGTCTCGAATGGTTTAAACAAAATTAAAAATTTCACTAAAAATTGAATCGTCAATTGTAAAAATAAAAATAAAAAGAAAAAGAAAAATAGAATATTGAAGAGCAAATGAATAAAAAAATGACGCAAAAGAAAACACCGTTAAGAAAGACATCGTCAACTTTGAATTCAAATTTAAATTATATGGTCCGGTAAGATGATTTTTTTGTTTCTTTTTAAAATATTACCACTCTCTCTCTCTCTCTCTCTCTCTCTCATTTTCTTTTTCTTTTCCCTTTAGCTTTGAAATTTCGCGAAATGTTTTTGCGTAAAATTCAAATGACACCTTAGCAATCTTTTTCTTTATTTATCTTTCGTTAGAAAAGAAGAACGGTGAGAGTGGGTGGTTAGTTGAGGGGGGTTACATGACTAACGAAATCACCAGTCTTTTTCTCTCTCTCTCTCTCTCTCTCTCTCTTTCATTTTGTTCTCTTGCAAAATTTCTTTCGCAAGTTTAACGATCCCAACTATAATAATCACAGACTATCTCTCATTTTCTTCCTTTCTTTCCTTTTTTATTTTCTCATTGTCTTTAGAATCGAAAGGAAACAGGTTATAGTATTTTTCTTTTTTTTTTTTTTTTTTTACGTGGGGAATATTGTTTCTTCAATGATTAAAAAAAAAAAAATAAAACAAACAAATTAAACACCGATCACTCGCAAAAATAAAAAGAGAATGAAATATAACATAAACTACAATTAAAAATATAAATAAAAATATAACGTATATGATTGAAAAAATGAATTAACTTATTTTGGTACTCACGTTATTATTGATCTTCCTTTACTCTCAAAAAAGAACTCGTCTTCAAAACGTAGATTGAATAGCAGCTGCAAAAGTTAGCAGCAGCTGTGAAATGGCAGACAGGGGCAGTCGACAGGCCGGTCTTCTGATTCTTCCCTTTGTTTCTTTCCTTCGAATTTGACGTGAGAAAAACTCCGCGAGAAGAAGAAGTAGATCAAATAAAAAGGGAAACAAATATATATATATATTTATATATATATATTTAAAATAAATATATATATATATATTTATATAAATTCACGAAATGGTCGTCACGCGCGTGCGATAAAATGCTCGTTTGCTAAAAGGACCGTTGATGATCGGGATGAAGGTTGGGTCGTGTGTCGAGATGGAATTGTTCGGGCCTTGCTTATATACCCATTTACCCACTCGAACCCAGCCGGTAGTATAGTACACAGGGGCCCCTCTGCTATACTCCTTCACAAGGGAGGGGCCCCTCTCTTATTTTTTTTTTCTCTTATTATCTTTTTTTTTACAATCTTCTCACTTCTTCCCTTCTTAAACATCTTCTTCTCTTTCTATCTATCAATGTATCTTTCTTTATCTATTTATCTATATATATATATCTTTTTCTTTCAACCAATGTTTCCGCGTCTTTTACTCTCCTGTCCCCTTTCAACCTCCCCTTCCTACCACCATACCATTACCATCACCACCACTTCTACCACTGCACTACCCCCCTTCTTCTTCTTCTTCTTCTTTTTCTCCCCTCTGTTACCCCTTCTCACTCTGCTCTTCTACCACCTCCCGTTCTTCATTCTTCCTCTCCTCTTTCTCCTCTTTCTTCTTTTCCTACTGAACACAACGCCGCCGTTCTCCGATTCAACTTCTTTCCGTTCTCCGGCCCACGCCGTCTACCGAGAGATCAAGACACGCAACATCATCATAGTCCAAATCGAAAGAAAGAAAGAAAGAAAGAAAGAAAGAAAGAAAGAAAGAAGCAGAAGAAGGAGAATAAGGAAAAAAAAAAAAATGTTTAGAAAGATTCAGGGGAAGAGTTAGATTTTTTTTTTTTTTTTTTGAAGATTTTTCGTATCTTTTTTAGGAATTTTTTTTCTTATCTTCTTCTTAGTTTTCATCGTCAAAAATTATTATTCTTTATTATTTATTTAAATTCTTCAGGTATTTATCTTTTTAAATCTTCTTCAACCCTTTTCTATATTTGTTGAAGATTTTTATGTCTTCTTTATGAATTTTTTCTTTTTTTTTATTATCTTCTTCTTAGTTTTTATCGTCAAAAATTATTATTCTTTATTATTTATTTAAATTAGTTAGGTTTTTATCTCATGAAATTTTATTTAATTCTTTCTATGATTTTATATTATATTTTATTGAAGATTTTTCGTATCTTTTTTACGATTTTTCTTTTCTTTTTTTTATTATCTTCCTATTTAGTCTTCATCGTCAAAAATTATTATTCTTTATTATTTATTTAAATTTATCAAGTATTTATCTCGTTAACTGTTCTTTAATTCTTTGTATTATATTTTACTGTTTTCGCACGATTCAAATAAATTTGAACAATTAACGAAAGCATATAATATTAATTATAATAATATTTTTCTTCTTATTTAATCTATTTAAAGAATATAATTTATTTCATAAATCTAATTTATATATAATACATTTAATAAATTAATTGTGTGTTACGATCTATCAAAGAAAGGGTCTTCTATATCATTTTATAGTTTAATTTGTTTTACATCGTATTACGTATAAAATTTGTTTTAATAAAATAGTTTCTTCAGATATTATTTGTGTGTGTACTATTTTTTATACTATGTTTTTTTTTTTTCATTTTCTTTTTTAATCAATGAGAATGATATTTTTTGTTCACGATCGATGCAATACACTTTTGTTCGTTTATTATTACTATTATTATTATTATTTTGTTCTTACATAAAATAGAAAAAAAGGAACACAAGAAAACATATATATATATATATATATATATATATATATATATATATATATACATATATTTTTACGGAAGTATCTTGTTAGATAAAATTTTCCAATGAATTAATATTGAGAATAAACTATCTGTAAAATATTATATATATATGTATATATATATATATATGTTATTTTTATTTATTTATTCGCGTATTATGGGTTCGTGTTTTTTCTTTAGAAAAATTTCCAAAAAGTATGTAAATTTGACGTTGTTATATTTGTATGACGAATATGACGAATATGTTGAGGATGATGAGTATAACGAGGATGATAACGTGACGATGATGAAGATGATCAATGTGACGATGAAGATGTACAATGTGACGATGTGACGATGAAGATATGATTCATCATCGTCAGATAGGAACAGATAAAATCACGTAGGCGCACGTCGTTCTCTCTCTCTCACTCTCAACACTTGCACGCACGTGTCATAATTTACGCATACGCCCTCGATTCGCGAGTTACACGAGCGTGTTTGCGCACGCGTGTCACGTCATTATGTAAACATTGAATGAACGCGTGCGACGAAGGAAGAATCTTTCTTCTTTCACGCAAATCGTTTTCATGTGCAAAAAAAAAGAAAAAAAAGAAAACAACAAAACAAGGGGGGTGGTGTTGTATATGGACTGTGGTTTACGTATTCTCGACCAATGGTGTTTTTTTCTCCTTTTATCCCATTTTTTTTTGTTTTGTTTAAATCTAAAATTTAGAATTCTTTTTATTACAACTATAATTTATTCTTCAATTAGATTTTAACAATATTTCATTTTTATTTAATTTAATTTAATTTCATAAATGTTTTCATAAATTATTTAAGGTATGTTTGATTTTAATTTTCAACCTAACGAGATACTTCGTGTGTACCATTTTTTATTTTATTTTATTTTATTTTTTTTTTTAATGAAATTAATTTAAATATACTAAATTGTAAATTGTAATTTTATATATAATTAATTTTTTAATTTAATAATTAGATTCAAATTTAATATATATATATATATACAGGAATTTTGATCAATTAAATAGTGAACAATATACATTTTGTTTTTACATAGAAATAAAAAGAATTTTATGCGTTTTCAGCGTATGTTTTTTTTTTCTTTTTTTTTTTTTTACAAATTAGAGGATTCTTACAAATGACCATATTTTTTACGAACTACCGGATACGGTCAATTACGTTGGTACGTCAATTGTTAGGTTAAAGTATTTAAAGTGTCTCACCTTTTTTTTTTTTTTTTTGATATATAATGATGCATGAAATTAAACTATGCACGATCCTCACATCTTATAACAAAAACAAAAAAAACATAATTTTTTATTAACAAATCTAATTTTCATTAACTCGACTATTCACTTGTCATTTTAATTAATATTAAATGTTAAATATGATACATGTCATGTTGTGTCATCGTTGTATCACTGGTTGGTACACAAAATCTAATTAAACATAGTTAACCGTGTACAATCATTGATATAAAAAAAAGCAAAATAAGAATTAACAAAATTATGTAACAAATTTAAATTAAATCTGTAAAAAGATTTGATGATTAGTAATAAAATTAAATAATTAATTTAATAAAACAGATTAGTAATAAAATTAGTACCATTAAATTTGTAAAACAATTTGATGATCAGTAATAAAATTAGTACCATAAAATTTGTAAAAATAATTTGATGATTAGTAATAAAATAAGTACCATTAAATTTGTAAAAATAATTTGATGATTAGTAATAAAATTAGTACTATTAAATTTGTAAAAAAATGTGATGATTAGTAATAAAATTAAATAATTAATTTAATAAAATAGTAAACGTTTATTATTTATTTCTTTCTTGCAATAAAATTGATTAAATAAAATAATAAAATGAATTAGTAATAAAATTAGTACCATTAAATCTGTTAAAAAATTGATGGTACTAAAATAGGTGTCAAGATTATCCATAGTACAATCATGTTAGTTAAAACTGTAATAATTCAAGAAAAAAAGAATCACACTGAAATTGTATATTAACTCCCTTTTAAATTCTGACGCAACCCTTTTTCTTGTTTTTTTTTGTTTTTTTTGTTTTTTATTTTCTGTTTCTATTGAACTATAAAATTGACTGACTATTACCAAGAAACTATTCGCGAGCTAAGAATAGACTTTAAAGTTTAGCCCTAAGGGGAGAAAAATTCTTCATCTTTTACTTCTATTTTTCTTTCTTTTTTTTTTTTTTATTTATTTATTTATTTTTTTTTCTTTCTATCTTCTTCTTCGTCTTCTTAGCAAATCCCTTTTTCCTTCCTGGTTATTCTCGAAGCTTCTACGCTATTTCGAGTAAAACGTTTTACAACCGGTGATTGCCAACCGTTACGTACCGTTAGAAGACGACGCCATAATCGATATTGACTACTCGCTATATATCTTCCTCTCTCTCTTTCTCTTTTTCTCTCTCTCTCTCTCTCTCTCTCTTTTTCTCTTTCTCTTTCTCTCATTCTTTCTCATATCTTTTTGCTCATAATCGATCTACTGTATCCCCCCATTGGAAGAAACATTTCTATGGTATGGAAAGAAAAGTAACAAACGATGAAATAAACGAGATGAAAAAACTAAGTGCATATAGGATAAGATAAGATAATTTATAATGATCTTCAAAGAATGAAGATTGGTTAAATATTATACAGGTAAAGAGCCCTTCTGTAACAAGCTTTTACTATAACACCAAAATTGTAAGGAACTTTCTTATAATATGGTTTTTGTTATAAGATGATTTATAAATTGGTAGGAATGTTTTGTATAAGATTGTACTTTTACAGTACTGAATAATATTATTTTTGTGTTTTATATATGTAAACAAGTTCATTACCTGAAAGAAATAATGAAAATTCAGGGTTTTATGTAATACAGTTTATAGTTGTGAACATTTTTATAGGACACTTTACTTTTACAGTACTGTATAACATATTTAGAAAATGAAATTACCCAAAGGAAATAATCAATTCAGTGTCTCATATAATATGATTTATACTTATATATATATATATATAGAACTCTTAATATTACACTGTACTTTTACAGCACTGTATAAAATAAATGTTTCTTTAACATATTTAAGAAATGAAATTACCCAAAAGAAATAATGAATTCAGGGTCTCATGTATAACATGATTTATATATTGCGGAATCCTTTATATGACACTGTACTTTTACTGCACTGTATAACATAAATTTTTCTGTAACATATTAAATATTTAAAAAAATTATATTACTTCAAAGATCTAATATAACACAGTTTATATATTGCAGAACTCTTTATACAACATTGTACTTTTACAGTACTGTATAACATAAATATTACTTTAACATATTTAGAAAATGAAATTACCCAAAGGAAATAATAAATTCAGTGTCTCATATAACATGATTTATACTTGTAGAATCCATTATATGACACTGTACTTCTACATTTACTGTATAAAATTCAGGGTCTCGTATAACATGATTTATACTTGTAGAATCCTTTGTATGACACTGTACTTTTACAGTACTGTATAACATAAATTTTTCTGTAACATATTAAATATTTAAAAAAATTATATTACTTCAAAGGTCTAATATAACACAGTTTATATATTGCAGAACTCTTTATACAACATTGTACTTTTACAGTACTGTATAACATAAATATTACTTTAACATATTTAGAAAATAAAATTACCCAAAGGAAATAATAAATTCAGTGTCTCATATAACATGATTTATACTTGTAGAATTCATTATATTACACTGTACTTTTACAGCACTGTATAACACAAATGTTTCTTTAACATTCATATTTACAAAATGAAATTACCCAAAAGAAATACGAATTGAAAAATGAAGATAATAATTTCAGGGTCTCATATAGTCAAGGTTTCACACAACACTGCACTTTTCAGGAACCTTTTTACCATGTTATAGGATTCATACCTGTATTATAAAAATAGAATACAATATATATACACATAGTTGCATACAAACACACACACACACATATTATCTGAATGTATTTAGAGTTACATAAAGTAACTGATTCGAGTTAGTTTGCGTTTAATTAGCGTAAAATCGATCGGCCGTGGTACTTTTCGTTTCCTCGTCTACAAACATACGTCCATCTCCGATCTCTCCCCCCTGTTCCCCCTTATCCTACATATTTCTCTTGTCCCCCCTATCCTCTCTGTCTCTCTTTCTCTCTCTCTCTCTCTCTCTCTCTTTGGTAAAGTACGATCTTTCTTGGTATTCCATGATCGGCATCAAGGTCGTTAGAGCTCAACGAGCTTCTCTCCGTCAACGAAATAAAAAGTTTAACGCGCGTGAAAAGGAAACGCATTGTCCTCGTCTTCGTTGTCTACGTCTTCGTTGTCGTTGTAGTCTAACCATAAGTCGTGTTAAATCACACGTCACAACGAGATGTTATTCTCGGTAACAATAATTAGCTTTAGTTAAGGGAACGAGAACGTAGATATAAGTATCTATATATATATATATATACATCTTTCATGTGTGTGTGTGTGTGTTTCTTTTTCTTTTTTAGTTATCTCAATATGTTTTTCTAAGTAATTGAATACAATCATTATCAAATCAAATGTTTTACATTATTCGTGATTTTTATCTCAAGGATTTATGTTATAGTTATAATAGTATGAGAATATAACCTCGTAAATTAATATTATAATCGATACTTGATGTAACTTTTTCTTTTTCCTTTGGTTCTCACCTTTTTGTTTCTACCTGTTTTTTTCTTTTTTTCTCTCGAGTTTGAAATAATAATTACGTTGGGTGGTGGTGGTTACTCGTGTGTATTGGAAATTTACAAATATTTATTATTTATTTTTAAATGTAGGATGGTGGTATTAATAAGGGAATAAAATTATATGATATTTTCTTTTATTAATAAAAATAAATCAATTGTGTGCAATTCGATGCATAAATATGAACAATATAACTATTAAGGTCTCCAATGAAGATCCCCTTTATAGCAAAATACTTAATATATTTTTACATATTTTTATATTTACATAGTTATTCCATTATTATTATTAAAAATAAATTAACTTACATAATTAGTGCAACATTGAAAAAAATAATTAAATTTCACTACCCAACATCGATCTTTTTATTTTTTATTTTTTTTAAATTCCATCTTTAACAAAATGGAATAACACATATTAATTTTTATCAATAATTAACCGATTATAATTATTAAAAATAATATTAATAAATGAAATGATTTCTATTAATTGATATTCGTATCTAACAATTACATTGATTAATTATTGATCATAGATTATTGAATACTATCATTAAATTCGTCTCTCTTTGTGTCAAACGATAAATACTCGTTTCATCTCAGGTTTGTCATTTTCACATTCTTTGTTAGTAAAAGTATTATTAAACATTCGATGGCATTAACCTTTATCGTTTTTTTTTCTTCCTCTAAGCTAATCTCATACAGATGAATCATTATTCGATATTCATGTTTAATCGCGTTTAATCGGCAGATCGTTGTCCTTCGAAACACGTTACGGCACGTGTGTGTATAATAATGTGTCTGCGTGTGTCTATCTAATTTATGAGGGATTATTATACGCTAAACGAGAACTTTGATTTTTTTCCAAATAGCCGTGGCCTCCTTGTGTGTGGGTTCGAAGGTTTCCTTCTTCTTCTTCTTCTTCATTTTTCTCTCAGATTTTTTTTTTTTATTTACACGCATCTCTAACGTTCTCAATCGAGATAACTTCGATAAGTTGATTATATATGCACCTTTGTTTTTTTTTTTTTAAATACCAATAGTCATACAATAAATACAAAAAGTATAATAAATTTATAATATTGTTTATCAATTAGAAATAATAATTTATAAACAAATGGATAGATTAAGATTAGGTGTATGGTCAAAAATCGTAGGAGGAATCTTTGAAGGAACATTGAAAAAGTCGCGCAAGGTGGATCTCTGGCATGGGGTTTAGGCACATCTAGTCGACCTTGAATGTTCAACTTCTAATTTTAACCCAAACTGGATCCGGTTTTTCTGTCAGGATGCGTCCGGTGTCGTCGGGAGTTTGCCAGCAACCAAGCAAGCTAACCAACCAACCAACCAACCAACCAACCAACCAAGCAAAGTAAGAAACCAACCAACCGGCTTTGATCGCGAGTCGTCGCACTTGACTTTTTTGTTTTTATTTATATTTTTGTCATTCTCGATAATCGATTAAATAATTAATAGCAACCGGATTTTATTTTTATTATTATTATTCATCATCATCATCATCTTTTTCTTCTTCTTCTTCTTTGTCATTTCTCTTTCACCTTTTCTCACCTATTACCTGGAATTTTCTATATTATTAAAGATAAAACAACAACCTATCCTATTGAATTTGAATAGTTTTACGATCATCATGCGATCAAGAATCTTCAATTATTATTATTATTATTATTATTATTTGCATCTATGAATTATTATTTTCACGTCCAATGAAATTTTAATATTTCAATTTAACCTATACATATTATTATTATTTTTCTTCATCTTCATCTTCATATTCATCTTCATCTTCTTTAACGACAACACGGGCAGGGACGTTAACGAACTCCGTGGTGAACTTTGTTGACCCGAAACAACTGCAACGTTTGCTGTTATACCCACAACGTCGTGGAACCTCCTAGAAAGTAAGTAACGTTAAAGCAAAAGGCTTCACCTTTTGCTTTGCTAACTCGTTGCTTCTGCAAGTGAATATTGTTGAACGAAATATGTGTGTTCAAGTGAATTTGATGGGAGTCAAAGATTTGTTTGGTATAATTCATATTTTATCATTTTTCTTTTTTTGTCATTGTTATTCTACGTTTAATGACACTTTTAGAGGAGGGGATGAGGAGGGGGGGCGGGGAAATGAAAGAGAAGGTTCTTTGATAGGAGTGTAATATTATTAGTGCACGGAGTCAATTGTAAAAATATTTTCTAACAAAAATTAGGTTGACAGATATGAGACAAAAGAGATTTGTGTCTTCGTAAAAGGGTAGGGAAGAGAGGGAAGGAGGAAGGAGGAAGGGGAAGGAGGAAGGGGAAGGGGGTTTAAAGAAGCTTGAAATAGAGTCGTCTTATATTTTTGCAAAAAGTTACTTTTGCAAATAGTCATCTGTTACTCTAGCAATGTACATCGTGCCTAAGACATTAGACGGCATTACGACTTGGATCGTGTAACGTTATGATTATCTCGCAAGGAGCCCAAGGTCTCGTCGTCGGTCGCTTCTTCTCATCCTTTCCAGACCTCGCAATTGTTCTTTCTTTCTTTCTTTCTTTCTTTCTTTCGTTCCTTACGTTCCTTTCGTTCGTTATTTTGTTCACTCGTTTGTTCGTTCGTTTGTTCGTTCGTTTGTTCGTTCGTTCGTTTTACGCGCATGCGCGTCAAATAAATTCTACCATTTTCTGATTTTACGTCTTTGATGTAAAAGAAGAAGAAGAAGAAGAAAATAAAACCCGGTTCTTTCATTTTTTATATTTTTAATTTTGTTTGTTTGTTTTTTTTTTTTCAATATTTTATTTAGTTTTATTTTGTTGTTTTCATTTGTCAAGGAATCCTAAGGGAAATAAAATTTTTATGACTGAAATTTAGGGAGAATCTGTTAAGGAGTGTGAGTATTTTATGTTCCATCTTTTTTCATCCATTTTGTTGTTCTTCCATCTTGTTTTTCTTCGCCATTTGTGTACTAACCTATTTCTTTACCTTTTGATTCTTTCTTATCCATTTTCACTGTCAAATAATATTTATGTATTTATATTAAAAACTAAATAGTGAAAGATAAAAGGAATCCCGTGTATGTACTTTTACCATTTTCATCTTGTTGGGTCAGAGAAAGAGAAAGATAAAGATAAAGATAAAGAAAGAGAGGAATACGCATTCAATTACCATTCTAATGAGATTTCTATGAGCGTAAGTAGTTTTCTTACCGATACAGTCGAAAACCTTGAAATCGGAGTCGAACAACTAGTTTTTCGAGGACGCTTAGGGCTGCTGCCCGTTCTTGGCATGGAATCTTATAGCAATACGATGTTTCATTCTGATACAGAAAGAGATGAAAAAATAGGGTGAAAGAAAGGGTAAGAAGAAACAGAAACAGAAACAGAAGAAGCAAAAGCAGCAGCAGCAGCATAAGTAACAGAAACAGAAGAAACAGAAACAGAAGAAGAAGCAGCAGCAGCAGCAGCAGCAGCAGCAGAAGAAGAAGAAGAAGAAGAAGAAGAAGAAGAAGAAGAAGAAGAAGAAGAAGTAAAGTAAGTAAGTAAGAAGATGTTGAGAGATTCAGGGGGTTGGAGAGAGAAAAGACGAGTTGAACGAGTCGTGTATACGTCGTACTGGCTAAGGCTAAGTTAGGATGAGGAGGATAGCAGCGATTATCTTAACGATCCCCTGCGGCAAAACCTGAACGGCAACCCGTTCGTACCCCCTTGCTCCCCGGGGAACCCCCTTTCTCTTTCTCTCTCTTTCTTTCTTTCCGTGCTTGTAAGTTAGCTTAGCTAGCTTGCTTGCTTGCTTGCTTGCTTGCTTGCTAGCTAGCTAACGTCGTTCAGAGACTGTTGGTTGAAGCAGCCGTTTCTGCTGCCGGCTGGCTGGCTGGCTGGCTGGCTGGAGGTTGGCTGGCTGACTGGCTGGCCGTTTGTGTTGCTGCTTGCTGCCTAGGGTAAAAGAAATTAAAAAAAAAAAGATCGAGGGGTCCATCGAGCCAACTTAAAATAGCCTACTACTTCTGTTGTAAAGTCTCCAAGAAGAACTTACAATCAGCATTCCACCGTTTCTTATACACCCTTTCTTATACTCTTCACCCTACTCTATCCCCCATTCCCATTATTTTTTGTTACTTTACTTATTTTACTTTATTTTTGTTATTATATTTGAGGATTCATGCTTGGCGTTTGTTTCTTTGCACAGTTTTAGCGAATTAACGGTGATTTACAATCCATTTGTTTTTAAACCCTAATCAGATTTATATATGTATTCGTCAAGGATGAGGTTTTAATAATTAGATTTATTTGTCAATCTATTTGTCAATATTCAATCAAAAAACAAATATTTTATTTTATATATTTATTTTAATTTCTTTTTACATCCTTGACTGTGTATGATCTAACCTATAAAATAATTGGTTTGAATTTTAAGGTTAAAAAGCGACATTACTTTCCAGTCCATCTAATATAATTAATCTACAATAACGATCATTGATCTAACTCAAAATCTCATAACACAAAAAAGATTATTGATAGTCCTCCAAAACATCTGATCATCTGTCGATGTTAAAAATGAATAAAAAAAAAAATGAAAAAAAAGGGATTATGAATAAAGTGAAACGTAGAAAATGAAGGGTGGGGAAAAGAGGGGAAAGAAGAAGGGTAAGAGGGGTAGGGAGGGGAAAGTCGTGGATCATAAGAAGGAGGTAGAGAAACAGCGGTCGTCGGCTGTGGCCTGTACGTTGATGTTACACAGGTATTACAGGTATTATCTGTATTACATGTATTACGAGTATTATACGGACGTACGTGACCGACCTCGAGAGAACCAGCCTGTTCTCTCGTCCACTCGTCTCTCAACCTATTCCCTCCCCCTTTCTCCTCTTCTTATTCCCCCCACCCTTTTCTTCCTCTCTTCTTCCCCTTTTCTTCCCCTTCTAAACCCACCACACGCTCATCGATAAACTCTCTTTTTCTTTCCTTTTTTTTTTCCATATTTGTCGTACTTTTGTACGTGCGTGTACTCGTATGTGTGTGTGTGTGTGTGTGTTTTTTTTTTAAATATTTTTCTATTAAATTTTATTCGATGATTATTATTATATTTTTTTAATTTTGTTTGTTTTTTCTCCTATTTTATGAAAGATGCGTGCATGTGTTTTTTGTTTGTTTGTTTGTTTGTTTGCTTTTTTATTTTTTTTTTTGAATATGTTTATAAGAAAAAGAAAAAAAAAAGAAAGAAAGAAATAGAGAAATTTTGGAAAAGTTTTATTATTTAATTAATTAATAATAAAACTAAATAATTAACAATTATTAAATAACTAAAAAATAATAAAATTAATAATAATTAATTAATTATATTAATAATATAATTAAGATAAGTTATTATTATTAATTATTTATTTATTGTCATTATTATATACATATTATTTATTATTTATTAATTTTGGGAAAATTTATAATTGTACTTCTTTGATGTTTCTCTTTTTAAAATACTTTATGATAGATAAGATTTGTGATCGTTGTTGAGGAACCAAAAAAAGGAATAGAAAAGGAGACATTTTTGGAAAAATTATTGTTTAAGGGTAAAAGGGATAATTAAGAAAGGGACATATAAGTTTAAAGTTATGGTACTTGTATCAAGAAATAACCCTTTGTGTAAGCGTGCAAATGTACGACCTTTAGCGAACCGGTCCGACTGTCGCGAACGCGTTTCTATGTCGAAACAGGTGTAGTTGCGCGATCGTTCTGCATCGTTTAAAGCTTTCTTCACACCGATGAAAATTCCTTTACTTACACACCAACACTAACCCCAAATAACCATCTATTACATACTATTAATTTTTTAATTGTTTTTTTTTTTTTAATTTTATTTTTGTCTTCCTTCTTCATTCAAAGTCAAATCGGTTCACATGTGTTGAAAACAAATTAGAGATTTGAAATGAAATGAAATGAAAATAAATGAAACGTTGACACCTGTCCCAAATACAATTTGATTCAAAACAAATCGATTCGCACGTGTAGAAAACAAATTAGAGATTTGAAATGAAATGAAAATAAAATAAAATAAATGAAACGTTGACACCTGTCACAAATATCTGATCAAATGAGATCTAATTATATCAAATTAGAAAAATAATATAAAGAAGAAGATGAGTTTGAAGAAGGAGGATAAAGATTAGGATAAATGGTTTTTTGTGTTTTTTTTTTTTTTTTTTTTGGTAAATTCTTGTATAATGATTGAGTATGTATTTTAAAAAGTTGTCTCCATGAAGCATGGATGTGTAGAGTTGAGAATGATCTCGTTATGTAGTGCATGACCTTAACGAAACCGGTCGTAGGAATCGATTTGCATGACCAACTTGTTGTGTTGTGTTGTGTTATGTTGTTTTGTTTTGTGTTGTAGACATTACGATGAATTACGTCGCGAGCGTTCCTATTTGTCGCTTAGCGGGCGTTCCTATTTGTCGACGTAATCGTTATCGGTCAACTTTCTGTCATTTATTAATCATCGACGAAGTCTAAAGTATACAAAAATAAATAAAAATAAGAAAAAATAAGAAAAATTCAAGTGTCACGATACCACATGAGTTATTACGTTGTATTATATTTTTTAATAATAATAATTCATTCATACAGTTTAACGTGAATTAATTGAAATTGAATTATTTTGAAAATTTTATATGTGTGGTGGTTTCATGTCAACACATAATAAATATTATATGGAAGTATATATATATATATATATATATAATATGGGTGTATTTTTGTACATTAATATTTTGAATAATAAACCATAGGATCATGTAACACCTTAACATTATTTTATTTGATAGAGAGTTTTTGTGGGATACACCTAATTGCATTTGCATTATGCATTTATCTAAAAATTAAAAGTTACATTTCTCTTTTTATTTTTTTATTTTATTTTTTAAACGGGTTATATAATATAACTTTAATGTTATCAAAAAACTTAATAAAATCCAACTAATTTTATTAATAATATAAATAAATAAATAAATAAGTACTAAGTGTATACACCTCTAATTCTATTTTTAAATGATAGATACGTTTCTAAAAAATATATATAAATAATAATAATATAAATATATTGCATTGTAAAATTTTTTTTTTTTAAATTTAGATAGATTGTGTTAAAACCAAATCGTATAAAAAAAAAAATAAAAATAGAAGCTAGTGTAAAGAAAAAACCAAATTATTATTTTTATATAATAATATAATAAAATATATTATTCTAATAAATTAATATATAACAATATATCATTTTAATAAATAAATATAATATAACAATATATCATTTTAATTTCTATATAAAATTGCATATTGAACAAAATTACTCGCACAATTTCAAAATTGCAATCAAAAATCAAAATAAATGGTAAAAGAATGAGAATTGAAAGAAAGAAGGTTGAGAATAGGGGTGAGGATTGGTTTTGGGGGTTGGGGGTTGGGGTTATTCTTGAGGTGTATTAGATCTAAGATCGGTAGTACATAAGTATACTTATGTATGTATATGCATGTCACGTGCGAGACAAGGTGGAAACGTAGAAGGAGGATCAACACGATCGGTGGTTTCGATATCATCTTCCATTCATACTTTGCCATCACAGCTGAGACGACAGTTACCATACACTCGAAGAATCTTCGATTGTGTGTCCTATCGATTTTTATTATTATTATTATTAGTCTGTCTGTCTGTCCCGGTTTTGTTCATTGTATTCTTCTTTTTAACTGTCTGTTGTCTAATCTGCTGTCTATTTGGTTTCGTCTATTTTTTATTTTATTTTTTGTTTTGTTTTCAAACAAATCAGTCATTTTTCTATCTTTCCATTTAATTTTGAAATTCATACAAATCATCTACATATTAGTGGAATTATTATTATTATTATTATTATTATTATTATTATTATTAAGTTAGTTTAATTGTTCCTGTTTTATTCATTGTATTCTTTTATTTAATTTTTCTCCATTTAAATCAATCTGTTGTTTACTTTGTTTCATCTATTTTTATTTTTTATTAAATTTTGTTTAAAACAAATCAATCATTTTTCAATCTTTCCATTTAATTTTTCAATTCATACAAATCATTTTGATATCATTCGAAATAATAATTATTAATTGAAATATATTACTTTTATTTTGATTTTAGATTGAAATGACAAAATTGTAAATAATATAAAGAAAAAAAAGAAAAAAAAGGAAATAGGAAATATATAATATAAGGAAATAAATAGAAAGATAAATAAAAAAACTAAATAGAATATAAGGAAAAGAAACAAAAATGTTTATACCATGACGTATCATAGTGATCGGTATTATAATCATGATCGTTCTGATGCCAGATCACGAAACACTAGTTGACGATTGCGAACTTCTATTGGTTTTATTTGGGTACTTTGGTATTCAGGGTCATTGACGGATTATTCGATGATGTCGTCAATGAATTATCATGTAACATATATATATATAATAATAATAATAATAATAATAATAATAATAATAATAATAATAATAATAATAATAAAATAAATATAGTTTTGAGTATTTATATCAACGTTAATTGTTTAATCATATCGTAACATTTTGTCATAATAAAATGTTAATTAATAAAATAAGTGCAGGAAATGTTCGGGAATAAAATCAATTGTTCAATTTATTAAAAAAAAACAAATTTTTTTGTTAATTAGACTTTTGAAACTCATTTCTATATATATATGTATGTATATATTTGATAGGTATAATATTTACACAGAATCGATTTCTTAGTTTGTTATATTATTCTTCATAATCATGCAACTTTTAACACGTCATTACGTAATAAAAACTACAAAACGTTTATATAGATGTCTGTCTGTGTGTGTGTGTAACTTTCTGATTGACTTTGTTAAATATTTAATTTTACTTTGTAAGCATCCCTTTTTGTATATTATGCAAAAAAAAAAGATGACACGAGTTTCGAAAGTAAAATTTCCTTTTCTCTGTCCTCATATCGTTCATCTGCTGAGTTTTGTCAACTCAATTATCAAAAAAAGACACACGCGTTAGATTGAATATCCTTCAACAAATATTCTACGATATGTATATTGCTTGGTCAACATTTACCAAGAATTATGCCAATAAGATAATTAGATAGAAAGAAAAAAATATATGTATATATATATATAATAGATTTTTTTCAGTAACATTTAGATTTTTTTCTATTATATTATATAAATATTTAAATAGATATTATATTAAAAAATAAACTATTATTAAATATTAATATTAATTCTTATTAATATTAATAAGTAATAGAATATTATATAAAAATTTAATAGATTTCTATTAAATTATGTAAATACAATTATAATTTAAATATTTAAAAATAGATATTATATTTAAAATATATTAAAATAGAATATTAATAAATTAATATTAATTCTTATTGATATTAAATAAGTAATAGAATATTATATAAAAATTTAATATAGAAATATATATATATATATATATATATATATATATATATATATATATATATATATATATATAAATTTTTTATAATAATAAGAAAAAAATGGCGGTATAAATTGTAAAAAAAAAAAAAAAATATTTGATAGTAGAGTATAGTATCAGTTAGGAAAATTTTCGATACAATTCGTAGCATAATATTTATTTGACGTCTCTCGAAAGATTATGGGGTTCTCCCCCCCCATTGCTTAATCTGTTGACACCACTGAATAAGACCCTCCTAACATCGAATAGGGATGATTACATATATCAGAATGAGAAAGAGAGAAAGAGAGAGACAGAGAGAAGGGGAAAAGCAATGTGATCAAAGGTTTACGTTCGTCATGAACGAAGGGTCTAAAGTATTATCAATGGAATAGTACTAGGAACGATAATAACGAGAACACAGAATTTATTCCCACGAATATAATCATTGGTAGAAGACAAATTTTTCCATAGATAAAAGAAATTTTCCTTCGACAAATTTGAAATAGAAAATATACTTATCTCTATTTAAAAAAAAAAAAAAAAAAAAAAAAATTGAATAAATTTACTAATGATTTTTGATTATTACAATTTAAACAACAGTACTTGAAATTAAATGATGATGAAGATTATTAAAAATAAAAATAAAAATAAAAAAATAAAATAAATAAAAATATATATATATATATATAAAATGATATGTAACAAGTGTTGATCCGTCTGTCCGTGTGTTTGTCCTTCCTTAAAGGACATCAAGCACGGAATATATCGTTTCTCAAACGACAATGATGATGATGATGATGATGATGATGATGATCTAACTTTTCTTTTTCGTTCTTTACTCAAGAAATCGTATTAAAAATATTGTATTAACGATCTCGTGCGTGTACATGACACGGCACGGAACGATACGAATGGACAATACGGACTGACGGACGGATGGACGGATGGACGGATGGACGGATGAACGGATGAACACACGCACTGTACCGCACGTCAATCTTTCCGGGCATATTTCTTTATTTTTTGTTTCATTTTTGTAATCTGTTTTTTTTTTTCCATTTTTTCATTCATAATACCTATGCGATAAACGTTCGATAAATAGCTCATAATATATTTTGTTCTGTCTATTAAAAAATAAAAGATAAAACTAACGACTGAAAAATATCAGAATTTTTATCTTTTAACGTTTAACCTTGCCTAGTGTCAATTATGAAAAGTATGCTAATAAGTATGTAACACCTGTTTTTCTAACGCATCAGACTAAAAACAACTTAAGATTAGACTTTTTAGACATACATCGTGATGCTAGCATTGAAACAAAACTTTGGATAAGAATAAATGGATAAAAGTTTACGAAGAAATAATATATTTATGTTAATTATAATATAATAATGTATGTAAAGACATATATATATATATATGAATATGCATATCTGATAATGTTGAATATATAAGAGTAAGATTTACTTTTATTTTTTTTTTTACCTGAATATATAATAATTTTAATTATAGGAATTGTATTTGTTACAAAATATTTTTTATTTATTTATTAATTTTGATTAATATAATTTGTGTATTAATTTTTAGAATTTTAGTTATTTTAATTCGTTGTAAATTACCTCGATTAAGGTATAATAATTTAATATATTTTTGATGATATTATATATTTTTTTGTTATCAATTTCTATTAAAAATTTTATATTGAAAATAATTTAAATTTAAAGTTTTATAAGTAAAATAAAAACAAATATATTAAATTATAATATAAATAATAAGATGTTTAAGACTTTTTAGTTATTTTTTGTTTGTTAAGTTTATGTTTAAAATAATTTACATTTAAAGTTTGATGAATAAAATAAAACACACAAACATATTAAATTATAATATAAATAATAAAATGTTTAAGATTAGGAATTTTGTAATTTTAATAAGAAGATAATCATCAAATTGAAATTATTTAGTATTAGAAGAAAGTTCATAGTTAGAAGCCTTCGATTCAACGATCATTTTAATTCTATTTAAGTTAATAATTATTAAATAACAACTTATATACATTTTGTATTCCTATAAAAAATGATGATGGGTTATCGTTTTAATTACTTACGCGTTTTTCATTTGTATTTATCTCTCATTTTTGTCTACCAAGAATATTCCTTCTCTCTTTCTTTTCTATTTCTTTATAATCAGTATCGTTCATCGCATTATTTTTCCCTGAATTGACGTACCCTAATCACGTATCATCGATAAACGAGTAGACGATGACAATGAAGACGAAGACAACGACAACGACAATGATGGTGTGTTTCTCTCACTCTTTTCCTTTTTGTTTTGTTTTTTTTTTCATTAATTCTTTGTCTTTTTTTCCTTTTTTTTTTCATTTTTTCCGACAACGCAGGAGGAGCGTGCGCGATTACCGACATTGAAAAAAACCGACATCGTCAAGAGAAAAAAAAAAAAAAAAGAAACGTCATCCATTGTATTTCGTACTTCGCACTTTGACTACCAATGATAAAGTTATTCGCTGTTAGCCTAAGTTGTGTCTGAAACGTATTACTACGTCGTTCATTAATGACAATTATCCTTGACAATTCGTACGCATAATCGGAATACTTCTTTTTTTTTTTTTTTTTTTAAATGTCATTTTTATGAATAATTTTAATTGTACTATTTTGAATTTGTTGATTTCTTATTCATTACTAATACGAATTTATAATTAAAACATATTACATGTTTCATTACATGGTTTCTAACATTTTATGATAAGTTACGATGGTTGAATTGAAGTCTGACAAATTTTCCGACGTAAATTGGAAGCCATCGAAAATATTTAGAATAAAACTGAGCAAACTTCCGCTACCTGAGGTTCCAGGTGTCAAAAGTTTCATACCATTTGAAAATTTGTCCTCAACTGGTTCCTCCCATGTTGCTCTGTACGATGTTTAAACAAACAAACAAACAAACAAACAATAATTGTCATTGATTTCTATAAAGTTACTTACTTAATAAACTTATGATAATATAATAATCAACTCATAATAATGAATTAACTCATGAATAACTCATGAAACAACAAATAACTCATGATAATGAATTAACACTAGATTTACAGGCATTGTCTGTATACCTTTTTCTTTTTTTCTTTTTTTTACTCAAATCCATCGTTTTGACGGATGCAATTTTGTTTGAAATTATTTCATTAAAAAGCCATAGGATTTTCATTGACTATTGTCTTCAATACATTTTTTACATGTAAACTCTGTCTTATAATCTTTCACTTTGATCTACTTGTTTTATAAAATAATAAGAGATGCTTCAGCTCCAAAAATAATTTCTTTTACGGACAAAGCTCACCAGTTAACTGTGAGTATTTGTGATATGAGAAGGTTTGATCTAACTGTATACAACAAGTCAAAACTTGTTTGCTCATGTATTTACTCGGAAAATAATCGTCATTTGTTTAGTGTTGTTTTTTCTTATTCATTGTTATTTCATTTTGATTATTTTCAAATGTTGTATATCTGTATAACTAAGGAGGGTAGAGGTAAGAAGAATCATCTGTATATATGAAAAATGTCCGTCAAAATGCATTAAATTACGGTGGCGCCACATTAGCATCAGGGTAAATTTTAAAGGAAGCGTCAAATATTATGTGAGTAGGATTGAGAAATAAACAAGGAACACAAATTTTACCCATAATTGTTTTGTTATTTACATACTTTTTCATAAAATTAAATGATAAAAAATTAATAAACGTACCATTCACAGTTGACGAAATAAAATCACTTTAGCTACACGTTTTTTCATAATAATTCTTTAAGGTTATATTTACTACATTTTTACATAACTCGGCATACTTCAATTCGTTTACAATTGCTACATTCATACCATACCCTTTTTTTACACCAACGCCATTCTGGAAGATTTTTGAACTGTTATTGATAGCATATGCTGGACACTTTTTCAAATTTTCTCCCATATGAGATGATACTCCTTACCCCCTACCCCCTCCATATGTATAAATTAACCCATCAAATGGACGGATTTTCGTAAAAACAGGTATACCACATCTGGAAATAATAAAATATCGTAAAGATGTTCCACAGAGCAAATAACTAGAAATATAATATTCGCTGTATTATATAATTAAAAACCAATATGTAATATTTAAAGAATAATGATGATGTTTACATGTTCAGAATTTTGAAGCATTCAATCGAAAATCCATCCGTCATTTTGACGGATTTTCCGTAAATCTAGTGTTAAAACAAAAACAATGTTTTCGTACGTCATAAAATTGTTCACACCTTCTACTTGAACTTCTTCTTTCCTAATTCTTTCTTCTGAGTTCGGCGGAAGTACCGTCTGTCCAATGAGACGGATGCCCGAAAGAAAGTTCTCGAAGTCAATTTCCGTAATGGTCCGTTGTAGCATTGAATTCAATTGAATAAGCGGTCTTGACGAAGCGTGACGATGTGTGTCGGTGACGAGAAAAAGAAAAAGAAAAAGAAAAAGAAAAAGAAAAAGAAGAAGATGAAAAAAAAAAGAAAATAGAAGCAGAAGAAGAAGAAGAAGAAGAAGAAAGAAAGAAAGAAAGAAAGAAAGAAGAAGGTAATAGTAGTAGTAGTAGTGGTGTGATGGGACGAATCAGGAGAGGAGAGACTTACCAGCTTAAGCAAAAGGGACTTTTGACGAAAGGGACTTTACGGTGGGGGTTAGGGGTTAGGGGGGAGAGAGAGGAGGGTTGTGTCAAACGGGTGCGAAAGGCAGCCGCACCGATCATTATCCATCATTCGGACGATTATTGTGATATTCCCGCGGCATTCGTCTCCTTTAACGCCATTATTCTTCAACTCGTCGCTTTGACTGAACGGAAAGGAAAGAAAAAAAAAACAGACTAGGGAGAAAGAGAAATGAGAAGAAGAGTAGTAGTAGATGGGTCCCCACAGATTGGTGGAACGTTGGACGAGGGACAACCGATAAGATTTGTTTTAACACTAGATATTTACGGATTGAATCCAATTTGACTAATTTCAAGGCCTTTTTTTGTGGTTACATATAATATATATTATCTTTATAAAATATAGGTTGGTTTTTAGTATAATATAATTATACTAAAATAATATAATATATATTATAATATAATTAATATATTACTTAATCCATGAAAATTAAAATATAAAAATTATATATTACCTAACCTTATAGACCTAACCTATAAAAATAAAAATATAACAATTAAATATTATCTCTTTAAAAATATATGTTGGTTTTTAATTACATATAATAAAATATATATTTAAATATTAATTTCTACCCTCTACTAACACAATTATTCATTCAAACAATGATTTGTAAGTTATTAAAAAATAATGAATAAAAAGATATTCCTAAATCTAATATTAAAACAATTTTTTTAAATGAGTTTTTTTTATCATTACTATTATTATTATTATTATTATTATTATTATTATTATTATAATTATTATTATAGTCTGAATGAAGATTCTAGTTGTTAGATAATCGATTATTCACCGACGTTAATGATTTTTCTTACGTTTTTTCTTTAAATAATAATGATAATAATAATAATAATAATAAGATAATTTATGGAGCATGAGATTAGAATTAATCGTAGTAGTTATACGTAATTGTAGAACATTTTAATCGTTGCTATATAACTAATTTTAATACTTGTTTGTTGTCGCGTTTTTTAACGTGATTCACATTTCTTTAGAATTTGATGACTCGTCAGGAAAAAGGAAGGACAATAATCGTCAATTCTAAACGAGATTTACTTACGTATACATATACGCTTTTTTTCTTCCGTTTTTTCTTTTTTTGTTAATTATTATGCGCATAATATACGAAGAGATATTGTTAATGATAAGTAAAACACGCAAATCGTTTAATTATGAATCATTTGTTTTATCTTATTTGTATTGATTAAAAAGATTAATAGATTTAAGAATTAAAAAAAAAAACAAACGCAATTGTTATATAATATGTTAATAATATAAGAATTGAATTTTGGTTCGTTAAGAAAAAATAATTGAAATATATTAATAGTATAATTAAAGTATATATTTATTATAATAGAATAAAATAGTTTAATATAAAAGATAATTATTTAATATTTTATTTAATAAAAAATAATATTTTATTTTTCTTATTTATAATAGAATAAATTATTTTATTTATAGATTTTAAAATCTATAAATTTTGTATTTAATAGTTATACTATTAATATAATTAATAGATGAGTAAATTCTTATATTATTAATTATATGTATATATAATTAATTTATAATTAATCATCGTAATTCAATTAGATACTTCTTCAAAATTTATTTTCTTTTATTATCCTTATCATTTTAATAACCAATTGTTATTTGTAACTTTCTTAACATGATACACACACAAAATCGTATCGAATTTGGATAAAAAAAAAGGTACATCATAATCATCATCTTAATCATCATCATAATCATCATCATTATCATCATAATCATCATCCAGATCGTCGAGTATTATTATTATTATTATTATTTTCTTAACTAAATAAGCGCGCGAGCCAATGGAATGAAAGTGGGATAGAAATAAATACGGGACGAGCGTGCCACGTTCGTTGCTGGAATCGCGAAGAAGCACAAACTGGGAGTGCCGCTGGAAGTTAGTTGCCGGTTTGTAGTTTTATTTCTTTTTTTTCCTCAGTGAAGTAGAAGGAATAGGAAGAAAAATAAGAGGACGGGGCTGGCTAGCTAGCTAGCTAGCTGACTGGCTTGCTAGCTGAGCTGACTAGCCTGTCGGCAGGATTAACGGGTGCTAGCACGAACGACCGAAGAACCTGGCGCCAGTCTCTAAATTAGCTACTTCGACGTGTCTCGAGAACACGTCGACCATCTTCTTTTCAATCCCTTTCCCCCACCCCCACCCCCCACCCCCACCAACCCGACACCCCCCACCTGACCGTTCGTCTTTGATTTTTATCATCCTTCCTACTTGTCTCTTCCTTCTTTTATATACCTCATCATTTACCATCCTAATGCTTGCTTCAACAACGTATCACTTGGGTTCGATTCTCATTTAGAAGCAATGAATCCTACACCAATGACTTAACGCTCAGTTTCCCTCCCATCTTCTTCGTAGTTAGTATATCTGAGGATATAAAAAAAAAAAAAAAGCAATTAGCTGAAACGATCAAGATCATTTGATTTTGTAATGTTTTACTTTTTTTATTGGTTATTTCTTTTTTTTTTTTTTTAGATAATTAATAGAATTATAGACTATACTAGTAATTTTCCTACAACGCAATTAGATAGGTGGTACACTTAATGAGACTAAGAATTAATTTTTTGTTTGTTAAATATGTTAAGTAAAAATCCGTGTTATCTGATAGTGTATAGATGTACAAGTGTTTCACAAAGGGTTTGTAGGAATTTTTCTTAGGATGTTAGAGCAAAACCATGTTACAGTTGAATTCCTAATAATTTATGAATCGTTTTGTAAGATGAGAATATTTGTACATTTTATAAAAAAGAAAAACTATAAAAACCTTATCCCCAATAACTGAAAGATTAAAATTCTAGTATTGGATAATGTCCAAGTCATATAAATTGGAATAAAAATTTATCATTAAAAAGTAGATTAGATGTAAATGTATAAATGTTTCATAAAGGATTTGTCAAAATTATTCTTATGGTGTTAGAGCAAAACCATGTCATGTTAAAACCCTTTCCAACAATTTATCAATCATGTTTGTAGGATGAGAATATTTGTACATTTTATAAAAAAAGAAAATACTTTATATTTCCCAATATTTGGATGAATACAATTCTATTATTGGTTAATGTCAAAGTCACGTAAATTGGAATAAGAATTTGTCATTAAAAAGTAGGTTAGAAACGCGTCAGATCTTTCATGGGTCAAGGACGTGATTCGCACAAAGTAGTAGTACCTACATTTACTTTCAAGGTCCAGGCCAATGGTACTTTTATAATAAAAACAAGTAATGGAGAAATAAAAAGACAAATAAAATGATAAAGAAGAAGAAGAAGAAGAAGAAGGAGAAGAATACAACGAAAGAGAGTAGAAAAGTAGTAGTAAGGGAAGTTAATGACGAGACCATGGAAGATGAAACAGCAACCAGTTGAAAGAGAAAGAGAGAGAGAGAGAGAAAGAGAGAACTCAACTTGCACTGTAAGGGAAAAAGGACCAAAGTCAGAAGAAGAAGAAGAAGAAGAAGAAGAAGACGAAGAAGAGGAAAATGTAGGAGGAGTATGAGGATGAGGATGAGGATGGGAAGGGGAAGGGGTTCCTCTGTTAGCCTGGTGAAGCAGGTTTGGCTTTTTGCGCGGTGTTCAGCAACCGTATCGGCGCGAATCTCCCTATATGGTGGTAACCAGCAAGAGGACGAGTTAAAAGCATCGGCCAGGTAAGGCTTGAAGGTATGAAAACGAATGGACAACGAAGAAGAAGAAGAAGAAGAAGAAGAAGAAGAAGAAGAAGAAGAAGAAGAAGAAGAAGAAGAAGAAGAAGAAGAAGAAGAAGAGGAGGAGGATTGTATTCCCAGCAGCAGCAGCAGCAGCAGCAGCAGCAGCAGCAGCAGCAGCAGCAGCAGCAGCAGCAGCAGCAGCAGCAGCAGCATCAGCATCAGCAACAGTACCAGTACCGTGTGTCCAGGAGCTTCGTCCTTCGAGGTTTTACCTCTTTCGAAGCAAGTTCAGCGACCTATCCACTCGTTTCCCTTCGTTCCCTTCATTCCCTTCTCTCCTTCACTTCTTCTTATATCCCTTTCGTGGCAACGATCGAAGAACTAAGGTGCAGGCTTTCGAAGACTACCAACCGGTCAGAAAAAAATACGACAAAAAATAAAAAAGGATTACTTTAAGAATAGTCCCGAAGCATATTTATTCATTCGTGTCTTCTCTAATCGTATTCGAAACGTTTTCGTTCGACTTATTTGGATTTTTTTCTGCCCTTTTATTCTTCCCTCTCTCTCCCCCCACCACCACCACCACCACCCCCGTTCAATATACGTCGTGATTTCTTTTACTTTCTTTCTTTTTGTTCTTTTTTCCCCTTTTTTTAAACACACGAGTCTACTCTCGGGCGTGAATCTTTTTTTTTTTTTCCTTTCAACTCTTTGTACCGACACTTAACGAGTTTTTGGTGCCTTGGGGTCCAAAGGTACGAGGGAAGAAGAAGAAGAATAAGAAGAAGAAGATTCTAAACCAGTAATAACCTGAGTCGTCTAATACACCATCGTGATGTGGATTAGAACCATGAATTTTAAGAGTTGTTGTTTATTGTTTATATTGTTTGGTATTTAAATTACGATATTGTTCGTGCTAACCCTTTTTGAGAGGTAATCCTTTCTTGGTTCAGGGTTATTTATAACCTTTTAAATACTTTTAACTAAAATGTTTTTTAGCAACGGAATAATTTATTATTAATTAGATTCTAATAATAAATTATATTTAATAATTAATGTTTTTCTTTCTGAATATAATTTAATTAATTAATATAAACATTACATTATTTTACATTAATATTAACAAACATGTATATGCGTAGATACTGTGGTAATTTTTACCAAACGCATATATGCGTCTATAGTATTCTAAGGGTTAATAGTAGGGTGGAACAAAAGTTCGTGTGTTTGTTATATTATTATAAATTAAATTATAAACATTGCATATAATGAATGGTTTTTCTAAAAATTTACTTTGAAAATATTAATACCAAAAAAAAAATAAATTCTAACTTTTGGTTGACCCTAATAATATTTGACAATCAAATTAACGAACAATCAAACAATCAATTGACAAACAATTTACAAATACGTGTTTAAAAAAAAAAAAAAATACTAAAATGATGAAAGTTTTGATAATGAAGATGAAAACAATCGGTCATCTTTTCACGTATATACTCCTCCACCTAGTGTATATAAATAAACTACTGGCATTCAACAACGATCGTGGAAAAAAGTAAGAGAAAATGTTACCTCCCGTAATGATGTCCACGGGGACAAGGTGCGCCTCATACACGCTCATACATGAGGGAAGAAACAACGCTCACGTTGGTTGAAGGGGGACGTACGTTGAATGCGCAAAACCCGAAGTAAAACTCTCTCGATACTTACACATATAAGTTTGTGTTAACTTATCTTTAGTAGAAATCGGAACGAATCGTCTTTGTTGGAATTAACTACCTTGGTATCGATTTTGTCATGATGATTATTCTTCGTGAATCTTTGATTTTTTTTTTTTTTACAGTATAATAAGAAAACTCTCTTTCTTTCTCTCCCAAAGAAGATGATTATGAAGAAATAAAGATGAGATATCTACAATGATAAACTTAGTATCTTTAGCATCGTGAAGTTCTTAACAGATAGAATTAAATGACGTTTATCAAGGTCACAATGAACTATCTGCTTTTTATTAAGCTCGTAAATGTCTCCTGTCTTTGATAAATTTTCTACGTTTATTTGAGATACAGCAAACCCTATCAGATTCACCGATAAGTGTAAGGATTTAAGATTTTAACGTTGATCTTCATTGATGACTACACTATTTAATAAGTTCCATTTTTTTGTATTGATAAATAACCCTATAAAATATGGAATAAACTTCATAATCAATTGAACCTAAAAAATTATGATTATCATAGTCTTCCCAGATGTTAGAAAATATTTGATTGGGATCTAGTGTAATGCTGTGAATAATATTCTATTATTCTCTACGCGTATCTTCTTGGACATTGCAAAAACTCGATGGCGATGCTCGTGAAGGCATCCAACTCGAACCAGTCCATCCTCCTTCCCCTATTTTTTTGTGTCTCTTTCTATCCTTACTTAAAGCAAAGGAAGGAAAGAGGATGGGTTCTCGCTCGCGTGCAGTGCAACAGAAGACCCCCTTCGGTAAAATACACCTCCTTCGTCGCAACCACCATCACCACCACCACCACCACAAACACTAATACCAAGTCTTTGCAAGCAGAGGATCCATTTATAGATCGCGTGCATTAATCGCGATCTGCGTGCCTATGTCCCTGCACCTTCTACGTATTCGTAGGATAACGATAGTCAACCAAGTTAAATACAACATTAATCGTACCTTCCTTGTTTTCACATATACCTATCATAATATATTTCAAACTAGAGAGTTACTTAGATGATCATTTTTTTTTTTTTCATCTAACCCATCACCATTCACCCCCTAATCCTATCCCACCTACTAACTTCATTTTCCTAAATAGTCATTTGTTTGCCGTGCATGTTTAGTTGTGTGTCTATGTGTATATGTTTATTTTATTCTTTTTATTTTTCATTCCATATACGACGATGATGAGAAGATAAACGAGTTCTAGATCAACCTTAGTTGATGATACATTTCTTCTTTTTACCCCTTTTCTTTTCTAAATTCCTTGATGAGTTGTATCAATGCGAGTCCGTAATTCCAAGCCATGGAGATTTCATATCGTGTCTTGTTTAAACGGATATGTTCTTTGAATTTTCTCACGAATAGTATATTAATAAGGGAGTCACGAGAAGATAACAACCGCTATCTTTGCTTTGGTGTAATTACTTTAGACCTGATTCTTTCTTTATCTACTTACAATTAGCTACGAATGAACTCAAGTCTCAACTATAACGCGTTCATGCTATTTATATAACTTAAATTACTTCTATATACGCACGAGTTGTTTAAGTATACTGTTAATCATCAACGTTAATCTACTGTTCGAGATTATATTATTTTTTTATAAAACTCTAACAAAATGTGGTCATAATTGTTGTTGTTGCTGTTCTGATCATTATTACCCATGTGTATTCGTGACCATTTAAATTATTATTTTTTAACGTTCTATACATACAGAATTGGAAATGAATTTCTTTTATTGCAAATTAAAATAACTATGGATCATAATTAAATTAAAACAAAATGTAGATCAGTTTTATAAATATTGTCGACAGATGGAGTTTACACTTTCTTAATAATCTTAATAATCTTAAAATATTTATTAATATTCATCCCATAATGATTTAGAGTCACTCGAATAAAATAGAAATTGAAGGTAAAACGATTGGACATCTTGTGGATATCTCATCATGTTAAAATGAACTAAAAGGGTTCGTTTTATTTGCCCTGGTTCGTAAGAAACGTTTCGAGTTTACCTGCGGCTACGGGGCAGGGTAGGGCAGGTTTATAAATAGCAACAGGAGAAGGAATCGTTGCAGCTTAAGGATTGTACATACGAGTGGTTGCTAATACTTGATGGCGATTATGCCTGGCGCCAGTAAAGTCGGCTCATCGTACCGGATTTCTCTCTAATGGCAAACCCCCATGGTTAATGGGAAGTTAATATCTGCCATGTGCTGCTGCTGCTGCTGCTGCCTGAATACGGGCTATGATGGTTCTTCCTCTTTCTTACACGCCTCTTTCTCTTTTTAACCCCTTTTATTCCTTTTTTATCATTAAACTCGTACTACGAGATTTTCCTTTTAATAAATTACTTTATTTTAATCGATGAAATTTATTTTATTTTATTTTTTTTGGGGGGATTCTATTTAACCCCCTTGTCGTAGTTTCACGAGTCTGATTGGTGAAAACAAATGCCGGGCCAAACGTAAAAACGTCACGGGCGCTCAAGCACGGATTTTTGTCGAACTAAATACTACGACGAGAGTTTAGTGACAAGTTTTTCAAGAAAAGAAACTTTATTTTCCATATTTTTCGATAAAGAAAAAGTTAATGTTCATTAATTGATAATAAAAGTATTTCAATAAGCTTTTTTTTGGTTAAATTTGGCGCTAAATCAATACGCCAATTCAATGTAGATGACACGTGTTCTATCTAGGGATATCTAGTTAGTAATAAACGTGTACGGGAAAGGGGATTCCCATTGAAGTTGCGACACCGTATTACATCCATACGAATCTTTAATAAAAAGTTTCCTAAATTTCAACAAACATCACTTGTCGTGATGTTTTATGTACGATTCGCAGAAACCTTTGAATATTTTTTAAATCATTATTACGATTTTGATCGAAAACACAAGCTCACTTTACGGTATGTGATTTCGTTTAGCTGAATGGTTAAAAATTTATATCGAAAAAGAATCCGTTAATTTTATTCAAACTATTGCCCAAGGATATAAATTTTTTCCTCATGCGGTATCTTTCCTAGATCAAAAATTGCTAATTAATTGAAATTTATTAATCAAAAGGATTAGCCCGTTATTTTGATCAACGTACGATAATCAGATTTTAATAGAAGAAGAAGAAGAAGAAGAAGTCGTTGTCCCCAATCTCGTCCGAACTTTTTTTTATTTTGTTTTTTTTTTAATTCTTATTTATTTTTCTTCTATCTTTCTCTCTTTCTCTCTCTCTTCCTCTCCCTCTCTCTTATCGTTCTTTCGCGTCCGATCGATTGATCGATCGTGTGCTCGAGAGAATTCCTGACAAGGACTCCGCCTTCGGCGCCAACCTCGTTGATGGATTCGTAATCGTCGATCGCTATTTGTAGATTCTAGCTCGATGTCGTCGATCCTACGACTTCTTGAAAAAGCTCGTCATCGTGCCAGGAATAGAACCGGACGATGCCTTCTTCTGGTCGATGCACCGCAACAAGAAACAAGTTTTGCGAACATTGTAACACAACCGATCCTACCGTTTCTTCTTCACTTTATTCTAATACTTCTTCTTCTTCTTCTTCCTATCTTCCTTTTTTTTATTTTATTCTATTTTAATTCTATTTTAATTCTATTTTAAGAAGAACTTATATTAATTTTATTCAAATGGTATCTTTAAAAATATTTATATATTTAATAGTTTATTAAATTATTAGGGTATTAGTTAATACCCTAATAAATTAGGGTATTACCTAATATTAGGGTGAACTGTAAAAGTACAATTGCAACTCACTAAAAGCACAAACTTTTGTTCACCCTAATAAAAATAAAAGGTGTATGATTTTTTAGAACACTATCATAGCAAGTAGTATATGATTTTTTAGAACATTATCATAACAAGTGCTACATAATTTTTTAGAACAGTATCATAACAAGTGATACATAATTTTTAGAACACTATTCATAACAAGTGTTATATAATTTTTTAGAACACTATACATAATTATGGGCACACTTGTTCAGATTGTAATCACATATTAAAAATTCTATTAATATTTCTGTAATATTCATGTTTTTGGGAAAAAAACAAGGTTATCCTAACCTCGCAAAGTATCCACATCACAGCATACTTTTGATTTTATTACAAACTGTGATTAAAACTATGGTAAATAGAGGTAAATGTCAATTAATTCTAGTATATCAAATTAATCTTAATAAAAAAATAAAGAAACTATACTTTAAAAAATATATCTATAAATATTTAATACAGGAAACATTCAAATTGATTTACATACAAGATAACCTAACCTAATTCTTTTCTATATATATCTTAAAGTGATATAACTGCATTCATTGCTAAATGGATCTGTCAAATGTTCACATTAGACGAATTGCAGAAGATAGAAATGACATAAAAAGGAAAAAAAAGGAAGACATTTCTTGTTGTATTTATCTTGAAGCAACAAGTATTCTTGTAAGTAAAGAAAAGAAAGGGACACCATACACACACGAATGGACAATAAATGAGCGAGAATGAACGCACGAATCGTCTATCTTGGGGCTTCCTTTAGATTTCGTGACATCCGTTTTATTTGTCTCTTTAAAGTATTCACAATTATTTTTGTTTCTTTTTTCTTTTCTCCAAATTAAAACCGATTAAGATCTGGGCATATTTTCCTTTATAGGATTTTAACATATTTAACACACACACATCTAGTAATATAATATAATTTAAAATATTAAATACGATGTATATATTATAATTTATTATTTTTATCTAGAAACAAAATCTTACAAGTAAGATGCATATAAATACATATATATATATATATATATATATATATATATATATATATTAAAGGGGAATCCCCTTTGTAGTACACACGTTTATTACTAACTAGATTCCCTAGATAGAATATGCGCCATCTACATTACATTGGCGTATTGATTTAGCGTCAAATTTAACAAAAAAAAAAACAACTTATTGAAATACTTTTATTATTATATATATACTTGTTTTTTTTTTTTATAAAAATTAACAAATGGTGCGATATGCTCGGTACAAAATTATGATCAAATAAAATAAATATTTTATATAAGAAAAGACAAAGGATTCAATATCCTTGATCAATTAAATTTTATTTTTTATTTCTTTCTATATGCAAAGAACAAAAATAAGTCTACTTCTGATAGGTTACTTTTACAGAAAAAAAAAAACAGGGAACCTTATAACTATAATGTATATATATATATATATACATATATATTTACGTATAGGGGAATCACTCGAGTGGAAAGCTTCAAGCTTCAGAGCTTCTTCAAGGACAAATGTTTCCCGTAAGATTATACTTTTAGCTAGTGCTCGCAAATTTATGCGCGCTTTGGGTAGAACACGTGCATGGGTGTATATACGTGTGTAATATAAGTGTGTGTATGTGTTCATGTTAAAATGAATGGCCTCACGCATATAGTTGAACTTAAAGTTTACTCAGTAATTAACTGCTGTTCTTTGCTATTTCTTTATTTCTTTCTCTTTCTCAAACTGGAATTTATGAACACGAAATACAGACACATTCCTATTTAGCATATAACGTGTTACTAACTTCACATATACACATACACACACACTCATATGTTTTTTTTTTCTGTGTGTCTCTCTTCAATCTTTCTACTTTTACTTCTTTCTCATCTTTTGACAACGGATAGTTAAAAAGAAAGAAAATGATCATATCGGTTCGAAGAAGACGAGTTCGATGACACTAATTTTTGTATTCCTCGTCTCAAGATAACTTTCTTACGATTTGTATAAATACGTCGTTGAAAAAGAAATATAGTTTGTTCGTAAATTTATAGAAATTAATTTGTCAAAATTAAGTTGTCGAATTCGTAAATATACTACGATTGTATCGTAGTATATTATATTATGTATTATATTAATTACACATATTATTTTACAAATTTAAATAAATCAAATAAAAAGGGATACACACATATACACACATACAAAAGTTTAATACTAAACGTATCGCGAGATTTATTATTATATTTTATTTATTTCTATCACATGATACATCAAATATAACCTATTTTCAAAAATTTATATATTTATTTTAAATGGTATCTATATAATAAAAAATAATATAATATTTATACAATAATAATTTGTGTTGACTCATCAAATAGTATAAAAAATTTGTCAACAATTTTTCCCTTCAAAAAAATTAATAGTCAATCATTTGACTAGTCATGATTTAATATTAATCAGATTTTCGAGGTTAAATCAAGTTATTAAAATCAATAAATAATTATATCAATCATACGTATACGCATTTTTCGTTGTAATTAATTCATCAAAAAACACAATTATTTGTAAACAATTTTTCCCTTAAAAAAAATTAATAGTCAATCATTTGACTAGTCATAATTTAATATGAATCAGATTTTTGAGGTTAAATCAAGTAATTAAAATTAATAAATAATTATATCAATCATACGTATACTCACTTTTCATTGTATAATTACATTTTTTTACATACATTAAGAATTATTAACATAATTATTAAAAAAAAACAATTACAATTTCTAATTAATTATCATCCATGTTGTTGGATTATCAACCATGTGTTTTCCATAAAAAAAAACAATATACATTTTTTCATCATTACGTATTTTAGGCACATCGATTATGCCAATTGACAAACGTGCAATTCAATTTTACCTTATAATAGAAAAACCAACTAAGATTAGTTATTTAACGTATGTTTCTAGTTTCCATTTCGTTTTTCTCGTTTCTTTTTCATATTGCGACAATACTACGAACATTATAATTTTTCGTTATTACAAAGAAGAAAACAAATCTATCATTTTTATTCCGTTGTTTCTTGTTTATTGTTTCTTCGACATTGAAAAAAAATAAAATAAAATAAAATAAAAAAAGAAACCGAAAATACTTTGAAAAATAAAAAACAAACAAACAAACATGCTTAGTATACTTTTATAGACGTATTTTAATTACGATGGTTATTCAATCATAAATAAACATACAAACAATAAATATATATATATAATTCATTAGTAAAATGAAAATCACACACACACACACACATACATACAAACTTAAACATTTCAGAATGTACAAGCATTATAAAAATAAAAAATAAAAATACAATTTATGTTAATCTGTTTGTATGTGTAATCCCCATTAAAATTACATTCCTCGTCTCTGTCATTAACGCTAAAATAAAAAATAAAAGATGAAAAATAAAGTTGAGGAAAAGAAAAAAAATGACTAAGAAGAAATATCACATATATTTATAGCATTTAATAGATTATTCGTATATCTGATCGATCGTGTATATGGTTGTACCGTTATTCTCGGTCAAGGTCCTTGTCGAGATGGAAATTGAAATGTCCCGTTCACCGTCGAGAATCGAATCTCCTTCCTGCGTTTTTTCTTCTTCTTCTTCTTCTTTCTTTTTTCCTTTTTCTTTTTCTCTCATTATATCGTTGCGAAGGTTGATGGTAAACACATGTCGAAGTAAAAGATGATAAAGTTGTATAGAAAGAGAGAAAGAAAGACTAATGAGCAATTAAATTCGCAATGATCAAACGAATTTACGATGGAAAATAGAAAAAAAAAGAAAAAAGGAGAAGAAAGGTAAAGAAAATGCTTCTTTTTTGGTAAAATGTGATACCCAAATTTAATAATAAGATGATTTTTGTTTTTATTTAGTTGTTTCGTTGATATCTAGAAATTATTTTAGGTTTAGAAAATAATATATCACGCGCCATGTTTCTTTTTCTATTTCTTTCGTACTCGTATGGGATTCCTAAATGTAATAAGATGATTTCTTTTTGATTTCTTTTTGATTTCTTTTTGATTTCTTTTTCATTTTTTTGTTTTGTTAATATGCAAAAATTGTTAGGTTAGAAAATATTATATATCATATCAAGTTTTTCTTATTCTTTTTCTTTCTCTTGTAAACGTCCCATTTTTAAAAGATTACATTGCATTTCCGTTGCATTTCCGTTGCATTTGTGTTGCATTTGTGTTGCATTTGTGTTGAGTTGCGTTGTCAGATAAGAGACGACGACGATCTTTTTAAAAGGAATTATACTGTAAAACAAAAATGTAGATTTAAGATAAAATTCATTGAATCGTATGTGAAAGGATGATATTTTACGAAGTTTAAATTATTCTATCAAAACACGGAGAATTATATTAATATTAATTTATTTACATTCTTTCTGTGTATATGTTATACAGATGTGTGTATGTTATGAGATGCAGAATTATTTTACATTTATTTTTATTGATAAAATATTACCATTGTTGCTAGTACGATAAGATTTATGTATTTTCTTCTTTACTTTATTCTTTTTTCTTTTGAGAAATACCACACGGTGATTATTCTTCTTACATTTGTCAATGTCCTTGAAGTTGTTTAAAATTATTATACAAAAATAATTCTGTCCTCTTTATCGTTACGAAAAAATCGTTACTCAAAAACAAAACAGGTTATGAATAATAGGAAACGTGAAATTCGTGTTATTTTCTTTTAATTAAAAAAAAAGTTACAAAATAGGGTATTGGGATCTCTGGCAGAGGCGTGGCGTAACAATTCGTCCTATCTACTCTAATTTTGAATTTAGCCACCAGATAGCGTATTCAAGTACTATAGAGATCATAATATATATACCCTATTATACTATACAATATACTATATAATATACTATACAATATACTATTTAATATACTATACAATATACTAAATATACTATATAATATACTATAATATACACATAATTATACTAATTATACTAATATACTACAATACTATTATACTAATATATTATAATATATTATGTATATTATTATTTAATAATATAATAAATTGGATTATATTTTATATATATATATAACACATTTTATAACGAAAGAAAAAAAAATCCGTAATTCTCGACGTATAGGAGATTGCGTGAGGATTGTGTAGTATATATAAATATATATGTGTATGTGTGCATAGGTTGCGCGTACTATAGGAGAAGAAATGATGAGAAGGGGGTGGGAAGAGGGGGAGGAGGAGGACACGAATGTGCGAATAGGTTGAGGGTCGCGAGTGGCCGTTGACCCTCCTCTTATGTACGTATGTATATATGTATGTGTTAGTCTCATAGTATCTCGTAGAGAACGTATTTACTTCTCATACTTATGTACACACATTGCTTCTGTTGATGCGATAGAAGAATCCATACTGGTAATAGCTTAGCTAGTTTACCAACGTTCTTTTCTATCTATCTCTATCTCTATCTCTATCTCTTCCTTTATTACACTCGCGTGCGCAAATATTTATGAACGTACACGCACAAAAAAAGAAAAAGGAAAAAAAAAATAAGGGTCGGTCGGGAAGGAAACCTTGGTCCTTGAATTTCTCGAGGTAAAGAGTAAGAATGAAGTTTTGATTTTTGTTTCGTTTTGTTTCTTCGATTGAAGGAAGAATCATTCTCCTGATATTTAAATCTAGTTTTTTTTTTTTTTTTATTATTATACAATTATAAAAGATATAATAAATATTTTATAATATTTTATTGTTGTATTTTTTAAATGAATTTTGTGTTTATTTTTTTGTTTCCCCCACTTTTGTATATTTTATGTGCTTCTTCCAATTTTAGAAAAAGGGATTTAAAGTATTTATTATGTATATTAATATTATATATTATTATTATTATTATTATTATTATTATTATTATTATTATTATTATTATTTTGTTTCAGTATCCATCCATTGCACCCTGTGAACTTTTCTCAGATCGTTCAGAACAGAATAGTCCTGTTCCACCTGGGACTTTACCACCCGATGCAAAACTCTCACCAGCTGCAACGGATCTTTTGAAAAGATTGTTGCAACCGGAACCATCGTTGAGGCTTCGATCAATATTAACCCTTCAAACGCTAGCTTTTTATATGGGCCATAATTTGCAAAGTTATATGTACAAAAAAGTAATTGTATAAATTGTCATTGTCATTCTCTCATTGGTTCATTATTTTTTTTTTTTTTTATTTATTTATTAAATGTTTTACTTTGTTTTTTTTTTTTTTGTAGAAATCTCCATTTAAGTTACTGGGCCAATCGAACACGAATGATTCCTCAAATGCACAAATGCATTTAGATTTTGCTGACTTTGATTTCGTTGCTGGGAATCCCCGAATGTATGGAATGATACATTGAGGAATATTGGTTGTATACGCCTATTTCATTTGCGAGCTGAAAATGTCAATTATGTGGTGTTAATAGTTTAATCGAATCATCTTTAAATCAAAACACCATACGTTATACTTCTTCCAGTATGGTATTATACAAAACTAATTGTAAGTTTGAAATTTGCTAAACTAATAGTATTTGATTATGTTCAAAGTTTTGTTATTTCAATAATTAAGAACAAAATTTGATATTACGATTTATATTTACGGATCATGTTTGTTATGACAATAATAATTACAGGATATATATATGATATTAATATAAATCAAATAAATGTCAACATAAATGTGCTTTCCGATGAAGCTAACAATAAGTGTCAGAAGTTAAGAAAAATGTTGATTTGCAAAAGAAATATTCGTTGAATGTGCTATCGTGTGTAACTTAAGATATTTTTTAAGTAATAAGAAAAAGCTTCCAAATTTAAAATAACAAATTATGAAACATCTGAAATAAGCAGTCGGAAGATATGCATAAGTAACATTAAAATAAGACTACGAGAAAAAAAGAAAAGGAAAACTTTGTTCAATAAATATATTTTCATTATTTTTTATTTTATAAACATTTATTATACATTCTATATTATATATGAATAAATGAAGTATACATAATTAAATGTTTAATCTATATTTGTCAATCTCATATTTGCATAAACAAACAAAAAGAATTTCATCTTTTATATACTGTGCTTCAACTTTATCAGTTTCGCAAATTGTTTAACCATTTTCAATATTATTTTTTTACATTTCTTCGACAGTATATTAAAATTTTCCATTAATTTATCCTTATTTACATTCTATAGTATATTTTCAAAAGTTGTAACATTTATTAAGTTTACAACAGTACCGTTAGATTGCGTTAATGCTAATTTACCTTGCGAGCAACAATTTTTCCAATTAGTAATCACCACGTTCGCTAGATGGCACAAAATTGGAATCCCCACAGCCTACTGCAGCCTATTGGTGGCATCAAAAAAATGCTCCAGAACCTACTGTAGGCCACTATTAGGATCACAAATACTATCAAATGACGTAGGAAGGTTTAAGGAATCTAACAATACCCGTTAATACCATCAAATGACATTTTTTTATGAGTATAATTAATTTTCAAAGTATGCATTTATTTTACTTATATTTTTTGCTTCCATTTCCCGCCTTTTTTAATCGTTCCTATACATATTTGGTATCATTAAACTGCGTTCTTTAATTATATAGAGAGTATAGGGTATTTAATGTGTTTAAAATAGTAATTTATGCGGACCTCGCAAAGCATCCTCCACAACCTACTGTCGATTATATGCGGTAACAAAAAATCTTTCAGAGCCTACTGTAGATCACAGGCGGTATGTTTGGTTAGCATCAGCACCATCCAACAGTGTTAATCTGAACTTGTTATCTATTACCACATTTAAAGCTTACCATCGCATGGTAACAAAAGAAAAAGAACATTTTTTTTAATTTTATGCGTTTATGTTTGACCACATACCATACAGACATTTTATTAACATAATTTTGTCATTATGACATTTTAAAACAAATTAAATAATAAGTACAATACATCAAACTTCGTAATAATTTTTGTTAGGGATTTATTCTGTCTGTGATTTACATTTCTCAAAAAATTTATTTATAATTATTCCTACACTTGAATGTTTATAAAAACAATAACTTTATATTTGAATACATATACTTAGCAAAAGAGTAATTTATTTATTATTTTATGACATTGAATTTACTCATTTTTTGGTTGCAATATTAGAAATTTTATTGCATTCTTTTAAGAACAGTTTCGAATAAATTTTTTACTGTATTAATTAAAATCCAATCTTTCTAATCTTGAATAGTTTTTGTTATTATTATTTGTCTATTAACTAATGTTTTTAATAATTCTTCTTTCGTTTGAAATATAATTGTTCATTATCATTATAACTTCGATAATATGTTTTTCTTTAGGTTATGTCAAATGCTTTAGGATTTTGAATAATTTTGTTTGTTAATATAAACAGAAAATATATATTAGTTTATCTTCGTAACCTTTTAACATTATGATAGTTTTTATAAATTAATTATTCTATATTGTTTTTTTTTATGAACAAACAGACTGTATAGATTTTTCTAATGGCTTCTTTAAAACTGTAATTTCGTTAGTTTAGCGTCAATTTTACGTCATGTTTGTTTTAATAGTTGAACATTATAAAGAATTAGTTTTAAATTTTCTTTATCATTTGTCAACTGTTCTTTATCACAAGTTCTTTTAACTTTATTATATCTAACTCGATGCTTTAAGTGAAGAAATCCATATTGAGGTTAGAATTACTTTTTTCAGTTCAATATTACAAGATATTCTCATCTATAGAATAATTCTTGGTACAATTTTGTCAAATTTGTAACTAATTTATTTTTGTTTAATGATACACGTTCTTTTTTAAATTTAATTACATCGTTGTTACAATTGTTACGTGAAAAAACACGACATCATACAATGAAGTATTTAATGAAAACAAATTTTTTTAAACTGAAAACCAAAAGATAGTCGAAAGAATAAAAAAAAAAAAAGAACTTAACAATAAAGTAGAAATTCTTATTAAGAAATACACTTTTAACATAATAATCAAAATACAAGAGTATTTTCAAAATTAAAGAAAATTGATAGTGGAAGGGGAAAAGGTATAAAAGCAAATGGCGATAGTAGAGAAAAGTTTGAAGGGATTTCTTCAAAGGTTTGAACGAAACAGATAAAAATAATTAGTAAATAAACAAGACACAATGTTTTCAAAAACATTAACGATTTCTTCATATCAAAGATCACAATAATCATCAATATTAATAATATTTAATAATTAATAGAATAATTCTTGTAAAGAAATAAAAACTTTTATAAAAAAAACTTCGAAAAAAATAAAACAACAATATCAGATTCTAATTATATCTTATTCTTGGAAATTTCAAAAGGTTATAATTTTTCAAAGTTTTTAAATTAATCATATAAATATAAATATATAAACGTTCTATCTACGTAGGACTTCGTAGCTTAGGTGGTTGAGCGTTCGTTCGGTAAGCGAGAGGTTCCGGGTTCAAATCCCGGCCTAGGAACTGATAATACAAAAAATAAAAACGAGGTCGATGATACACAGGACTTCTAGAAGACATGAAGTTAACTTTTCCCATTAAAGATTTATTTTATAACCACCCCTCCAACACTGTAAGAAGAACGAAACCAAATTACACAATTCTAGTCATTAATATATAGTACTTAACTAATAAGTGTTAACTTAGTAAGTATTATCTAATAAGTAATAATTAATAAGTATTAGTAATTAAATCTATGGATAAGTGATATAGTAATTCATAAGATTTCATTATTAGTATTTATTCAGTAAAATACTAGAAAACTTTTAATAATATATCAAAATATATAGTGTACAGAAGGAGAATCGTTTTGTTACAACTGCATGAAGACAGAGTGTAGTGGGTAGAGATAGTGTGGCTGTAACTGAAATAGTGCGATAATCCTTCTGTAAAAACTGAATAATTCTTTCATGAAGACTTACCTTTGTTTTAAATATAAATGTAAGCTTCGTGAAAAGAAATATTGATACTTTACAATTTAGTGCCCCGCCTTAGATATAGGTGTTCTTACAGTGATTGGTTGTATTTTAGATTATAAAATTGTAGACTGGTTCCTTGGTAGCTCAAACGGTAGAGCAATCGCCCGAATTACAATTAAAACGAACCGAAGATCCTTTTTTTCTCAATTTTAACTTTTATGAAAATACTTTAAAACAAGGAGGATTTTATACCTATCATGTATATAATTTATTCTAAAAATGTTATGAAATTAATCGTATATATACGTATATTATGCAATACATTTACATAGGACTTCGTAGCTCAGTTGATAGAGCGTTCGTTCGGTAAGCGAGAGGTTCCGGGTTCAAATCCCGGCCTAGGAACTGATAATACAAAAAACGAAAACTTCCGCTACAGGACTTCGTGCGGACAACAGTATATTTTTTATCCATTTAAGATTACTTTATTACCACCCCTCCAAACACTGTAAGAAGAACGAAACCAAATTACACAATTCTAGTCATTAATATATAGTACTTAACTAATAAGTGTTAATTAATAAGTATTATCTAATAAGTAATAAATAATAAGTATTAGTAATTAATCTATAGATAAGTGATATAGTAATACATAAGATTTCATTAGTATTTATTCAGTAGAATACTAGAAAATTCTTAATAATATATATCAAATTATATATAGTGTTACAGAAGGAGAATCGTTTTGTTACAACTGCATGAAGACAGAGTGTAGTGGGTAGAGATAGTAGTGTGGCTGTAACTGAAATTAGTGCGATAATCCTTCTATAAAAACTGAATAATTCTTTCATGAAGACTTACCTTGTTTTATAAATATAAATGTAAGCTTTGTGAAAAGAAATGATACTTTACAATTTAGTGCCCCGCCTTAGATATAGGTGTTCTTACAGTGACTGGTTGTATTTTAGATTATAAAATTGTAGACTGGTTCCTTGGTAGCTCAAACGGTAGAGCGTTCGCCCGAATTACAATTAAAACGAACCGAAGATCCTTTTTTTTCTCAATTTTAACTTTTATGAAAATACTTTAAAACAAATAAAACTCACTACTTATCATGTATAAAATTTATTCTAAAAATGTTAAGAAATCAATTGTATATATACGTATATTATGCAATACATTTGCATAGGACTTCGTAGCTCAGTTGATAGAGCGTTCGTTCGGTAAGCGAGAGGTTCCGGGTTCAAATCCCGGCCTAGGAACTGATTGTTCTAAAACTAAGATTATTGCGCCTTTTGCAGAACTTTATCTATCTAAATGTTCCCCATTAAAGATTACTTTATTACTACCCCTTCAAACACTGTAAGAAGAACGAAACCAAATTATACAATTCTAGTCATTAATATATAGTACTTAACTAATAAGTATTAATTAATAATTATTAGTAATTAATCTATAGATAATTGATATAGTAATCCATAAGATTTCATTAGTATTTATTCAGTAGAATACTAGAAAATTCTTAATAATATATATCAAATTATATATAGTGTTAAAGAAGGAGAATCGTTTTGTTACAACTGCATGAAGACAGAGTGTAGTGGGTAGAGATAGTGTAGTGTGTTTGTAACTTGACTAGTGCGATAATCCTTCTGTAAAAACTGAATAATTCTTTCATGGAAGACTTACCTTGTTTTATAAATATAAATGTAAGCTTCGTGAAAAGAAATGATACTTTACAATTTAGTGCCCCGCCTTAGATATAGGTGTTCTTACAGTGACTGGTTGTATTTTAGATTATAAAATTGTAGACTGGTTCCTTGGTAGCTCAAACGGTAGAGCAATCGCCCGAAATATAGTTTTAAACGAATCGAAGATCCTATTTTTTTTTTATCTAATGTACGAGTATTCCCTACTATGAAAGTAACGGCTTTTAATTAACATTTTAGATAACCACTTTTTTATAAACTGATGTAATTACACTAACTAAAGTTCTACTGTATTATTTGTTGACATATTTTGTGCAATCTTCGTTGATATTGGTTTTTTTAAATTGAATAATTTAAAATGAAAATTAAATTTAAAATTAAAAAATGAAGTAGCGCGGAGTAGCTGCTACCCAACGTCAATAATCGTGAAACGTTGGAAAGGTTAATGTATCAAAACGTTATTATAATTCAAAGTGTTGATATTTATGATTGTGGATTTATATTAGTGTTAAGCGATACATTTACGTAGGACTTCGTAGCTCAGGTGGTTGAGCGTTCGATCGGAAAGCGGAAGGTTCCGGGTTCAAATCCCGGCCTAAGATCTATGGTCTAAAATTTCTATTTACTTTTTTCAAAGTAGTCAAAGGTATGTCCTGGACAAACGTATTCATTTTAGTCAATTTTCCCCTCCATCACTGTAAGAGTATAATTGATATTAATTAATAATACTCAATCCATTATTGGATCTGTAACTCATAAGACTGAATTTATATTTATTCAGTGGAGCACTTAGTTAATTTCTAGCCCATTTACAAGAATACAGTACTAGATGGCAATTATATAAAGTTGAAATGTGTGTAGTTGTCTAATGATTGTATATTTTGTAGTGGATTGGAAAATGAACTTAACGTGCAAAAAATCTACTGGTAACGCTTATTAATTGTTTCATGAAGACTTACCATTTTTGTAAATATTATAGTGTAAGCTTCATGAAGTGATATTTTAGAATCTAGCCCCCCATAGTTATGTAGTTTCTTACAGTGTTTGGTTGTATTTAGATTAAAAAATTTTAGACCATGTTCGTAGGTAGCTCAAACGGTAGAGCGATCGCCCGAGTAACAATTTAATCGAATAGAAGATCCTACTTTTTTGTATTTTAACTTTTGGAATAATACTTTAAACCCCTTAAGCAGGATTGATATTTTAAAAAAAAACGACAAAAAAATCTTTTTTTTTTTTTGCATAAAAACATAGTTTAGAACATTGTTTTGACAAAAAAATTAAAAAAATACAAAAATATTCAATATTTTTATGTTAATTTTGGATTTTGTTCCACATTGTAGAGAAGAGCCGAATATTGCAATGTTACACATACGTCGACTTTTTAATCTTTCTTTTCGAATTGCTATTTCGGAAAAAAAAAACAATTTTTGGATAAAATGATTCTTTTTCTTTGCTTTCGCATTCTTATTTTCAATTTTCTATTATAATTGGGTGTAAAAAATCATAGAAATATAAAATAATAAGCCGTTCGAGTTAACTCGAGCGTGCTGCTTGAGGGCTTAAAACAAACCAAAATATATACAAATTACGCATATGTGATTTATATTTAGAATGTTATGAAATTAATCGTATATATACATATATTATGTCATATATTTACGTAGGACTTCGTAGCTCAGTTGGTTGAGCGTTCGATCGGAAAGCGAGAGGTTCCAGGTTCAAATCCTGGCCGAGGAACGAACACCCGCAGAACATCAGCGGGGAGAGGTTTTTAAAATATTTTGTAAGCTATTAAGCTTGGCTAGGTGTTAAAATTCCCCATACTTTACATTATTTATTGTCTACCCCTCTGCATGCTGTAAGAAGAACGATCAGTATTTGAAAAGATCTCAATAGCATAAGTTGTTGTACATAGTAGTCAATAAGACCTAATTTAATCTTATCTCAGTATAGAGTTTTACTAAACAATTGCCATTAATAGCATGTACATATTGCAAAGAACAGTAGTACACAAAACACGGAAGAACCACCATAATATCAACCGTGTTGTAGAGTGTATGAAAAGTTTTGTAATCATGTTATAGTGGTAAGCGAAACTAGTAAATATAACTCCACTGAGATAAGAAACACTTCTTTCATGAAAACATTAATATTCATAACCATTTAATGTTTTCGTAATCGAAGTGATCTGATCTAGTCATAATTTCCCCCGTAGCAATAGAATCATTTCTTACAGTTATCAGTTGTATCTATTTAATAAATTACAAACCTCGTTTCCTTGGTAGCTTAAACGGTTAGAGCAATCGCCCGAAAACCATTAAAACGAACCGAAGATCCTTTTTTTTTTTTTTAATTAACAAACTCTTGCTACTAGTTTTATAGTCGTTACTTTTGTGAATACATTTTAAGTAAACACTGAATAGTAATACCTTTTCTAAAATTAATATTCATTAACACATTTTGTGCAATCTTAGTAGACATTAGTTTTTTTAAATTGGATAAGTTGTTCCCAAAACGTTCTATATACTTATCCATAAACATTTATTTTTCTTTATGGTTAGTTCTATAATGAAACGAAAATACTATCCGTGTATTCAAAAAGGAATCAAAGAAAGTTAAATAAAACATGTGAAATTGTGAAAATATTTTTATTTATTATATATAAATAAAATAATAAAATATATTAAATTTAATTATTTATAAATAACTATAAAAAAATAATAAATAATAATAATAAAACAATTTTAATTAATTATATTTATATATTAGTATTTATTAAATAATAAAATAATTCTTTGAGAAAATTTAGAGCTTTTGTCAAAATACTATTTAAATGTAATAACGTCAGGTTCTGTCGTCTTTGTCATCTATAATATATCATAACGTTAATATTTTTCAAAGTATTGATATTTATGATTGTATATTTATATGAGTGTTAATAGATATATTTACGTAGGACTTCGTGGCTCAGTTGGTTGAGCGTTCGATCGGAAAGCGAGAGGTTCCAGGTTCAAATCCTGGCCGAGGAACACCCGCAACAACATCAGCGCAGAGGTTTATAAAATTTCTTCAATGAGCTTTTGGCCTAAGTTGCTATATTCCCCATACTTTACATTATTTATTGTCTACCCCTCTGCATGCTGTAAGAAGAACGATCAGTATTTGAAAAGATCTCAATAGCATAAGTTGTTGTACATAGTAGTCAATAAGACCTAGTTTAATCTTATCTCAGTATAGAATTTTACTAGACACTTACCACTAATAGCATGTATATATTGCAAAGAACAGTAGTACACAAAACACGGAAGAACCACCACCATAATATCAACCGTGTTTTAGAGTGTATGAAAAGTTTGTAATCATGTTATAGTGGTAAGCGAAACTAGTAAAGTATCTCCACTGAGATAAGAAACACTTCTTTCATGAAAACATTAATATTCATAACCATTTAATGTTTTCGTAATCGAAGTGATCTGATCTAGTCATAATTTCCCCCATAGTAATAGAATCATTTCTTACAGTTATCAGTTGTATCTATTTAATAAGTTACAAACCTCTTTCCTTGGTAGCTCAAACGGTAGAGCAATCGCCCGAAAACCATTTAAACGAACCGAAGATCCTTTTTTTTTATTTTAACACGTTCTGTGCCACGTGTACCACCTGTGGTACACTTACCATTAGATATATTTATTTAATGCTCTGAAAATATATGTTTATAACAAATTGAATTATGTACACAAAATATTCCTATTAAAATAGTGATGCATTATTAAAAATGCAGTATAGAACAATGCACATAAGTTTGTTTCATTGTTATATTTACAATAATGAATAATTATATGTAATGGTTGATTTTGCTAAAACAAAATTAACTGACCTGAATGGCAAATCAGGTAAAAAGAGCTTAGCACGGAAGGTGTCAACTTTTTTTAAAATACTTTAAAACAAACAGAAATCTATACTAATCACGTATATGATTTTTATTGAAAATCTCATGAAATTAATCGTTATATTTACATTTATTAAATCTTTGTACTCTCGTAGGACTTCGTAGCTCAGGTGGTTGAGCGTTCGATCGGAAAGCGAGAGGAATCCGGGTTCAAATTCCGACGAGGAGAACGGGTTGTATAAAGATATATTTAAAATGTTGGTTATAAATTTATTTTGATAAAATTTATGAATATAATTAATCATATTTAAGTAACAAAAATTTTGGAAATCCGTCCATATTGTAACCGGTATTAAAACTTGCATTGAATTCTAAAATAATCATACAAAGAAATAAATTTTGTTGATGTATATTTTAAATATGTATTATTTTATTGTTTTTTATGAATATTTTACTAACCTCGTAATTCATTTGTAACAACTGATTCAATACAGTGTATTTTAAATATCGGTACGTTTGGAAAAGAAGTTTGAAATAGCTTTATTTCTTCACCATCATAAAAGTCAATAGTTTCATTAATGGTAATTGTAATTAAATAATATTTAATAATTAATAGAACATTTTTTTTTAAATAATTACAATTTTTATAAAAAAATATATTTATTATATTTTTAATAACGTCACGATCATCAACATTGTTACCATTTTCTTGGATATTTTCAAACGTAGTAACTACATTACAAAGTTTTGAAATGAATCGTATATATATATACATGTATTAAGCCCTTGTATTCTCGTAGGTCTTCGTAGCTCAGTTGGTAGAGCGTTCGATCGGAAAGCGAAAAGGTTCTGGGTTCGAATCCCGGTCTAGGAACGATTGGGTCTGTGAAAAATTTTCTCCTTATTAATTTTCTGAATTTGTCACTGTTAAACTAAAAAAAGATATGCGAGAGAAGTGTTACCAATTAATACGTGTTTTTGTACCTTACCACGAAAAAATAATATACATCTATCATTTTAATTAAAATAAAGAATGTCATTAGAGAAGTTTTTATAATACCAAATTGTATTTAATCACTTATTATAATAAACGGAGAGTGTGATCAAAAATAATTTCAAAATGATTTGTTCGATTGATGATGAATTTGATCTCACTAAAAGAAATTTTCATGTGTAGTGTTGTGTCAATTGTTGTAATGGTGGAAACACCATCAAAGAAAAATACATTTGGTATTGGAGGAGCTTGTTGTATGTCATCATTGTAAGAAATATATGTGGTAGGTTCTTTAAATCAATCTGGTAACAAGTTTCATAGGCCCTAGTTCCTAGGTAGCTCAATTGGTTAGAGCATTCGCCCGAATTACAGTTTAATCGAATAGAAGATCCTACTTTTTTTTTTATGTACGAACACATTAAGGTAATCTCTGAAAATACCACTTTTTTTTTTTATAAACTAATGAAATAACACTAATTGAAGTTTTACTACATTATTCGTCAGGATATTTTGTGCAACTTTGTTCTTCTTTTTAACGTGTTTCCACAAAGAAATGCAAATTAACACGAAGTCACGATGTACTTGAAAAATAACCTCAAAAATGTTAGAAAATGTGAAGTGTGGAATTCGTGCCGATAGACGTCATATATACAACGAGATAATAGATAGTATTCCAGTACCACAATTATTTTAATTATTACTAATAATACTTACTAATATAATAAAACACTTATTTTTAAGTATTAAAAATTTGTATAAAAAGTATTTGGTCTACCGAAAAATGCTGTTCGTTCAAGTAAACATTAGTTCAATTTTTCGTCAGTAGGGATAAGGCCCAATTTTTTTAAATGGAATATACTAATTGTCACCGTGTTGGCAAGAGTTCAAAAGTAATTAAATTAATTAATTGTTCAAATTATGAATAATTTATTATTTTATTTTCAAAATGGACATAATTTTCCAATAGATCTAATATATTTATATGTAATAACGCCATTATCAAGATTGTTATCATTTTCTTAGATATTTTCAAACGTAGTAACTACATTACAAAGTTTTTAAATGAATTGTATATATACACGTATTAAACCCTTGTGTTCTCGTAGGTCTTCGTAGCTCAGTTGGTAGAGCGTTCGATCGGAAAGCGGAAGGTTCTGGGTTCGAATCCCGGCCTAGGAATTATTAGATCTGTGAAAAATCATCTCCAAATTTATCCAGCTAACTGTACTTTCTGAAGTTTACACTCTGGATTAAAGCGAGAAGTTACCGTCATACGATTGTCTTATACTTATCACGAAAAAATACATATATTCAAAATTTTCTGGTTTGATTGAGATGAACAGAAGGGAAGAAAGAAGGGACATACCAATTTGTATTTCTATAAACGAGTGATCAAAATTATCTAAAAATAATTTTCTTAAATTGATCAATTAAGTCAATTTAAAACTCCACTAAATAAAGAAAGAAAATGTTTTGTGACCTAAGTGTGTCGATTGTAATGATGATACATCATTCAAAGAAATTAATACATTTGGTATTGAATTGCTATTATCTTGGTGGCACACGTGGTTTGTTTTTAATTCATCCGGTAACAAGTCCATAGACGTAGTTCCTAGGTAGCTCAAACGGTTAGAGCATTCGCCCGAAAAACAATTTAATCGAATAGAAGAAGATCCTACTTTTTTTTTTTTTAATAATTTCTTAAATATTTAACTTTGTACTTTTGTTATGTATAATATTTCATGTAACAATTTTCAAGATGCATGCCCGGTTTTTCGGGACGTTTTTTCTTTGAAAGCAGACTTTGAGAAAATGTCAAGTTTGAATTGCAATTCACTTCATGTTGCCGAACTAATCTTAGATAAGAAAATCTTACGTAGTTTGAAAAGGAAGATTACATCGTCTTTATAAAATTATATAGGCAATTTTTGGGAAAGAACTTTAATGAATATGGTCAATTAAATATAAACAAGACATCACCAGATAAGAAAACATAAATATTTATAACAGCACATTGAATTTCCTCACTAAAAAAAGTGGTGAGCTAGTGTCACCACTCAAATTATGCGATGAGCGAGAGGCATCTCTCGAGTGCAAAAGGTTATCATGTTGAGTCAAGGTTGCGTGTTGAAAATATATAATTTTTAAAAGTAATCATGCAAATACTATATTAACCCTTAATGCTCCAAGGGTGCCTCCCAGGCACCACCGATGTACGTTGCTTTATTTCAATTGTAAAACAAGTTGGAGTTGCTGGTAGATTACCACAAATTATCGCCGGAGCGTTAAGGATTAAATTCAATTATACCTAATCTTATGTAAGATAATATGATTTTTAATATGATTTGAATAATATTTGTAAAAGTATCAAACACATTGTATAATTCAATTTACATTAAAATTTATTCAACTTTGGTCATACATATAAATACAAATTTACAATGAGAAATATTATGATTGTTAATAGCAAAAATAAAGCAAATGATAGCAATAAAATATTTTATAATATATAAATAGAGATAATAGATATTAAATATAATTGTTAAATAAATGGCACATAAAAAAACATATGATTCAAAATACAAATGTCCAATTTAAAAAAATAATAATGAGCAATAAGTATATATATATATATATATAATATATGTATATGTATATATATATATATATATATAAATGTACAAATAATTTTTGATTACCCTAAAATAACTTCCTCTTATCAATATTAAATTGTAGTAGTAACTGCAATTTTGTATTTTATTTATATTTAATCTGACTTTTTCAACATTTTAAAAAAGTTTCAGTAATCCTTAGGAAGATATTTTGTGAGTATCATTAAATTATGCTGTACATTTATATCAATTTTCTTTCCACTTTTAATGCCATATTAATTGCATCAAAAAGATTGTCCTGTTCGAATGCTTTGAGCGATAATAAAATTTTGATTTTGTATTTTAAACCAGAAATATATGAATTTAATATACCTTTTCTTTCGTCAAGTAATCTACTTTTTTTTTCGATATTGTTAAAGTAGGGTCACAATTAATAGCATTCATTATATCTATCTGAGATTGTAAAAATTTTAAACTATACATCATTACAGAATCACGTCCCTGAATGCATCTGTTTCTTTCCAGTCTTGCAGAAATAATTTCATTTGCATCTCCAAATAATACTCGAAGAGTTTCGAAAAATTCATTTTCATTTTTTATTTGAATACCGTCTAACATACCTTTTGCTTCTCCAATTATTTTTTGTTTATTAATTAACTGGATAAACATTTGTCTATCTGCAATTGTAAATTTTTTCATTACTGTTAGAATTTGTATAATAAATTCTTCCACGTTCATATTACTACCACTGAAATTATCTACAACATGTAAATATTGTTTTAAATTTTCAATCCTTTCGGCACGTTTATAAAGAGAATGGAAAAATTCATTTTTATCATTTGTTTGATTTATTGTTGCTTTTATAAATTGCCATTTGTCATTAGGAACAGATTGATTCTGTTTTTCCAATTCTTCCTTTGATTTTAATTCTAGAAGTTTATCAATGGTATTAAAACTATTGTTCAAATGTATCAATAGTTTAACCAAAAATTCTGGTTTTTCTTCCTTAAGTTCCATCGTATCTTTATTAACATTTGTCGCCATATTTTTATGTTTTTTTTTCTTTTTCTAATTATAATTCGTCGATTAAAATAAAATTAAAATCCAAACTGAAATTTGAATTAATTGCACCCAGTTTAATAAGATAAGATAAGATAAGATAATACTGTATGAAATAATTATTTTGTACTTACTATAGAATATTTTTAAGTTTTTTAATTTTGTGTTTGTAAAACGATCACGTATTTATATCTGCTACCTTCTTATTGATGTCGTCTTAATTTAAAACTGCTGTTACAATTGTTATATGGAAAACTCGTGAAGAAAGTTTGACAGTAAGTACAAGAATAGTATTACGAATAAATACGTGATTATTATCATAAACTAATGTAGAAAGGGAATTTAGAATTTCTAAGATATATGGTGGGGGTGTTTACATGGTTTCTTCAAACAAATTTGTCCAATCTTTTGACTAATTTATGCTTTAATAATAATAATAATAATAAAAAAATATTTATAAATAAATATATATATATATTAAAATAAAATAATAAAATAAATGTATAATAAAATCAATAAATATAATAACATAAAATAATACAATAAATAAATAATAAAATAAATAAATATATTTCACACTAATAATAAAATAAAAAAATATATATACTTATAATAAAATAGATAAATAATAGAATAAATAAATATATTGGACACATTTGTTTGAAGAAACCATAGAAATAAAGTATATACATAATTATGTATGTTAAATCGTTAGTTAATTTATAAACGTTTATATAATATGAAAATATGTGTATATAATATATAAATATGAATTTAAATTTAATGACAACAGTTTAGATTTCAATTTGATGTATATACTTATTTATGATATCTTTGTATTACTTTCTTTGAATAACCTCTATGAAATCATTGATAGATATAATTTAAATGAATAAACAAGTACGTGTGATTTGGGTAAAATTTAAACGTCGTTAGATATTTATATTTATGAATAAGAGTCCTTAAAATAAATGTTTTTCGACTTTGAATCAAACTTCAAGAATAAACAAACTGTTATCTAAGGCAACACATAAAATGTTTATATTTCAAAATTAAATCGTTAATATAATAAATTTTAGATTGAATTTATTTTTATTCACGTTAAGTATCCCTTTATTCAAATAAAGATGAATTTTATGCAACTTTTTCTTATCAACTATGTTTTATTGATTATATTATAATATTATATTCATTTCGTATTATTGTTTTTTTTATATTAATTATATTATAATTATTTATATATTTAAGTTGGTATTATTTTTTATTTTACTCTATTTTATTTTATTTTAATTATTATATTAAAATTGTATTATTTTCTTTGATATTAATTATATTACAATTGTTATATTAATTTTTTATTATTTTATTTTAAATTAATTATATAAAAATTGTTATATTAATTTTGTATTATTTTATTTGATATTAATTATATTACAATTAATATATTATTGGTTTATAATATTATTTATGATTATTAATATAATATTCTATTAATCTCTTATTAAATAATATATTACAAATTTAAAAACACATATATACATATTTATTATTACATGAAATTCTATTAATAGAAAAATGATCATTTACTAAATTATAGAGAAATGAGTTTACATATTATGAACATCTATTACACTTATAAACGTGTTTAAACATTCATTTCAACGTAGGTCTTCGTAGCTCAAGTGGTAGAGCATCCGTTCGGAAAGCGAAAGGTTTCGGGTTCGAATCCCGACTTAGGAACAAAACGGGTTCTAATAATTGTGATATGATGACAATACGTTATTTGCGTTACTATCTTAACTTTTCATATCCCCTTTAAATCCCTAGGTGTTTTTTCACCAGCTTGTGATTATTTATAATTTCAATAATTATATATATATTATATACATTCTATATATTACACAATTAATAAAAAAAGTTTCGTTTAATCCGCGTGTTAAAAAAGAAAAATATTATATTCAACAAGTTAAAAACGCCATGTCCGCTATCGGTGTCGGACATTCGCGATATTCCGTTAGATCACGTTTTAGTCACTGCTACCTTAATAGAGTCTAACGGTATGTCTAAAGTAAAATAATATGGTATGATAGGAATTCCTTAAAAATGTGAACCTTTGTGGCTTAAAGAGAATTTCCTTTACGTATTTCCTCAACGTATATTAATTATTCGTTATAAGAAACAATTCTTAATCACTTTATACTGATTTAGGTAATATTATGTGTGAAGTATACTGTCAAATAATAATTATATTAATACAACTCTCTCTTGTAACAATGTGAAAAAAATGAAAAGAAAAGTTTAAATTATTCCAAGTTTTGCGGATTTTTCGGAATAATAATAAATATTAATTATCTAACTTCAAATTCATATTTAAATGTCATAAGCTTTACAATGGGATTTTACATTGTGGGATATTCTAGACCTGTAGTTCCTAAGTAGCTCAAATGGTTAAGAGCAATCGCCCGGCAAAATTTGTTAAACCTAATCCCCTCCCCAACGAAGACCTTTATTTTTGTTCCTTTTTTTGGTTCTTAACATTATTTTTGTTTTACAATGATAAAGGTTATCGATATATTTCTTTTTATTATATTCTTGTAGAACATATTAGATAGCAAATTGAATTGTAATTTAATGATTTGTATTTATATTCCGATCATTTATTTTTATTTCATTTAAAATGTTACAAAAAGAAATTAAAAACAAAAAAAGAATTAACAGAAATATTTATTAATATTTATAATATGAATTACATAATATATTACATAAATTACATAATTATATTATATAATAACAAATATTTTTATAATATTAAATACAATTTAATTTAATATAATATAATCTTAATATATATATATATATAAATATATATATTATATGGGGCATTTCACGTGAAGCGGACAAATAGCTTGTAGTGTAGAAATATTATGCAAAAAATATTATAATGGTATCTCGATTCGTTTAGAAGATATGAACTAAACCTTACGAAGGTGTCGTAAGGCACGCTGTACTAAGCGGTTTTTAAATGTATAATTCATTAGTTACAATAGTAAATTGTAAGTAGCGATGTGTGTACTGTGAACAGCTCATTTATTAATTATTATTACCTGCATAACACGAAAGGTTTTGATATCTTTCAGCGAAAGTTTCGTAAAATATTTTGAAAAAGATTCATAAAAGATTTTACAAAAATATTTTAAAAACATTTCTAAAATATTTTACTAATAGGGTAATCTTTTGCAAGTCTCTGAACGCAGACATGTTCACCATTGTAGAAAGATTTTGTAGATACATTTTTGAAAGATTTAAAACTTTTAAGAAATGTTTTAGAAAGTTTTTATGTTATATGAATATTAATAGTTCATTTCCACCACTCTAAAAGATCACCTGTGATGATTAATCGATCGGTTCACCTCATTATGGACCACTTTAGGAATCACTGATATAAATAACGGGTCTGAGACTTGACCGCTTATTCGAATTTTGTCTGTCTAACGAGCAACTACGTGTTTTTTTTTCTATACTTTTATAAATCATTACTTTAGTTGTAGTAAACCATCTTATTTTTTCTTACATATAGAATTATTTTCTATTCGATCCGCGTCAAATAAATTCAACAAAAAGTAATGTAAAATAAATGAAAAAATTAAACAACTGGACTATACTAAGAGAGATTGCTTGATAAGTCACGTTTTAAATTTTTTTTTTCTTTTTTTACATAAAAAGAATTTATTTTCTTTTTTCCATTATTTTGAAATATCATCGTAAAATGGTATAAATCATAAATATTTGGAAGTCATATATTGCTCAAGCGTAAGAATGCTTAAGCATGCGTAAGCAATTTTAAATAATTGTAATTATACATTGAATTTTTTATGAGATTGAGAAAGTATATTTAAGACAAAAAGTAATAATCAAGAATTCAGTCATTATTTTTCAGTCTTGATAAACACGGTTATTATTAAACTAATAAATATATTATTAATTAGTATTAATTTGTAAAATAATTAACAATGGATAGTTTGAAGAGTATGTTGTCAGCAATATGCTCAACACACATGTGGTTACCACCTAATGTTACATGGGATCGTGTACTCAAGTATACCGGTTATTCACTTTTTCTATATTCCATACCGTTAGCAATAATTCTTGCGATAATTAAATACTTCTTAGAAAGGTAAGAATTTTGATATATTTATAAAAGTAAGAATGCTAATTTTATTTATTATACTAACATATTATTAAAGTACGACCAAACAAAAAAAAAATTGATTTGTGATCAGTAAAAATTAAATCATATAAAATAATAAAATTAAAAGAACATTAGTTTTTAACGTTAAATGTTAAAAATCTATATAATAATTACGAGTATTGTTTAATAAAAAATTAAAAAAGAAAAATTTTTTTTTAAGACAAATCCAAATTTCAATAACATAATATAAATAATATTGGGGGAAATTATATAAATAATAAAATATAAATTAATTACCTAGCATTAATTTATAATTTGACCTCTAATTAATAAATTTATCTTCTAATTAATATTATTATAATATTATTAATTGTAAAATATTTATATCTATTTTATACAGACATTTTTTCGTATATTTTGGAAAATATCTTGGTGTAAATGATACAAAAGTAAAAAAAGCACCGCCAAATGAAATATTGGAGAAAGCTTACATCAATAAAAAATTACAAGGGAAACAGGTACATATATTTTATAATTATAAAAAATTACATATAGAAAAATATATTGTTATATTAATAAATTATTATATTTTCAAGATATTAGCATTAGCTAAACAATTGGATTGGTCTGAACGAAAAATAGAAAGATGGATTAGAATTAGACGTTCTCAAGATAAACCGTCTACATTGACAAAATTTTGTGAATGCGGGTAAAATTTTGACAATTTTCTTTTTTTTTTTACACACAATTTAAAAATTAAAAATTATAAAAAATATTTGCTTAAAGTAATGTAAGATATTAAATAAAAAAAATAAAAAATATGTATTTTTTATTTTTAGCTGGAGATTTGCCTATGCTACGTGGTCATTCTTATACGGACTTATTATTTTATGGAATAAACCATGGCTGTGGGATATAAAACAATGTTATGACAATTATCCGGATCATGTAGTGACCAATGACGTATGGTGGTTTTACGCAATGACTGCAGCATTATATTTGTTATTAAGTGTTTCCCAATTTTTTGAAGTACGAAGGAAAGATTTTTGGGCAAATTTTGTTCATCACATAATCTGTAATTTATTATTGTATTCTTCGTGGATTACGAATTGGACACGAATTGGCGCATTATTTGTATTTATACATGATCCTGTTTTAATTTTTATAGAAGTAAGTAACATATAATTTTACTATCAAAGAACTTTATAAAAGTAAAGATGGTCTGTAGCTGAACGTGACAACGAAACTGTTGACATACGTGGACAATATTGCATTGTTAGGGGACAATAAAGAGTCATTAGATAATACAAAAGAACTAGGGCCGCAAAAAACCAAATATATGGTCACCGATAGAAATCAAAATGTTCCTAATACTGGAACTTTCGTCGTCCGGGATCAAATTGTGAATTCACTTCTTTTCAAGTTCTATTCCTGGTTGCCGCTGACGTGATTCATGTCATGTTAAATTTTTAAAGTTTTACAAAAATAAATTTTTATATATTAATTTTATATTTAATTATTTTAATATAATATTTAAATAATTTATTACTTTTGCCGGAACTCAGTATTAAAAAAGGAAAAAAATATGCCAGTCGCGAATGTGTTAATAATAATAATATACATTACATCGAATATTTCCTTATAGTTGTTTATTATTTCATAACTTTTATATTATCTTTATTGAAAAAAAAAAAAGAAATCATAACTGCTATAGAATGATAATTTTCTTATTTTTTTTTTTTTTTTTTTTAGATAGCAAAAATGACCCATTATGCTAATTATCAACGAACTTGCCATATTGCATTTATTATTTTCATAACAACATGGACGATTACGCATCTTACTCTATTTCCTTTTTGGATAATTCGCAGGTATAGTAAGAAATCTTTTATGATCTTTTCTTAAAACATTATTTTTATAATAAGAGAATAATTTTAAATTGAATTAAAAAAAAAAAAAATTGTACAATTGTTTATTTTATTTCAGTATGTGGTTTCAATTTCCCAGATTTAATATACATTTAACATATGTCCTATTTATGACATTAGCATGTCTATTATTTCTTCTTCATATTTTCTGGACTTGGTTTATTCTTAAGACTACGTACAGTATCTTCTTGGTTGGAAAGGTATATATATATATATATATATTTATAAATTTAATAATACACACACAAATAATCAAATGTCTAAATGATACTGTGATTAACAATATTCATAAAAAAAAAAGAAATCAAATCTTTCAATTAAAGTTTATTTATATTTAACATTTATATAACAATTATAATGAATATATTTATTTGATTTTACATGTGTTACAGATTCAACGTGATTCAAGAAGTGAAAGTGAACATAGTGATACAGAAGATTTTGATGATAATATGGTTATCAATAATACAACAACTTATATTGGAAAACAAAGTCCTAAGCAAACAACTCGTTAATTATTTTATGTATTAAAAAAATATTTACTGATATATATTCATTTATTTTGTATAGTCCAAAACTAATAATAATAATAAGAAAATAATCTTGGGAAAAGGAACATTTAAAGACAACATTTTAATATCTATATTAGGTTTATACCCGAAGATCCTAAAACGAATAACATGATTTAACCTAAAATAATAGGAGTCATTATATCAAAATTGAAATAATTTATAAGTATATGTATAATAAGTTAACAATTATCTATAATTAAATATATTAATAATAATAATATATAGAATATATCAAACAATAAATTATATGCAAAATGTAAAATATTGTTGATATTCTAGTCTAATAACGTGAAGGTCTCATAAATTGAAATTCAAATTAACCATCTGAATTTTCAAATTACGATACTTGCTGGTATAACAGTCTACTAAATAAATGTCAAAATTGCAATACTTCTTCAAATTCTCATTTATTAAACGAATATTCAGATTGTGGGAATTGCGGTCTTTCATATGTATATTCCATTTGTGATAATGGTTGGAAATCTGTCCTATAAGGTGAATATCCAAATTGTAATTCTTGTGGATATTCCAGTCTACTGAGTGGATATCCAAATGGTGACACTTGTGGATATTCTAGTTTTTCATGTGCATTGTCCACTTGTGGTATTTGTTGAATTTCTGGTCTTTCATTTGCATTATTTATTGGAGATACTTTTTGAAATTCTGGTCTACTGAGTGAATATCCAAATGGTGAAACTTGTGGATATTCCAGTTTTTGATGCGTATTGGTCACTTGTGATACTTTTTGGAATTCTGGTCTTTCATCTACTTTACTCACTGATGATACTTGGAATTGTGGTCTTTCATGTGTATTATTCATTTGCGATAATGGTTTGAATTCCGGACTATTAAGTAAAAATTCAAATTGTGATACTTTTGGATATTCCAGTTTTTCATGTCCATTGCCCACTTGCGATACTTGTTGGAATTCTGGTATTTCATTCTTATTGCTCACTGGTAATACTCGCTGGACTTTTGATTTTTTATCCACATTGCTCGTTGACGATACTTGTTGACATTCCAATCTTTCATCTGCATTGCACGCTGGCAATTTTTCTTGAAATTCCGGTATTTTATTTGCATTGCTAACTGGCGATGCTTGTTGGAATTCCGGTCTTTCATATGAATTGTCTATTGGCGGTATTTGTTGATATATCGGTGTACTAAATGGATATCCATATTGTGATATTTGATAGAATTCTGGTCTATAAAGTGGATTAGAGAATTGAGGTATTTGTTGATATAAATATGGTATAGCATATGAATATCCAAATTGTTGTGGTACTTGTGGATAATCGAATCTTTCATGTGCATTGCTCACTTGCGATATTTGTTCTAATTCCGGTCTATGAAATGGAACTGATCCAAATTGTCCCACTTGTTGATATTCCGATCTATTAGATAAATAATGATATGCCCGTAAATTTTCTTTATTCATTTTGTCAAACAATTTTTCGTCCATTATATAATTTGTTTTTATTATTGATAATATATCGATAATGGATAAATTTTTGTTACGAACTAATGAAGCTGGTTCACCGACAATTTTTGAAAGAATAATATTCTTCAAGGAATGTTCATTTTGTTTTTTTGTTAGTTTATATGCTTTTTCACATTGAGTAATAAAATTTGAAGCTTCCGAATGAGAACCATTAAATTGTGGAATTAAATTTGATACTTCTTTTAATGAAACGTATTTGCTCTTTTTTTGTGAATTTGTAGAATTAACGTAAGATGACATTTTTAATTTGTATTTAAATCAACAACGATGTTATTTAAAGATTCGAAGTAGACTGAAATACAAATGTTCAGTGGAATCTTGTTGTAGTCTAAAATTTTGAAATTAAAGTAAAAATAAGATGGGGGAAGCTTTGTAACCAATTAAAAGTTTCGTTAAGAGATTTGAAGTAGGGAGTTAGGTTTGTTCAAGAAGGGATAACAAATGTTCTACAATTGAACGTATGTGAGATTAATTAATATTTAGTAATATTATTATTAAAATATGATTAAATAATAATAATAATAATAAAATCAATTTGTTATAAATTGTAATAAATATTACAATAAAACATAACATATTTTCACCTCTCCATTACATTGAAACATAAGGATGTAATAAAATAATATACAGTGTGTTAGCTGTGGAAATGTAACTTATTTACCATCATCTTTAATAGAAATTTATGCAAAAAGGTTCATTTTTACAGCTCTAATTTATTTCATATTACAATCTGACCAATAATTTAATAATTCAATAATTTGCTGGTTTTCATCTCTTCACTTTATTTGTTTCTTTACATAACCGATCCAATTACCTTTTGAATTTCAAACATATAGATTATTACTTAACCTTGATTAAATTGTAACTGTATACTAAATACAATAATATATCAATATTTACAAAATTTAAAGCTCAGCCGTTAAATGAGAATAATAACCGAATCTTTTACTTTGATAATTTTGCTTTTAAACAAATAAATCTATTGAAATATTTATTTCGTTAATTTATATAGCAAAGTTATAATTATTTATATATATATATAAGGTTAATGTGATTTTTCATCTTCAATATATCATTTATAATTTAACATAAATATATTATTTAAAAATTATTCATTGTTAAAATCACAAATATGATTTGCAATGAATATTTTCATTGACTATTGCAAGTGTGCAAAGTTTGAACAAAAATCTGTGATCAAAGGGTTCCCGAATTCTTTTTGTGAGATGTTCAATCAAATTATTATTAAAAAAATAAAAAAATAAAAAAATAAAATGTCAGAATTTTGTATATTGTTAATACATACATACAGGCATATATACATAAGTATAGGTAACTCGTACACGTATACTCATATATTTGATTTTCTTTATATTGTACTAATGTAATTGTATTTTTTACTTTTTTTTACTTTTTTTTTACTTTTTCTAGCATTGGGAGAATTCAATACGAATACATATATTCAATCTAAGAATCGTGTTTCCTTTTACATTTATTGAGATAGGTCTATCTCTTTATTTTAAAGCAAAAATAATTGTAATAGAAAGAGTGTGAGATAGAAAGAGAGAACACGAGAAAGAAAGAATATGAATACGAACTACAGGTAGTCATAAATGTGTTTATATATTTCCAGGAAATTCTCGAGACAAAAATAAATAAAAATTAATCGATAACAAAAGAGAAACAGCCGAGATCCGAGCACAGAGTACCGAACGTTCGACACTTCGTAGGTCTCCTCTACCAAGGTTACGTAGTAACGTAATCTCCTATTCTTCGTCTATCCTTCGACGTGACAACATCAACGAAAATAAAGCGTATTAAATTATTGAATAATTTGATTTCTAACGTTATCGTTTTGATTTTAATACTTTAACAAGATTTTCATTGCATAGAGTAGTATAAAAACTAGTTCATTTTTTATCTTATTCTTTATTGACTTTGCTGATACAATTACTGTTTCATTTAGACTACTTTAAAGATTTTTAATGAATATTTTTATTAATATTACATACTTTGTATGTAATTTAGTATGCAGATATAGTTGCATACTTTGATCAATTTCATAAATATTTAATTAATAACTTTAACTTTTAATTATGTCAATTCTCATAGATTATTGAATTATTTCTTTCTATTTACCATTGAATATTTTTGATAAAATATTCAATGGTTGTAATGCGTGCCCTGCCATCAGAAATGATTTATAGGAAATATTGTAATATAATCTTTAATATGTTTCAGCTTTTTAGATCTTTTATTTAATTTTATTTTATACATCGTCATCCTAAGGGTAGGATACCCATCCTGCACAGTCATCAACGTAGACTAAAAGTAAATATATTTTACTATCAAACATTCCTATGATAATTTCAATGGATTTTTATTACGACGATGACATTAATTGGTCTTTTTCTTTTTCTGTTTTAGAACATTGCAATCGTGCGCGTAGGCAATGAAATACTCGTGTGTTGCATCGTGTTAAAATAAAATATAAAAAAATCGACAAGTAGATTCAGTGTTGATCGTCGCATGTGAAAGTTTCGTTTGCTCGGTTAAGAAACTCGCAAGTTTCTTTTTATTCGGTTTAAACATGTGCTCATCGTCATCCTAAGGGTAGGATACCCATCCTGCATTCATCCTGCATCCATCAAAGTGAGTATATTTTTCTATTAAACATTTTATAAATAATGATAGTAATTTTTATATAACAACGATTTATGTAATCTTGTTTTTATTTGTGTTTCAGATCATCGTTGGAATAGTATTCACATTTTATTCATTAAATTCATGTAGAAATTCATTTAACACTAGATTTGTTCACTATTGTTTTGTTCAGTATTTTTTTTTTAAATTTACAAACATTGTTTGAATGAAAAAGTGGGTAGATGAGAGGAATTAATATTTACGTAAATTTCATTACAGCATTAAAAATTAACATAAATTTAAAATAAAAATAATATTTCTATTTTATATATATATGTAGAGCAAAAAGGTTAGAAATGAATCAAATTTGCTCAATCCATAAATCTAGTGTTAATTTAATTAACTGCATGTAATGCAGTTTTATAATCATTCTTTGTGCATTGTCATCGTCATCCTAAGGGTAGGAGACCCATCGTGCATTCATCGTGCATTCATCAAAGTGAGTATATTTTTGTATTAAACAATTCCTCCAAAATTTGAATGGTTTTCTGTAATAGCAATGATATTTATAGTAGTGTTTTTTATTTCTGTTTCAGATTGCAATCGTGCGCGAAGCAATGTACGGAAGTGTTTTATAGTTTAAATATAATTACAATCGCGGATTAGAAGCACGTTCTTACGTTAATTTCAATTCCGTCGTGTTTCGCGTACGCGTTATTTTTGAAATATACACAGTAAATTAACTGCAAGCAATACAATTAATTACAGTAGTGTATTTGTTCGTATAAACTTTTTTTTTTTTTTTTTAACAGTCGTACAGACTGTTCGCGAAAGTAGAGTCAGTGAAGTGACCGTGAGTGAAATTTGTTGTTCTTGCATTTGACTGCGTGCAATGCAGTCTTTAAAGTAGTTTATAGAGTCAGTGTTTGTTCGAGTAATTAAAAGTACAATTTTGATCGCAAAGTAGAGTCAGTGACTGGGCGGGCGTATAAATTAAATTCAAATCATACGCGTATGTAGAGTCAGTGTTGTCCGTCGTATAAGAAAAGTTTCGGTTTCGCGATAAGAAACTCATCTATAGTTTCTTATATTCGTTTACCGCGTTATTAGAGTCACGCGAGTGAGTGAGTGCAAGGAAAAATGCATCAAGGAGTTCTCAGATGGTTCTGGTGGACCAGGAATGCAGCTGGACCATTTTCTACGAAGTAGGAGTGTTTTGGAGCCACCGCAGAACTTCTAATGCCAACTGTTCATATAGCATACATATAACATTTTATTCTAATAAAATGTCACATATATATGTTATATAACATTGGTAACGAGTGAGTCAAAAATTTAAAGTCTCACCGGTACTCAATCATGCTGAGGATGAAAGGTCCAAATCGGCACGAGTTACTGGTTGTATTTATTTAAATAAATTATTGACGAGTACATGAGTTATTCCTTTTTAGGTGATACTCATGAAAATTGTATGTTTTATTGTATGTTTTATTATTAGTTCAGGATAGGTTTTCTTGTCTCATTAGTTACATTCATATTAATAATGCAATTAATTATAGCACTCTCTTTTTATTACGTGTTTTGTTCGTAGTCAGTAGTGATGAAATCGAACATTAATTTACTCATTTTCGTCCAGAAAAGTATGTAATAAATGTCTTACATGCATTGATTCGTATATAGTTTATCTAATGAAAAGAAAGTATCAGTTGTAGAATCAAATATAGAAACGTATCAGTATAAAGTAATCGGTATGAAAACTAATTAATATGAGATAAAATCAATCACGGAATAGAATTAATGACATTGTTACGATAAAAAATTGTTATTGTATCGTTAAAAAATTAAATAAAATTAAAATTATAAATTAGAAGGACGTTTTTCTCGTTAATAACAATTTATTCGTATTTCTCGATTTATTTCTAAAATGTTTATATTAAATCGAGACTGCTAGCAAATGAAAAATTAGGATTTATTATATTTATCATTAATTGTTAATAAAATTATTTATTTATTTATTTATTTTTTATTATGTTGTAATAAGATATTGATTATAAATTAAATTGATTAATAAAAATGATTTGTAGATGAAAATGATTGATAAAAACGATTTATCACAGGTATATAATGTAATGTGATAAAACTTATTGACTCGTGTTGATTGAGACAATAATTGGCATTTTAAAAAGGCTTATTATGATTAAATTACAATATTTAAATCCGTTGAGAAATATTTATTGGATTATTACATAAATATAAATCAATGATCAATTTCCAATATTTCATTTCAATCACGCTTCGCTCTTTGACAATTATTTCTTTTTTTTAATTTATTTATTTATTTATTTATTTTTCTAATCTCAATACGTTTCGTTTAATTTTTTTCTCTTTTCTTTTTGTTTTTTTTTTGTTTTTGTTTTTGTTTTTACGTCCAGATATATATTTTCAAACTTATTTTTAAAAACGTATTCGTTTATAATAAGATAATTCAAATGAAATCTCTATAATAATTAATCTCTAATTTTTATTAATATTTATATATAAATGTGTCGCGTTTTTAAATAACGTTTATAAAAAAAAAAAAAATAATAATAACAAAAAGAAAGATATTAATGTTAAATAATGAAAAATGATACCGTGAAATATAGAAAAGCCTTTTTTTTTTTTTAGGTGGGGATGGGTGAGGGGAAGAACATTGTAGCAAGCGCAGTTGGAATAAATTTCTTGTTTTTTTTTTCTTTTTCTCTTTTCATTTCTTTTCTTTTCTTTTCTCACTTGCAAAATGTTTTACGAAAAAGCATATATCCCTTTTTTTTTGTCCGTTAGTTGTTTCATAGTAGTAGAACTGAACAACAATTTTGATATTGCAATCTACTGATATCGCCAACATACAAAGCGTGATGGCTCTTTCGCGTGTGTGAATAAGCTTATTAGGAAATATAACGTTTACGAATAATCTCTGTTTAAAAATTGTTTGTGAATATAAATATTATATGAACACGAATGTGTTTAATGTGTCAATGTCGGTTAGCGATCGGCGGTCAACTTTTTGATATTTTATTTCATTTGTTCATTTGAAAAAAAAAAAACAAATCAATCATTTTTATATTTTGCGCGACCACTTTGCGACTTCAAAATTATTCATCATTTCGGTGCCTTCGTTCGTTCGTTCGTTTATTCGTTTATTTATTTATTTATTTTTTTGTTTGTTTGTTTGTTTGTTTGTTTGTTTGCTCGTTAGTTCATTCATTTTTTCTTTCTTTTTTTTTTTTTTTTTTTTTTATCAGAGGAGCCTTTTGTAATTTTTTGAATGCATGCAAGAACACAAAGTATATGTTATATAAATTAAATATATAAATATTTATATATTATATTATTTGTTATATGTAATTTGAATCATTTTAGAATATATTGTATTTCTAGCATGTTCGTGTAATTTAATAATTTCTTAAAAGAATAAAATGTTTAAGTATGGTTGAATACAATTTTTATGATGATCTTAAAAAAGTATCTTTTCTTTTTCACATATTAAGGGTTCTTGCTTGCACATACTGAACTTTTGTTTTGACTCACATATAGAAAGAATCGATGAATGTAACTTTAAACATTTCATTGTAAAGATTAATTATTAGTATATTCAACGAATCGAAGAATAACTTCCGATATGATTAAATAAATTGATTTCAACGAACACGAAAAATTCGGCAGATCGTTTCACATGTTTAATTATTATTATTATTCTTATTTTTTTTTTTTTTTTATTCATTTATTTATTCCTCCTTTCGGTTTTCCCGTAGCATAATATTTAATGTAGATGTGTGTATGTGTGTGTGCCTTTTTGGAAAGCACGGATTTTTATTATCATCCGATTTTTTTTTTTTTTCTTAGCTTTGAACACGAGTTGTTATTATTTTTTTTTGGTTTTTTTTTGTTTTTTTTTTTTTTATTTATTTATTTTTGGTATATAATTTGTTGAACAAGCTGAACATTAAAACACGTTTTACACGGAGAGATAGAGCTTTATTAATTTCTTTTTTTTTTTGTTTTTTTTTGTTTCATCTAACGAACAAACAGTGTTAATTTTTATAGTTTATGTGTATATTTATGTATGTAATTCGTTATAATAATTTTATAATTTATCATAATATCAATATTCTCATCCCAACAACAAGTTTTTATTTTTTTGTTTTTTTTTTTTTTTGTTTCATTATCTGTGATAGTAAGTTTTATCTGTTTATCGAGAGGTTTTTCGTCCACTCCTTTTACAACTTTACTTTCTTTCTCAATTTTATAATATAACTCTGTTATATTTTTATATATATATATATATTTTTTTTTTGTTGTTATTTATCACTATTTTTTTTTTTTTATTCTTATGAGTGTGTGTATATACTGATATCAACACGTATAACATCGATCTTTTTTTTTTTATTATTATATTATTATTTATTATTTATTATTTATTTTATTCATAATTAATTTTTGCGAAGAATTATTATCGCAAATTGTGTAATAAAGTTTAACGGATCGCTAATAATAAAAAACGTTTTCTCTTTAGAAGAAGATAAACGTTTGACAAAAAAAAAAAAAAGATTTCTTTCCTGTGTGTTTAGCTTTTTATTCTTAATTTATTTAATTAATTTATTGTATTTTTCTTCTTTTTTTTTTTTTAATTAGTTTCGGCGTTTTTTTTTTTTTTGTATGCAAGGATGCCTCTGCTCTCTCTTTTTTCTTTTTTGTTTTCTTTTGGTAACATTTCCAAGGGTTTTTATTATTATTATTATTTCTTGATTATTTTTTGTTACAATTTTCTATACATTTATTATAGGGGGGGGTATCCTTTTCTGGATTTTTGATTTTTTACGATCGATCGAAGCACAGAAGCCGATATAATAATAATAATAATAATAATAATTACAATAATAATAATAATAATAATAATAATAAATTTATATATGTAATTTCGCGAGAACAGTCAAGTAATCTGTTTTTTTCTCTGTAAAACAGTTGAACAGTTCGTAACACGCATTACACGCATTCGGCACACATATCATACTGAAACACTCGCACGCATCACACACTTTATTCTCCTCCTCCTCCTCCTCCTCCTCCTCTTGCATTATTATTATTATTATTTTTAATTAGAATCAATGATGCAAGCATAACGCGTTGTGTCTAATTGTCTGTTTGACTTGTTTGTTTCTCCTCTCTGAGAAAAATGTCTAATTCTTTTACACGACACATGTTATTTTATGTTATATGTAGTTTTATTTCTATGTGTATGCATATCCAAATCCCTGCATGCATTAAACATTCGGATTACAAATGTACAAAATGTGTGAATTAGGATAGTTTAAGTATAATTACTATACTATACAAAAAATGTGTGTTTTTGTTGTTGTTGTTGTTGTTGTTTGCCATTGCTAGAGTGGACTTTGCGGATCCGTCGCGTAGTTTCTTTTTATATATATATATATATATATATATTTTTTTTTTTGTTTGATTTTTCTTTTCTTTCTTAGGGAGATGTACACTGTGAGGAATAGATTTATAATATTTTATTCTATATAATAATATATTGCCTAGATAATATTATTATCTTTATTAGTTTTAAGCAAAAGTCTTTCGTATTAATGGGACTAATCGAACAAAGTTTTACACTTTGTACGTTTTTTTCTTGCGTACTTATGAAATATTATAATATTTTGTGAAAATGGAGAGATGAATGAAGAATATATGTGTGTTTTCTTTTTCTTTTTTAAATATTTTTTTACTCGAATTTCGCCAATCTATTGTCAAATATAAATTTAATCTGATTTTTTTTTATTTATTATTTATTTAATAATTATTTTTATTATTACTAAAGTATTTATAGTTTTGTTATTACGCATTACGTCACGTTATTTAAACAAAAAAAAAAATAAAATACATTTGATGTATGTGAATTTACTTTAAATTTGACGAATATGAAAAAAAAAAAAAAAAGAAAAGAAAATGATTTAAATGCCGAACATATTACAACAATAATTTCCTTTGATTAAATTAAATTATTTTCCTTAATTCATCCTTTTATTTCCTAATTAATTGAATTAGTTTCCTTTGCATTAAAAATACAAAATGTTTTTGTTCGTTCTATTTTCAAGTAAACAAATAGAAAAACTTGTTATTATCAACTTTCATCTTGAGATGAAGCACATGGCAGTATTTTTTATGTGTGTACACGTGGTGATATGATTTAGGTTTGTTTTTTTTTCTTATTTTTTTTTTTTTTTTTTTTTAGGATATATTCGTGTCAAAGAAAATGGTTTTCTTTTTCTTTTTGTTTTTTGTTTTTTCAAACAACAGATGACCAATATAAATGATAATTTTGGTTTTGATATGATCATTTTTACATTTGTGTTCTTAACATATTTATATATTTTTTTATTCAGTTTAATTAGATTATTTTATTAATTGAAATAATAATATGATCGTTGAACAATTTGTACGCGTTTAACGATCCGCAATGCGTATTTATTATATACTGTTATAAATAAATAATATTATAGCGATTTCGAGTTTTAATTTAAAATGACGAAATTTCATTGAAATTCATACCACTTGATTATCGCAATTTTATTGGCAATCAATATGTTATAATTTTATAATAACCAAAAAAAAAAAATAAAGACAAAAAGTAAATTTATAATTATATTTTACGGGACCCATGACCATTTTTTTTTTTTTAAATAACATCGCGAATTCTTGTTCTCTTTAGCTTTCTTTTTTTTTTTTATTAATTTTTATTTCTATTTTTATTTTTGTTTTTTTTTTTTTTATATTTTTTACTCGACGCGAAACATTTCTTCCGAAATATTTGATTTATATTATATATTTTCAACGTCTAGTAATAACTTTTAATTTTAATCAACGATTATCGCATCTATTCGGTTTTGTGGATCTTTAGAAGACTCCCGAATGAAAAACCGAATCGCGATTATTATAATATAAATTGTGTTAACTTTGTCCTTTCTCACGTAATTTTTGTTCTTTTATTTTTATTCTTTTTTTTTTCTTTTTAGCCATCGCAATTCCTTATTTGATCTTGCATTACGAAGAAAGAACATTTTGATAAAACGACCGAAGCAAATAATGTTTATTCTTTTCTTTTGTTTATTTATTTACTTTATTAATAGAACTTTGAATATATTTTATCTCTAACGATTTGGATAATAATATTTTGCAATTGGTATCAATGAAATTACGGTCAGGATCGCATTTATTGTAAGATGCATTTAATGTAAGATGCATTTTAGGCCTCACTTTTTTATTCAGTCGCATTTTCAAATTGTATTTTAAATCAGAATAATGTTTTATTTTATTCATTTACATTAGTTTGCGAGTTATTTTTACTTTTGCAAAAATTTCGACAAGGAGTTAATTAATTAATGTTACGTTTAAAAATTAATATACGTACACAAATTTAAGAATACTATTGACAATTGTTTATTAAAAGGTTTTTTATTTTTTTTTATTTTTATTCGTAATTTTGTAAAAAGTAAATTACTAATAGTAAAATATCTGTACTTTAAAAATGTTATTAATTAGAAAATGCGACCAATATTTGACTAAATATGTTCACAAACGAATCTATTTGTTTATTCAATCGAAATAAATGAAAATCTGTACTTAAAAATAATTTTAATTAAAAAATGCGACCAATATTTGACTAAATATGTTCACAAACGAATCTATTTGTTTATTCAATCGAAATAAATGAAAATCTGTACTTAAAAATAATTTTATTTAAAAAGTGCAACCAATATTTGACTAAATATGTTCACAAACGAATCTATTTGTTTATTCAATCAAAATAAATGAAAATCTGTACTGTAAAAATGTTATTAATTAAAAAATGCGACGAATATTCGACTATCGAAAGAAATCAACGAATAATTATCAAAATTTGACGATGATATATTGAATTGAGAAAAAAATTTGTTCAAAAATATAAACGCGACCCTGATTGATTTAATGCAAATCTAGAAAAAGCGTTATTTAAATATTACGAATCCTCGCTAAAGTCCACGAATAGCGCGGCATTCCTAACAAAGCTTGATTATTATTTTATTAAATTGTTATTAAAAAAAAAAAAAAAAAAAAAAAAAAAAAGAAAGAGTCGCGATGGCCGTGTGTGTGATAATTATATTATACAATAATAATAAATATATTGATTAAAGACAAATTATTATTATTATTATTATTATTATTATTATTATTATGATTGATTAGAGAAAATAAAAAAATAAAAAAAAAATATCTCAAAAAGCGGGAGAGAACGCGTTTTTTTTATTTACCGCAGTGTTTAGGGAATTTGTTAACATTGGAAAAAAACAAAAAAAAATCTTTAAACTCGTGTGTGCATCTAAATTCTCTCCCAAGAAGGTTCCCGCCCACCTTCTTCTTCTTCTTTCATCAAATTATTTTCTCTATCTCTCTGTCTCCGTTAATTTAATTATTACTCGTTAATAAATTGTTTTATTTTTATTTTATTTTTATTTTTTTATTTTATAGATTACTTGGTACACGATTAATCGTTTTTATTTGGTACGCTTAAGAGTGTGATTGATAGATAAGATAAGATAGATTAGATAAAGATAACCCGTAAAACTTGCCCAACTCTTATACTCAATAAATAATAGGCTATTATGGCTTTTGAGGCCGTGCTTTTTATATATCGTGAATACTAAATGTCTCTCTCGATTCTCTCTCGATTATTATTATTATTATTATTATTATTATTATTATATTTATAATGGCCTACTTCAATCTTTTTGTTCTTTTCTCTCCGCGTTTTATATTTCATTTTTTTTTTTTTTTTAATAATTTTTAAATACCAAATATTTTGTGATTTCACTTTGTCAAATCTCTCTTTTAAAGTCATACTAATTTATAATTAATTAGTGTAGTACAAATTTACAATTATTGAAGAAGAAAGATCATTTAAAATAAAATTTAAAAAAAAGAGAGACAGAGAGAGAGAGAAAGAGAGAGAGAGAGAGAGAGAGAGAAAAAGAACAAATTATTTTTGTTTATTGATCCTTATTAGTAAATAAAATTCTGTTTTGAATTTATTTTAAGCTACACTCTGTGTGGTGTTTTGTTGTTGTGTAATAATAATAGTATTAATAGTAGTAATAATAGTAAGTCATATTTTTTAAACGATACTGCCGATATAATAATAATAATATTATTATCTATATTTGGAACTGGCCCTTAATCATCGTCATTTTAAAACTTAAACGTTAAATTGAAAATTGTATTCTTTATCATGTGTGTGTTTATTTATCATCAAGAAGAATTTATTCTAGTCGCGAGATAATTAATTAATTTATTTATTATTATTATTATTATTGTTATTATTATTATTATTATTATTATTATTATTATTATTATTATTAATACGTGATGTGGTGTGAGAAATAATCGCGTCGTGTGGTTCGTAACCGATCTTTCTCGTCGTCAATTATTTTTATAAAAATTATCAATAATATAAGGGAAAAGAAATTTAATAATAATAATAATAATAATAATAATAATAATAATAATAATATTAATAATAATAATTGTAAATGACGACTATGACAATGACGACAACGACCACTATGAAGATGAATAATTTTAATGAATATGAAGATGATAAATGATGTTTGACTATGACGATGATTGTTAACGAAGATATTATACTTCGTTAAAAATAATAATAATAATAATAATAATAATAATAATAATAATAATAATATCGGATAAACATGACGACGAGAAAGAATTTGTTATCTTTCGTTGAAGATAAAAGAGGCCAAGGAAAAATCGACGATGAGATCCTTGCTGTGTGAGTTTTTCGTCTATGAACGTTTAAAGAATGAAAATAGTAAAACTATTTTTCAATTCTTTAACAACGACGACGAGTCGGTGTTTTCTTCTTGGCTCTTGAAAAGACAATAATTCGATCGGAAACGATCCAAACGTAATTTCTAAATAGAGAGGAGAGAGATTTTTCATATATCTCTTGTATTTTTGTTCTTTCTTTTCTTGTTTGTTTGTTTGTTTGTTTGTTTTTCTTTCTTCTTTTTTTCTCCTTTTTTGAAATCTTCATCGAAGCATTTACAAAAGCCATTTGGCTATCAAGAAGATGATAAGATGTGGCGCGATGCTTGATAATGATGCACCACCGGTCACTCTAACGTCGCTGTCCTTTAAAAAGACACCATCGATCACGTGAATAATGCCATTGGTGCATTCAACGTCATGACGGAATACTCGTATCCATTTGCCTTCCCATTCGATTTGGTAACCTGCAAGATAAAGTCAAATGGTTATATTTAAATTAATATTAAATTTATTTTATTTTGAAATGATTACAAATTGATTATTAATATATATATATATGTGTATGTTTGTGTATGTATGTATAAATAAAATAGAGATCAAGCGCTGACTGTTTTAGCTTTCAGCGAACGTTATGGTTTTTTTTGTTCTTTTTTTTTTTTTTATGGAGGAACAAACTCGAGAGACTTTTTTTTATTTTATTTTATTTTATTTTTTACGATCCTATTTCGAGCGTTAAATATTAATTATGAGACAATTCTGTTTCTTGATGTGGTTTTATATATATATTATATGCGTGTTGTATTTAAAGTTCTCTCGATAATTGGTATTTTGATCATTGATGGCGAACCTGTGTGATTTCTGGGAATGGATATCATTATATAATTATAGTAATATCTGTAGCTGATGGTACAAGCGAAAAAGGAATGATTAAACATGAAAAAATAAGTTGAAAATAATGAATAAATATTTTTCGTTTAAGGCTTTGTTTTCGGGAAAATCGACTTTGAATTTTCGTAAAGTACGCGTGCACTTGATCATGTCTCGTTATAACGGACTTACGGACTTTTTGGAAATACCGATCTACAGTGAGATCTGTTGTAGTGAGACGTGATCAAGTGCACGCGTACTTTACGAAAATTCAAAGTAGGTTTTCTCGAAAACAAAGCCTCCAACGAACAATTTTTATTTTATATTTTCGATTTATTTTTTTATGTAGAATCACCCCCTTTTTGCTTGTACCACCAGTTACAGATCACCCTGTATATTTTATTTATATTTTTATATAATTTATATAGTTCTTTTTATATATTTACATTAATATATATATATATATATATATGTATATAATATTAATTATAATACTATTTGTAATTATTTATATATTAGCATATACTACATATAGTAATTTTTTTCTTATTTCTATTTTTGTTTATGTATTTTTTAATTAGATTTTAATTGATCACCAAAAGTGGGTTCGCCATCACTGGAGTTCGAAGGGATTTTTTGTTTAGCGGCCTACTTGAGGATGCATTAGATGAAAGGAATGAACACACAAGAGATAAATATTACATTAAATTTGACATAATTTATTTGTAAAAGTCCTATCCTACCGTCTACGGTTTATCTAATGTTTTTCAGTTGTTTCAAATTATCCTAGGGTGAATGATACTTTTTTTATTAATGTGATTGTTTTTCATTCAAATGCAAGTGTTTTTTTGTTTTCCTTTTTTTGTCTTTCTCCCCTCGCCCGCCCCCCTAGGTATATAATCACTTGCAGTGCGAACGAGTAAAATAGAAGAAAATGTAGTAAATGAAGAAAGAGGAAGGGACAGAAAAAAAATATTGTCATAGTTTAACGAAATTTCATATAAATTTGATAAAAATGTATTTGAAACAATTTTAAACCTACAATTTTATTTACTTCTCGATTATTTTTATCTTTGAAATATAACATAATAATGATTTGTTATATTTTATATTTGATATTATTAAAATATAATTTATATACACAAATACTTGTTATATTTCAAACAAAAACAATATAAATATATATTTTTTTAAGGTTTACAATTTTTCTTTTTAAAATTGTTTTTGTTAGAATCATTTTCAAAGAAAATATTTCAAATTTTTGATTAACATTTTATTTTTGTATCTTCCTCTTTTTCATCATTATCACGAATGACCGATGATGACAAAATTCAGATTGTGCGACTGTGCAAAATAAAGTAGAGAAAACATAATCAAAAGATTGAATGAAAAAATTAAAAAAAAAAACAAAAAACAAAAAACAAAAAAAGAAAAATGTAATTGCTAAAGCTTGAAAATCTAATTAATAGCTTTGCTTTAATAATAACATTATTAAAACGATACTAAAGGCATACGTGTATGTAAATAATGATTAAAAGAACAAAAAAAAAAAAGAATTCGTGGTTTCTTCTCGGTTACTGCAGCTGTTGTTGTTGACTGTAGAAAAGTTTGACAGACATAATTATCGTTCGGTATAGGTAAAAAGAGAGAAATAGAGATAGAGAGATAGATAGATAGATAGAGAGAGAGAGAGAGAGATAGAGAGGTATACCTATAAATCGTGCAACGTTTACGTTCAAATAAGCAAGAAAGAAGAAATAAGTATAATTATATATACTTTATGCTAAAACAAAAGAAAAAAAAAGCACGGGCCACTGATAAATTATGTATACAAAGCGTTTCGAGTAAAAGCACCGAATTATTCTGCAATTTGCAAGATTATATATGTATATATATATATATAAATATATAAATATATAGGAATTATATACTCGCATGTAAAACACATGTGTATAAGTACTTCATTAGCTACGATTTCGAAGCAATTTTATAATATATATATATATAGATATATTATCTGTACATATATATATATATATATATAATAGTTTACACATAAAATGTCAATATGCGAACGAGGACACGTGGTGAGATTGCGTCAAAATTGCTTTTTTCCCCCGTCTTCCAATCTTCCTTGGATAAAATAACGACAGCTATTTTTACAAAAAAAAAAAAAAAGAAAAAAAAAAAATACATAAAAATAAAATATAACAAATATTGCTTGTACATATATATTTACATATTGTAAAGATACAGTAAAGAGATTCAAGATATACAGGGTGATTCACCAGCTCTTGCAACTTAAATGGCTTCGAAAGTATGACAGCAGCAGTAAAGTTAATAAAAAAAAAGTTGCATGACAAATTCAGGACTATAATATGACATTAGTATTTTTTTGTTAGGTTGAACCATTTTCGAGATTTATTGGTCAGCTTTGTTTTTTTAAATACAATGTTATATTTGAATACTTATTTTTGGATAGCGGCTGTAAAGACAAATCCAATGATATGCAACATTATTATTTTTGAAGATCAACGAAGATCAATACTGATGAACAAACCGGCCACAATACAGCTCTTCATTGTCATGGTCGCGTCATGATCGCGTCAGGGTTGTATCAGGGCTGCGTCATTCTTTCATTGTTCCGACAACGGAAGGAACAGATATTTTCTGAATAGTTTTTATTGGCCATTGTCAGGTTTTGTATTTAATGTTGCATATCATTGTATTTGTCTTGTCAGCCGTTATCCGAAAATAAGTATTTAAATATAACATTGTATTTAAAAAAACACAGTTGACTAATAAGTCTCAAAAATGACTGAACCTAGCAAAAAAATACAAATGTCATATATTTTAGTCCTGAATTTTGCATGCAACATTGTTCTGATTAAGTTTTCTGATATCATCATAGTTTGGGAGCTATTTTGGTTGCAATAGTTGGTGAATCACCCTGTATAACGAAAGTTTTCCCATATGAATATAATTTGCCTGAAGTCACTTGTTAGAAAATAAAAAAAAAAAGATAAAAAAACATAAGATGAATATAAAAAGAAAAATTGTCATTTGTCGTCGAATATCATATCGTTTCGTTTCTCTATAAATATTCAATCGCATATAATCATTAATAATTCATTTTTATATATTTTATTATTATAATTATTATTATTATTATTATTATTATTATAATTATATTATTATATAATTCATTGTTATATTTTATATTATATATATATATATATATATATATATATATATATATATATATATATATATATATATATATGTATATCATTCATAAAGTTTTACATTTTTATTTTTTTCGTGATAAATAAAAAATAAAAAAAAATGAAAGCAATTTTGATGTTTGATCTCGTATCAGTCCAGGTGAACATTTATCGAGAAACGAAGAAATCGCTTTGTCATACATGAATTCATAAACAATATTTATTTACAATATAATATGTATTATTTATATATATGTAATATATAATAGTATATATATATATATATATCGGGTGCAAGTTGCACGAAATAGAAGCACGTGTCGTCGCTCATCGGCGACGTTTCTCAAAACACTTAAATGACTCACCGGAAGTCACTGGACGGATAGCGTTTTCGTCATCATCTAAACGTAATGAAATAGTAGCAAATTTGAGAATTGACAATTTTATAAAAGTGCCTCTCCTGTGTATGTGTGTGTGTGTGTATCTGTATGTTTGTGTTGTATGTATGTATCATAATATGTTATTACGTGTATGTTTTTGTTTTTGTATTCGTGTTTTATGTAACCTTGTGTTTATGTATGTATGTATATGTGTGTTGTATTGTGTGTTGTGTGTGTGTAGCTTGCGTAAACATTAACGAACTTTTATCGTTTCGCGTTGAATAAATAATTTTTCTTTTAGGGATAAATGCAGTAAAAAACACGTCAATACACTCGAAACACGTCGAATACGATTATTGGATATTATATATAATAAATAATGGAAAAAAAAATACGAAGAATATATTAAAAGTATATAATAAAAAAAAATTATCTATATATATGTATATATATATATATATATATATATATATATATATATATATATATATATATTACTTACTTTCACCAGATTCCTTAATGCGAAGTTTCAAAGTATCCCTCGCTGATGTTAGGGTGATGGTGTCATTGTAATTCATTTCTTTCAATTTAGCCATCGTGTATACTTGATCGGCAACTACGAGATGTCTTTCTAAGATTTGTTTGGTCTGAAATTAATAACAAAAACAAAATAAAATAAAGAAAATATATATTGGGTCGTAACAAAAGTTTCTTCTTTTTTAATAATTCTACGGACACAATATTTTTTATGTTGAATGATTTAAAATATAGAAAAAGGTAAAATAGAGTAGAATTGATATTATTTAGTAAAAAAAAAAAAAAAAAAAAAATAAAGTAAAATATACAAATAAAAAAAATATATTACGCATACAATGTTGTTCAACTTATCACCAAAATAAAAAAGAAAGAAATTTTCGGGACTATAGAATATTATATATGTTGCGTTAAAGTTAAAAAAATAAAAAAAAATAAAACACTTATAGAATATATATTATATAATTATTAGAATATATTAAATATAGAATGTATTTATAATATATATATAAATATAATTTATAATATATATAAATATGAAATATAGAATATACAAATATAAAAATTAGAATATAATAAAACACTTATATAGAATATATATTATATAATTATTAGAATATATTTATAATATATATAAATATAGAATATAAAATATATAAATATAATTATTAGAATATAATAAAACACTTAGAGAATATATATTATATAATTATTAGAATATATATTAATATAACAAATAAAACACTTATAGAAAATATATTATATATATGTTACGGTTAAAAAAATAAAAATAAAACAAAGAAAAAAATAAGTTAAAAATGAAACAAAGTTAAAAAAATTAACTTAGAGAAATTCTTAATAATGAATTTTTGTTATTGTTTGATAAAAGTATACTCACGTGATAGCTGTAATCTGGCATAAAAAGTTTCTTAATGGTAGATGGATAACTGATGTTAGCACCGGACCAGGCATAATCTCTTGGTGCGAAATAAGTGAAACGTTTAGTAGTGTCGTTAAGTTGATCGTTAAAACCACGTCGTTGACCAAGGAAATAAGTGGAACTGAAAGTTATTACAAGTTTATTGATTCCGAGTAAATCAATCATATTTTCTTCTTTTCTTTTTTTTTTTTTTTTGTTTATAGCAATGAACGAGTAACAACAATCTATTTTCTTTTTTTTTTTTTTTTTTTTAATCATTTACACGTACATTTAATTATAGAAATATTGAATAAATTAATAATTAATCTTACTTCAACATAGGATCCGTTTGTAGTTTTTCCAAAACAGTTGTATAAGGTACACCAAGAACCCTATCAATGATATGAATAATTCCATTGGTCGCAGCGATATTTGCCGTTACAACGGTAGCATTTACACCACCACCTTCAACTGTAATGGTTTGATTTCCTGCTGGTCCTTGTACGACGTTGAAATAAAGCTTTTTCCTATCGGCAGCGGTAGGTATCTACGGAAAAATGAACAATAAATTTATAACATATTTTATTTTATTCGTCTCGAAAGAGAAACCTCGTTGAAAAAGGATTCCCATTTCAAGATTAAATTTCATGACAATGAAACACTTGAAGAAGAAATTTAATAAAAGGGTAAAAAATATAATAATCAGAGTTAGTAGGGGGGGGGGAAAAAAACAACAAAATAATTAAGTGTGAGGTTTCTTTTTGGGGGTAAATTTTTTACTTTTAACGCGTGCAGATAAAAATGAAAAGAAAAATTTCTGTGAAATTCTTTGAGAGCAAATATTTATGAATCTGATATACAAATAAAAAAAAAAAAAACAATTATTTTTGTAAGAAATATTTATTTTCATAATTTTTCATTTTAATCTTATATATATTTTTATAACTTTTATTTTATATTATAAATTAGTAAAATATTTATATTATAAAATAATAAAATATTTGCATTATAAAATATTAAAATATTTGTATTATAAATTAATAAAATATTTGTATTATAAAATAATAAAATATTTTTACTAAAAAATAATAAAATATTTTATATTAAATATATATATGTAGAAACTCTAACGCAAGTCGGATGCAAACAACATTTTTTTGGTAAACCCTTTATATAGAAATATATTTGAAAATTATTAAAAAATATGATAACAAATCACATTATTACAATTTTCATTGATTAAATAAAATTTTAATGAATTAAAATATAACCTGTATATCAGAGTTATAGTATTCGCTCACATAAAATTTCAATATGTCGTGCAGTATAGCGTTGTGAATATTATATAATATTGTATATAAAATAAATATATATATATATATATTTAACTTTTTAATTAATTATTTAAAGATTTGAACAATGACGCGCGTTTTAATTATGATTAATTAATTAAAATAAAAATAAAAACAAATTAATAAAAAAATTAAAAATATTGTTATCATTCCAAATGTTCATGCTGATAAGGTATTAGAACAATTTATAATAAGATATAATATCATGCACAAAATGTTGCATGAAGATGAACGGTGTTATAATATAGTGTAACTACCGATAAAATGCAGGATTATCTTTTAATCGTTTGAGTGCTTTCGTGCAACGCGATTCACGGATTATATTTATATTTTATGGTGAAAATATATTCTCTCTAGTGTGTATCAAGGGATACAAAATACACAATTGATGGGTATAACGTTAGGATTCTATTATAAACGATAATAGAAAATAAAGTTTTAATAATTGTTTGTGATTTCTTAAAAGTATTTTAATTTTCATAATAAATAGTAAATATTAGAATACGTCAAAGTGTGTTATCTAATTAATTAAATAAAGCTGTAAAATGTTGTCTTGATAGAAAACACCACGCTATTTTGAAATGTTGAATTTGAAATATTTTATTACAATATAATAATATATTATATATATATATATATATATTATATAAATAATTATTATATTAATTATTATATATTAATTAATATTTTAAATAAATTATTATATAATAATTAATAATTTTATATTATACTTTATATTGTATTATTTATTAAATATTTATAAAATTATAATTTTTTAATTTTATTTTTCTATTTTTATTTAATTACAATTTTATAAACACAAAATTATTAGTTATTATATAATAATTAGTTTAAAATATTAATTATAATACAATAATTAATAGAATAATTAATATAATTGTTATTGGAAATATTTCAAATTCTTTAATGAGTTTTAACACTCAAACGGTTAAATTATTTTTATAACGTCAATATATCCATGGTTAAAAGTTTTGTTAAATTATTAAAAAAAGAAATGCAATATTAACGTCCATTTGCCATCCTTATCTAAATATCGCAAGGCAAAGATTAATAATAAATGAATGCAAGAAATATCATTCTCGTTAATTTAATTAGAAACATTGACAGCTGTATGAACGTTTTAATTACCCCAGCGTGTGCCTTTCCCATCGATGGTATTGGAACATTAAAGGGACAAAGAAAAAAGAAAAAAGACAGATAAGAGACAAGACAAAATTAAAACTCGCTAAACGAATACTTGGTGGTGGACGTGAGTATATCTGTATTTTGTATTTTTTTTTTTATCTTGCATATTTATTTTTTATTTTTAAGAAGAAAAATGAAATTTGTGATGGTAAGTAAAAAAAAAAAAAAAGAAAAAAATAATGCAAAAAACGAAGCAAGGTAAAACTACATTATTTTTTATTAATTTATTGTATTCTTATAAAAAATTCGAAAGTTTAGTTCAGACAAAAAAAAAAAAAGAAGAAAATAGAACGAGAAGTAATTCGAACTTTTTATTTTTTTTTTTTTTTTATTTGAAACTGCTGGATGTTTATGCACAAAAATGCATAATTTTTTAATCAAAATTTGAACCATAATAATTTGCATGTCGTATATAGGAATTTAATGACAAATTTGTTTAATTTGTTTTAGTTTTTAAAAAAGGAGTTTGCTAATATATCCAAATTACCTAATTAACATCTCACCTATGTTTTTACATATTATTATTATATATTTCTGCATACGTTCATATCATCATTTTCATATTTTACAAATATGTAATTTGAATATTTCAACATATTTGAAATGCATAAACATCCTGTACAATTGAAACGAATAATTTAATTTTTTTTTTTTTTTTTTTTTATAAATGAAAACACAAAATAAATATTATAAATAATATAAATATTATAAAAAGGCTCACCTGAATGACACTTTTGTTTTGTATTTTTTCCAATGGTAGTCTTTGTTTGACGTAATGCAAATTAAGGATTTCCTTGACGCGTCTTTTGTCCTGTAATATTTGTCGTACACCTGGTTCTTCTAGGGCAGCATTGCTAGGTGCAAAAAGTGTTACATCGTGGAGCCTGCTTATGGTCATCATAATGTCGTCACCAAAATCACGAATCGTCTCGTAAAATTTGTATACAGGACCATCCTCCTTTTCCTATATGTTTGATAAAAAAAAAAGGGGAAAAAAACAGAACATTTTGTTTATATCAATAGTAAATGATAACAATTCGCCTTTCATATTTCTTTTTTTTATATTTTTTTTATTTAATTTTCTACGAAGGGATTTTTTTTATTTTTTTTGATGATCGAGACGATCCAATTAAAAAAAAAAAAAAAAAATGAAATAAATGAAGAAAGAAATAAATAACGAAGATGACATAGATAGAAAGATATTGAGATAATTGGTTGGTTTTATTTTAAGTGGACACAAAAATGAGGAAATGTTAAAAGGAGAATAATTGGAAAATTAAATTAACAACAAGTAGAGATAAAATAAAAAAGAAAAATAAAATAAATGAATAAATAAAAAAGGGATTGAGTAAAATAAAATTGTTTTTCGCTTTTATCGAGTACAAAATTAAATTAATTAGGATATGAAGAAAGATATCTGACAAGTAAATGAAAAAAAAAACAAGACAAAAAAAGATAATTCAAATGTAAAAATGAACTTTTGTCAGATCTGTACTTTCTTGAAAGTACAAATTCACATAATATTTGCACGTATTTAAAAGATAAAATATAAATACGAGTACAATATCCGTTCTAGATATGTAAATATAAATATAAATATTTCTTATTATAAAAACACCGATATTAAAAATATAAATTAATTCAGAAGAAGGGGGTGTGAAGTGGGGGAGAAAGGATTTCAATTGGAAGTGAGACACCGAGATATTTAACGTTATCTTCCAATGATTTTTCTTTTTCTCCACAACGGTGATAATTAATTTTTTATCTTCTTTTTTCTGTTTTTGTTTGTTTTCTTTCTTACGATATGATATGCAAAAATATTTATTAAACAAATGAATTATTTTTTTGATCATTGACGATGTTGAGACAGATAACGAGCACGGATTTTACGAAGCCAGAGATTTGTTTTTTATTTTTTCTATGTGAATATTTGTATAATAACTTATAGGTTAATCTATTAGAAAATATGACCGAAGTGAGAATGCACCACCATGACTCGAATATAGAATCGAAAAGTTTTTCTCGCTTGATCGTACAATCGAATTAGAAAACTTCTAAAACCCGGAGTTTAATGAAGCGAAAATGGTGAGGGTTGACTTGTTATACTGGTTGTTATTTCTTTTCTTCTTCTATTTCTTTTTCTTTTTAACTCTCGGTGGCTCTCATCAGATATAGAAAAATAAAGAGAAAAAAAAAATAACGCGAGAGAAAGAGAGAGAGAGAGAATGAAGTATAATATAATATATTAAAGTAACAGTATATTATTGTATATTATTAATTATATTAATATTATTATTATATATTAATTATACTATAATATATAAATATATATAAATATACTATAATATTAGATATATTAATTACACTATAGTATAATACAATATATTAAAGTAACTTTTACATAGTATATTAATATAATTACTTATTATACTATAGAATATTATATTATAGTATAGTATATAATATCTATTTTAAATAATTATTATACTATAATATGTAAATATATAAATACTATAATATTTAATATATTAATTACACTATAGTATAAAACAATATATTAAAGTAACTTATATACAGTATATTAATATAATTACTCATTATACTATAGCATATTATATTATAGTATAGTATAATATCTATTATCATATAGGTATATATATAAATACTATAATATTAAATATATTAAATAATGTTATTTTTATACGAAAAATATAAGTTATTATACTATAATAATTTTTATTAAATAATGTAAATGTAATCTTCTCTCTTTCTATTTTTTTTCTCCTTCATTCTTTCTCTCTTTTCTCTCTTTCTCTTTATTGTTCTTTTTCCAACTAAAAAAATTGTATTTGCCAGAGAAAGTTGGTTTCTTGAATAGGGGGATATAAAAAACGGGACATAAACGCAATAAAAATCGAACGATTGACGATTTATCCATTTTCAAACGAAAAATGTTAAAAATATTTTTAAAAAGGAATATGAAAAATGATGAATAATATGCTCGTTTCCTACTACATTTAAATTAGGGTAGGATTTTTCTATCAAGTAAGAAAATCAATAATAATAATAACAATAATAATAACAATAATAATAATAATAATAATGCCTACTTTTCAATTTGTATGAAAAAAGGGGATACAAAATTGACTTAATAGTTTCGTTAATTTACTTGATTGGACAGAAGAAATGGTAAAAAAAAATGTTAAAAATATAAGCTGGGTGGTTGGTTGTTAGGGGTTGGGGTTAGGGGTGGGATGAACAAATTATGAAGACGATGGGGGGGGGGCGGCGGGAAAGTTCTAACGAAATATTGAATGGGTATTAATGAATATTACGAACGAGACTGGTTGGATTTTCGTTCCGCTGTATTTCAAAGATTTGTAACTCAATTTTTTTTCTTTTTTATATATATAGAACTCTCTTTTTTTTTCTTTTTCATTTAATCTATTTCAAGTTTTGTAATTCAGTCCTTTTTATTTATAATTTTTCTATGAATATCTTTTTTAACATTTTTTACAAAACGTGAACTTTTTTTCTTTCTTTTTATATATTGCAAGATTTGTAATTCAATTTCTTTTATTTTTATAATTTTCTTCAATATTTTTTTATAAATCGAGTTATTTTATTTTTTTTTTTTAAATTTTATATATTGCAAGATTTTCTAAATCTGATTTTTCCTTTATTTATAATTTTTAAAAATATCTTCTTAAAGATTTTTACATAAATCTGGGTAGTACCTCTTTTGTTCTCTGGGGGTTTGTTTTTTCATTTTTTATTTTATTTTTTATTAATTTCCTTTTCCCATTTCAACGTTTAAAACGGAAATACGTCGGAACGAGATTCCTAGTGCCGTTATATTTTTTTTTATTTATTTTTTTTTTTTTATACAAACTCGTTTTTTGGACTTGATCGCGGTACCTACGATCGTAAAAAACTTCGTGTATGTTAGTAAGAGATACGATTTTAAGTACAGTTGATTTTAAGACCATTCGTTTTTGTCGTTTTATTTCTTTTTTCTCATGTTTGTAGAATAGTTTTATGATAAGAAATAAAAAAAAAAAAAAAACGATTTAAATCTAAAGAGAAAATTTTAAAATTTATTTGTGTAAGTTTAAAACGCATACGTATTTTTTGCCAACACGTAACACAATTAAAGTTTCGAAACAAAAGCCAAGTTTATATGGCAATAAATAAATATTCTAAATAAATAAATAAATAAATAAATATATTTTATTATTAAAATTAATTTATTTAATTCTAGTATAAAAATAGAAAAAGAAGAATAAAGGAAAATACTTATTAACCCTTAGAGTGTTAAATACTATTAACTAAAATGTTTTATAGAAACAGTATAATTTATTATTAATCATATTCTAATAATAAATTATATTTAATAATTACAGATTTTCTTTCTGTAAATATAATATAATTTAATTCATATAAACATTACATTATTTTACATAAATATTATCAAACACATATATGCGTCCATAGTACTCTAACGGTTAAAAATTTTTCAACTTAGTGATAAACATAAGAAGAATCATAAAATAACAAATTTTATTTTCAATATAACAATTTTTTTATAAATTATTTTTTCGACTGTATTTAAAATCGTTGTTCTCTTATCGACAAAAATTGGATGGAAAATAACATAAATAAAAAAGGATCTCTCATCTAAATACGATATATATATGTATATATACATATACTTTTATATGTATAAATATATATGTAATATACGTGATCGATCATAAATAAAAAAAAAAAATAAAAAAAAAAATATATATATATATATCGGCTCTCAGACTTCCATTTTTAGCCATAAACGACATGGCTAAAAGTATGAGCTTGAATGTGTCGTGTGTTTTTTTTTGCGAAGTCTCTGAGATGAGTTCATTTAATAAGTACTTACGATGCCCTATACGACATGCAGAGTCCAATAGAGACATGCAAAGCACCACAGAATAACATCATTGAGTCAATATAAAAATAGTAAACACATTTACACAATTAATAATAATAATAATAATAATAATAATAATAATAATAACAATAAAAATAACAATAAAAATAAAAATAAGAAAAATAATCATAAATAATAATAATAATAATAATAATAATAAAAATTGAGAGAAATTTCTCTCTGTTTCTCTTTCTCTCTCTCTCTCTCTCTCTTTCTCTCTTTCTCTCTTTCTCTATCTATTTATCTATTTTTCTCTCTTATATTTTTGAGAGAAAGGAATAATAAAAATAATCTGTTTTTATAAGAAAATTGTTATTAACACGTTGCTGCACACTTTTAATTTGATGATCGTGCTCAGAAACACAAATATTGGACGGCTATAATCGTCCATTTGCGGTTTTTTATAAAATTTTCATAAAAATTTAATATTATTATTATTTTTATTGATAGTACGGTGGTTTTGATATTAGTTTATTAGTTTTTCATTTTATTTTAATAAGAAAACTGTAGGAATATTTATTGCTAGTATATTTCTGCAAAATTTGTTCGTTTTTCTTGTCAATTTGATAATTTATTCAAAAAAATAATTACTTTTTTGTTTCAATACATCTATTGTAGAAAATTTCAAGTGTACGTATAAATTCATCGTATAAAAAAAAAATTATTTAATAAATTACAATTTCACAAGGTTTTATTTCAAATTGATCGGTGTACGAATACTTTCTACACCCACTGTATATGTAATTAGAAAACGAGCACACATATACGCTTTACAAGAAAAACGAGCGTTAACAGCTGTTACAATATTATCATTAGTAATGGCAAGAATACTCTAGAGCCTTATATTTCGCGTTACCGAAAATCCCATTAACCGGTGTGTACCAGGTAAATTAGTTAATTGTGATCTACGGGCCCTTTAGGATCCCTCTCCACATTGAGAAAAGGTCTTGGAATACCCAAGATCACGTCTACGGAAATTACCTATATGTAATTTAACACCGGTGCACACAGTAACGAAGAATATCTTCAAAAAAAATCGGATTGGTTTTCGATTACAGATTGTTTACCGTTCATTATTACAAATTATGTTTATTCCGAAAAAAAAAATAAAGAATTTAACGAGTTGAGACGTTAATTGAACGATTAAATAAAATAAATTGATCATCAGAAAAATGAATTAAATTTGATAATAAAAAGTACGTAAAGATAAAAGTAAAACGTTTTATAGTTTGATTATAAAATAATTTATTGATTGTTTGTTACGATTTCATTTTTATTTTATTTATTCCTGAAATGTACTATAGTTTAACGTTTTTCAAATCATTTTTGTATAAGATAGTCGAAGTATTTTTTGAGAAGAATTTCGAGGTAATTAATATTTTTAAATAGTATTTTTGGAAAGTAATTATAGTAAAAATATTTTCGACAAATTTACAAATGAAATAGTTTTATAGTTTTGGTATGAAATATATATAATAGTTTATTACTATTATTATTTATATTTTATAATATATTATATAATTTATGTTATATTGTATAAAATTATATAATATTTATATTTTTTATATTATATAAAATGATATAATATTTTATATATTAATATTATTGCATTTATATATAATATATTATATTATTTATTTTATACTATATAAAATATTATAATATTTATATTATAAAATTAATAATAAATAATAATACAAAATTAATTACTATTAATAGAAATATTTCGCGGTTCAATAATATATTATAGAATTGAAAAACGTTACTATAATTATTATTTTTATTCTAACACTATTTCATTCATTCATTCATTCATCTATCATTTTCATTCTTACTTTCTTTTACACTCAATTTATTTATTCATATATCATCCAAATAAAACAAAACAATAAAAAAATAAATAAAGAAATAGAAAAAAGAAATAGAAAAGAAAATAATAATAATAATAATAATAAGTAGAAAATATCCTGGAAAAAATAGGAACAATTCAAAAAAAGGGAATATCCTAGAAAACAAAGCGTAGTCTCGAGCTTCACATCTCTCATTAAAATCGAGATATCGATAGTAGCTGCAGTAATAGCAGCAGATTACATTTAGAACGTGACATTGAATTTCAAACCAATTTCTTGAAGAATAGAAACATATATACATATATATATAAATGTTTTTTCCATTACTATATTATACGCGATTAGGTCAGGTAATTTCCCCATTACCACCACACCATCACCATCAGATCGTGAAGAAAATTCCCGTGTGTGATACTATTCCTTTTACTTTAATACGAGAATTTCAAACAGTGTAATTTCCGGCAGGTGAAAGAGCATATGTGGAAGGACATGGGAGAGAAGGTGGGGTGGTATTCGTGAAAGTCCGATAAACGAATTTTAAAACGAAAAAAGAGAGAGAGAGAGAGGGAGAGAGTAAATTATAAAACGAAGATGCAAGGATAGAAAGAAAATTCGAAATCGTTTCGTTAACGTGTTTTATTTTCTTTTTATTTTTTTTTTATTTTTTTTGCGATCAGCAGTTAGAGATATACTCAATAACGAGATTCCGATAGAATTTACCAGAGATCAACGTTGAAAGTTGTTCCCCACGTTCTCCCACATTACCCCGTCCCCTCCCCTCCCCCCACACTCCTTCTGTATGGTGTATTTCAGTTGAGTTGATTTTTTTTTCTTTTTTTTTTCTTTTTATTCTTTAACTTTATTAAGCACTTTAGTTTCGTTTTAAATCGAGATTATAGGAGAACGAGTCAATAATATCATTCCCAATGTAAAATGATATATATATATATACATATACATGTATTCCGAGAAATATATATAGTAATAGTAGTAGTAATAGGGGGTTATATGTGAAATAATTATAAAGATCAAAGGCACGTTCTCAAACGTTTTCGATTCTCGTTGAGTTTCTCTTATGACCTATACTAATACACATTTGAAGTCAGTAATTAGTTATGAATAAAATTTAGTATAGACAGAGTAAAATATTTTTTTAATCAGAGAATGTGAGCTCGAGAGGATTTATACGCGAATCACCCTGTACTTTAAGATCATCTCTCTATTTTCTATATACATATATAGATATACATATACATATATATATATGTGTAGTTCTATATACACACATATATGTATATATATATATATTATATGTAAATACTACTTATTTTTAATTATTTAAATATTAACCTCTTAGGCACCGCTAAATGTCGATGAAAATTACGTGTAAACGGTACAACTACAATCTGTGACGATGAACAATGCTGTTTTCTACGCGAGTACATCGGAATTCAGTTTTTTATATTATAATTTTTTTTTCAAAGTAATAATACACACATACTTCAAATTTAACAATTTAGTTTAATAATTAATAATAAAATTAATTAGAATATATTTTAAAAGATGTTATCCGTGACGCGCCACTATAGTGACGCATCGTACTGTAAGATAGTATCTGCGAAAGTCACTATAGTTGCGCGTAGTTATTGAAAATGTCATCCTCGAAAAGCCAGTATAGTAACGCCTCGTAATTGAAGATTACATCCACGAAAGCAACTATAGTGGCGCGTCGTTCAGAGAGATGACATTTGTGAAAACCACTATATTGGTGCGTAATGCCTAAAAGGTTAATCTTAGAGAGAATTTATAGATTTTTTTGATTTTTTTTTTCTTGATCTTGTGATAGATCAGGCGTTTATGAGTAGATGATACGAAAAAGTGGTGGGGTTGGGGGGAAACGGGAGAGATTGATTCGTCGTGAAATGAAATGAATAAACAGCGTTCATGATAGAATGCAATTGATGTCACATGAGATTCGATTCGATTAAATATGGACTAAAATGCCTAAGAAGAATTATAATATTGTATGTTAAAATCATATGATTATATATATAATATATATATATATATATATATTTATGGAGAGAGAAAAAAGGTCGCGGAATAATAATTAATAATTCGACGAAATTGTGTGATAACTTATTAGGTGCTCTCGTTTCCGACGACATGCGACACATTCAAGGGGCATCAATCGCTAAACGATCACGAGGCTTTTTCTTTCTAGCGGTGCAAACGTGCAGTGTGCATATTATTATGTTGTCTCTAGACACTGACGAATGTGTAAGGAAGATTTTATTCTTAATTAATTATATTAATAATTTATTAATTCAATTATATTAATATAATAAGATAGAAAGAATGAATTATATTATGTTAAAAGAATAGAACAATAAAATGAAATTTTAAATCAATGTATTGTATATTCAATTATGTAATATATAACATTTTGATTGAATTAATAATAATTTCAATTAGTGTAGAGTTTTGGGTTTCTAATTAATATAAAAGTAGCTTCTAATTAATATAAAGATAGAAAATATATAATTTATTGTATAAATTATAAAATTATATTATATATATATTATATTTTTGTATTATATTTATATTATTATATAGAATTAATTAATTTAAAATTGAGTATTTAATTTATATAAAAATAGAAAGAAAATATTAAGATAAGTTAAAAGAATAGAACCATAGAATGAAACGTTAAATCTGTGCATTGTATACCCAATTATCTAATATATAACATTTTGATGGAACTATTTTGTATTGACCATGAGTTTTGGGTTCTATAATTCATATAAGAATAGAAAGAAACAATTATAATAAATTAAAAGAATAAAACAACAAAGAGAAACTTTAAATGTGTGCATTGTACATCCAATAATTTCACATATAACATTCTGATTAAATTAATAACAATTTGAATTTCAATTGTATGTTCTATATTTAATAAAACATTATAAATGTTAATATATAATTCACGTAATTAGAATTTAATCGAAAAAAATCTTCCTTACGAAATACGACGGTGCATTCCCCAAGGCTACAGTTATATGTTATGTATAAGTTCATACGAGCGTTGTTGTCAAAAAAATTAAAAAAAAAAGAAAAAAAAAGAAAAATAATGATATAACAGGATAAATAAATAAACAGGAGAGACGAATGATGTCTCAGGCTCGTTTCTAAAATCCCAGCTCGTCACCTTTCGATCTAAACACAATGTGTACACAAAAAATAATTTCATCTGCTAAAAAAAAAAAAAGCGGACAAAATCCTTCTCCCCAATGTGTACGCGTTTTATTGTTGTTTTTCAAATTTTTGTTTTCTTCATATCGGTTGAGATTCAGGCACATACATACATCACGGTCTACGTGATTTATAATAATAATAATAATAATAGTAATAATAATAATAATAATAATAATAATAATAATAATAATAATAATAATAATAATAATAATAAAAAGAATTGTAAAAAATGTATATATATATATATATAAAAATTAAACAGTACAATATTGAAAAAAAAATTTGGTTATAAACGAGGATGCAACGAATAATATTATATATTAAATAAATAATTTCTTAAACATTTTTATATAAAAGGTAATAGACATTTTGAAAATTTTAATTAGGAAATTTATTTGTAAAATTTTTTTAAATATATTTTATTATTATATTAATATATTTATTATATAAAATTTTGAATAAGAAATTCATTTCTAAAATTTTTTTTAAATATATTTTATTAATGTATTTATAATATATTTATTTAATATATCTTATATATAATTATATTTAAATAATTTTATAATTTTAATTACTGTATATATTAATATTTATATAATTATATTTTTTAAATATATTTTTGTATTTTCAAACAAATCAATTTCAATCGTGTTAAAAAATAAAATAAACAATATAATTTAATTATTTATAGAAAAATGTATTCTTTACTAGTTGCAAAAATAATTCTAATTTTAATAACAAATTTGTTAAAATTACGACAAATAAAATAATAATAATAAAAAAGAAACACAAGTCCAGATCTTTATCACATTTTCGTTTTATCATTTCGAAGAATTTACGATGTTTCTTTCACAGATTCTTAACAAAGTTTTATCGTATTTTCAAGAACGATAAATGTTACGTATTTTGTGATCATTAGTATATATGCAAATCATTCCAGTCTCGTATATTTTCAAATGAAGACGTTTAAATTCATCTCTTTAGCTTTTTAATGATAATCAAACCTTGTTTAATCGTACGATTAAAAAATGTTTTATGGGACTATGAAAACACTGTGCAAAATGTCTATATCCTTTTTCTTTTTTGTTTCTTTTTTTGCCTTTAAATTTTATCAAATGCATGCATGCATCCTCGTTTAAACTTCTTGTCGAATCTTTCATACTTGTTTTATACTTTTCCTTTTTCTTTTTCCTTTCGTTTACTTATGTATTTTTCTTTTCATTTTACATCGCAATTTATATAAAGCATTTCCTATCTATATTTATGTATATATATTGTGTGTGTGTGTGTGTGTGTATGTTTGTAGGTCTAAATGAAATTTACACGCATGATATACACACGTGTTACACGCATACGCATACAATATCCCACAATGTTATATATAATTAACCAGTTAACTGTGATTGACGAGTATACTCGTCATGTAGAAGTGGTACGATTCTATCTATTGACAAGTATACTCGTCATGTAAAAGTGACAAGATTTTGTCTATTGACGAATATACACGTCATACGTATAAAATAGTGACCATTGGTTATTTAAATTGTTATTTTTCTTAAAAAAAAAAAAAAAACATATTCTCAAATTTCAAGATAATTAGAATATTTTGAGACCATGTCAGAATAAAATAAACAAATAAAAAATATAAATAATTTAAGATGTAAACCAGGTTTAAATATTATTTGTATAATATTTAATTTTGATTGCGTTTTTAGTTGAATATGTAGTAATATTTAGTAATATATGTTTATGTTAATCAAATAAGTAAATATTAATAATTAAAATTGTCAATTTTATAAAATAAAGCCATCTTTTTGATCCAATATCTTATCAGCGCAATATATTCTGTGATTGACGAGTATACACGGTGCGTGCTCTCAAACGAGGACGTCACAGTTAACTGATTAAATTTATATTATTTAAATAAATAAATAATTAAATTTTGTTTTATTTTTATATTAAAAATTATTTTTGTAAGATTAATATTTATTTAAAGGGGATTAATAAAATAAATGAATTAATATCGCGTTCGCCATTATGTTTGATAATAAAACGATTTATCAATGAAATTGAGATGAAAAATAAAGATCAATCTAACGGGTATGTTTTTTCTAACAATAAACATGCATACTTGTTGTTTTTGTTGTTGTTGTTGTTATTGCACATACATAAGTTCAATACTAATCTAACAAATGGATGTGGAAAAGTGGATGGTAAAGGTAAACATGCTATGGTGTATACTAATTTTTGTATATCATGTGAAATAACCATATCAATCTACTTATATTTAAAAACATCGATCATGCGTGTTTATATTTTACGTTACAACTTGAAAGCCTTTTTGGAATAGGTTGTTGGTGCAGAGATAAAGTAAAAATGAAAAAAGAAAAAAGAAGAAAAAAAAAAAGAAGAAGAAACAAAAAGAAGAAAAACATTTAAAGTATATACATTTAATAAATAAATAAAACAAGTTTTTCCTCCTTACCCCCACCCCAATTTTCCCCTCCTCTTTTTTTGTTATCATAAATAATATTCAATAATTTTAAGTTATAATTTGATATAAATCAAAAGAAATGTTTTCTTTATCAACTCGATCAATTCAATTATTTGTTTAATAAGATTTTTAAAAAAGTTTTTCTTTTCGTAAATGGCATGACAAATGGTTATATAAAAATAAAAAATAAAAAATAAATAAAAAAACATTTGTAAGAAATCAGAAAACATTCGTTAAAAATAACAAAATAAGTTCGTACGAAGATCAACGAGGAAGAATCGACGATTCATGACACTTTTATCGCTCGTAAAATGAATATATATATTTATATATATATATATATAGAGAGAGAGAGAGAGAGAGAGAGAGAAAGAAAGACTTTTGTAGAAGACAAATTGTAAAAAGCAAGCAAACGAACCGAAGAACTGTATAATATAACTGTATAACACACACGAATGGCTATAAAATTTTTCTATGGAACACTTATTTTACATATAGTCAATATAAAATATAAAACGATTTCTTTACTAACGTCTATAATAAAACAATATTATTATTATTATTATTATTATTATTATTATTATTATTATTATTAATATTATTAATAAGAAAGTAATAATTGTCTTATGATATAAAAAAAAAAAGAAAAAAAAAACAAAGAAAATTTTCTTTATCAATCCATGAAAATATTTAAATAATTTTTTATAGTTCATTTAATATAATTATAATAACATATATATATGTATATTATAAATTCGTCGGTGAGATGTTAATGTCGAAAATTTGGACGAAGTTACGCACGATAAACCAATCCTTCCCCTCATTTCCCATTCAATTACCATAAATATTATTTGGAGAGGGGTGGGGTTGAGATTATTTATACGACGTTAGGTACATATCTATAATTTCGTATAAACGATATCATACACATACATACATACGTGTGTATGTGTGTATATGTGTAACGAGGTGTGGTTACGGATTATTCCATGGGAATATTTTATACAATGTGAATCTCTTAGCATAATATAACTTTGAATATTTACAAGAAACGAAATATAAAAAGATTAACAATTTTATTTGATAATAAAAATTAAAGGAAATATTTGTAAATTAAAAATATATATATATATATATATATAGTGTTTGAAAGTAACGCGATATTTAGCATGCATATAAAACAAAAAATAAAAAAATAAAATAAACAAAGGGAAAGGATTGAGGATAAAAGAAAAAACGGAGATTTGGTGATTGGAGGTGGATGGTGGTGGTGGTGGGTTCAAAAGAACAAATTAGTTGGTAAAATAAAAAAAAATTATAAACAAATTTACTAAATAAATAAACGTTATTGTTGTTGTTGTGCTGAAGAAAATTGTGGGTTACAAGCATTGGCAGTAGAATACACTACGAATAGTTTGAAAATAGCACAAAAAAAAATAAAAATAAAAAGCTAATAGAAAAATAGGAAGAAAATGTCCATTTAAAAAAGATAATTATAAATTATTATTATTATTATTATTATTATTATTATTATTAAATATCGAACGAGCGAGCTAATAGCAAAAGCACCTTTTCACCTTTTTTCTTCCTCGTCGAAGTTTTGCTACCATAATTTCATTCAATCATTATTCTTTTTGTTTTTTGGTTTTGTTTGTTTGTTTTTTCATTTTTTTATTTTGATCAACGAGGAAAAATAAGGATAAGGGTTTAAATATTTTAATAATTTTTTTATTTGTTCTTGTCAGCAATTGGTTGTCTAACTAATCATAAATAAAGCACACAACCATAATGTGCATTGGATATTTTGCAAATCGTAATTATAACCCCCCATTGGAATAATATCTTTAACTTAGTTGCTTTTTGTTTATATAAATTTATTTATTTTTTTTTTTTAATTTTACTTATACAATAAGGGATTATCAAATTGATTTATTATTTTTTCAATTTGCAATTTTCATATGTAGAGATATAATACAACAAAATATATCAATCGATTGATCATTTTAGATGATATTATTATCCAATGTTGGTTAAATAGCAACATAGCTACAAAATTATAAAAACAAAAAAAATATTTCTAACAGGTGAAAATGTGCATAGGAAAACGGACAAAGAGAGAGAAAGAGACAGAGAGAGAAAGAATAGAATATAAAAGAAAGAAAAAGAAGGTTGGGTAATATAATATGCAATAAAATAGGGTTGGTTATATGAAAAATTGAAAGAAAGTTACGAGCTATGATACGAATAAGTGTGATAAAAAAAAAAAAAAGAAGAAGAAGAATTAGGTATAGAAAGTGAGAGAAGATAATAGAGATAAAGATAGAGAAAGATAGAAAAGAGGAGAGAAGAAGCAAAGGTTGAATAAAAAAAAAAATAAAAAAAAATAACCGGGCAAGTGATGTTAGTGTGAATGATTAGTAAATGTATCAAAGATGTGGTGGTCAAAGTTGTGATAGGTGGTCATGGTGATATGGTTATGGTGATATGGTGGTGATAGTGATAGTGATAGTGATAGTGGTTGATAGTGATCGGGTGATTCGTACTGTAATGGAAGTCTAGAAAGACATGAAAGTAGAAGTAGAAGTAGAAGAAAATGTAGAAATAGAAATAGACAAAATTCTAAGAGAAAAAGGGCGCTTTGTGCGAATTACCTTGAAGGACTGCGTAGATAAACCAGAAACCAGAGAGAGAGGGTCGATCCATTAACATATAAGAAGCAAAAACAGAAACAGAAAAAATAGGTATACTTGTAATTAGGTTGTTTTGCTGTAAATAATAAAAAAATATAAAAAAAGTATACAGGTTGATTCACCTGCTCTTGCTACCTAAATGGGACTTCGAAAGTATGACATTACCAAAAAAGTTAATCAGAGCAAAGTTGCATGAAAAATTCAGGACTAATATATGACATTAGTAATTGTTTACTAGGTTCAGTAATTTTCGAGATTTATTGGTAAACTTTGTTTTTTTAAATACAATGTTATATTTAAATAGTTATTTTCGGATAGCGGTTGACAAGACTAATCCAATGATGTGCAATATTGTGTGTCATATTATAGTCCTGAATTTTTCATGCAACTTTTTTCTTTATCAACTTTTCTGCTGCTATTATACTTTCGGAGCCATTTAAGTGGCAAGAACTGGTGAATCATTCTGTATATTCGTGATATATATACAGAAAAAAGTGTGTGTGTATATGCGTGTTAGAAAATCTGTAAAAAAAAGAACTCTTCTCGCGATATGATATGATTGATTTTGTGATTTATCGCAAGATACGTTTGTTTGATGAATTTTTTGTTGTTGAAAGAATTTTGTTGATTATGCGAGAGAGAATAGGAGGATTAAGATTATGGATTGAAGACAATTTTATTTACACCTGTATGTGTATTTTCACCTTTCAATCAACGTTAACGAAATATTTTTGAAAGTTGTAATTTGTTAACAAGTGTTTTTGATCATGGTAATTCGAATCCAACGAAAAGATTGGAATAATTTTCTCAATGATAAGGGGTAGGGAAAAAAATATTCATCGTTGACAGGTGAATAATTTTTTGGGGGGTTGAAATTAAATCCATTACTCGCATTTGTATCTTATCTTTTTTTGTAATTTAATGTTAATTAATAAAATTTATATTTATATTAATTAAAAATATTAATTAATATTAATATTTAATATTAAACGTGTTTTGTGTTAATAACGTTTTCAAATATAGTTAATGTAATTTTTAAATGAATTACGCTTTAATTTGGAAATAAATTTTGGAATTTTGGAATTTTTGTTGTAAAAGAATAAAAATACATAAGAAAATAAAAAAAAAAAAATAAAAAGAAAAAGATACAAATGCGAATTAGAGATTTGTAAATGTTTATTTTTTGTTTTGTTTTAGTTTTCTTTTTTTTTTTGGTTTGATCGATGAATCCATTTTATGCTATCGAGAGTAGTGCTGCATTAAATAGAGTTGCTATAACAAAAAATTATAGTGATATTTTATTCTACATGTACAGTAGATACTTGGAGATAATCAAAAACCCCATAGAGAAATTTATAAATGACAATATTGGTTTTACAATAATAAATAAATAATTATAGATAAGAATATTTTCTATTGTACAATTTTGTGATCGTTTTGATTATCTCACATTGACGTAATTACCAGTGTTATGGGTTTAATTATGATTATATTTATCTTCTATGATTACTACTTACAAATATATCGTTTACTTAAGCTTTACGTTACAAAATACAAGGTTTATAAAATTTAACTTTGTTGATATATTCGATGGAAAAATAAAAGAAAAGTATGTTAGAAACAAAATGTGCTGGCGATTTCGTCAATTAACCCCTTGCACTATTTTCACGAGTCTGACTCGTGATGACAGTTTTAGATCAGACTTGAATATCACGAGTCTGATTCGCGATGAGTCACGAGTCTGACTTGTTGTTCAATTTCATGTCAAACGCAAATATCACGAGTCTGACTCGTGATGAAAGTTTTAGGCCAAACTTGAATGTTACGAGACCCTGACGAGATATTCATGTTTGGTTCAAAACAATTGATTACGAGTTAGACTCGTGATATTCGCGTTTGATATGAAATTGAACAACGAGTCTGACTCGTGATATTCAAGTCTGAACTAAAACTTTCACTTGTTTCTCAATGCAGTTTACGTGCTACTTGGAATACATTCTTGTAGTCCAGATAAACATTTGAAAACTAAAGTTGCATGCAGCCATTCGGGTGCATGGGTTAGGCACGGTTTGTTCCGAATTTCAACATAGTGCAAGGGGTTAAATATGACATGTCGAACTTTTATCATAAGTGTCGTTTAAATATTTATCTGAAGTATTAAATAAATATTATCTCTTTTTAATATTTCAGATAATGTTTCGACACATATAATTTTAAGAAAGTGTATAGAAAAATTTATAATTATAAATTGATTAAAAAGGAATTGATGTAACTCATTGTTATATTTAAACAAAAACTCTAGAGTACCAATCGATAAACGACTTACACCTATTAATAACATATATATAGATATATAAATGTTGATCGATAAAAACATACACTAGAAAGGAATAAAAATATCTCGATAAAAACATAAAAAAGAAAACCAAATATCAAGAAGGAAAAATCTCGTTGAAACTCTATTTTTTCGATAATTCAAATCGTGGTGGGGGGATGATGGCTCGTTTTCATTTCCACGATCAAAAGTATGATTTTGCGGTGCAATGATTCGTTAAATCGTCGTCATGGATATAAACGAAACGAATACAGGTAGATCAATCCCCCTTTCCTTCCATTTCAAAGAGGGGGTCAGTGGTGTCCAATAACGAAATTGCTCGATTTAACGTTCCCCTCAATATATATTGATAAATACGATATTTATTACAACCGATATCTATTTCGATTGGCATACAACTAATACGGTGAATGAATACGAATATACATCGTCATTTATTCATTCAATCGTGTCAGGATTTGTTCAAATAACACGCAAGGAAGATAAATCGATTTTTAGATCAAAAAAGAGAACAAGAAATCAATTTTTAAATGTTTAGGGATCAAAATATGATAATATGATAATATTATAACAACAAGGTTATGTTTAACCTCTTAGGCATGGTTAAATTTTGCGCGATGCTATTTCTTGTACGGCAGAGTTACATCAGGGTTACGTCAACGAGAATTACGTGTAAACGTTACAACTACAATGTGTGACGATGAACAATGCTGTTTTCTATTTGAATACATTTTAATGAAGTTTATAATAATTAAATTAGGTATAATATATTTTAAAAGATGTTATCCGCAATGCGTCACTATTGTGGCGCATCGTACTATTGTAAAAGATGACATTCGCGAAAGCCACTATAGTTGCGCTTCGTAATATAAAATGACATCCGTGAAAGTCACTGTAATGGTGACCACTAAAAAAACCACTATAATGGTAGGGACCTAATATAACAGTACATCCGTAAAAACTACGATAATTTTATGATTGATATAAAATGACATCGATGAAAGCCAATATATAGTAGGTAGCGCGTCGTTCAAAGAGATGTTCATTATCACAAAAGCCACTATACTGGCACATTGTGCATAAGAGGTTAATATAATACCTAAACTAGACGAAGGAATTATGATTTATGATAATAATAATAGAGTGCAAATTATTTAAGCAAATAAGCGTATATAAGCTCTTATATTATCAGATAATAGGACGGAAATACGTCATTGAATTTCAATCGATTAGATCTACCCGATCGTATAACTCGAAATACTCGGAATACGGGGAATACAGAGAGAGAGTCCAGTTTCGACGTTGAAAATACATCCCTCCTAGATCACGTGGAAATCTATCGTAGAAAATGATAGAACAATGTCGAATCGCGGAATCAAACCTAACACCGAACTTCATCCCTCGTTCGTGTAATTTCATTTTCAACAGGGGAAACCAATTGGATAATGGTATGCTATTAGGTTTAGAAACTGACTCGTTTCTGACCACATATCTCTAATCAATGCCATGCACACATTCTCCAATAATAATAATGAAAATAATTAATATCATATATATTTGTTGTACTCCTTTAAAAATAAAATAAAAAAAAATTCTTACCAATAAATAATAAAAGTTATTTTAAAAATATAATATTGAACAATTTTGTTAAATATTTATCGAAACAACACTGTATAACTTTACGTTAATAAAAATCATCAATATAAAAACCTGACAGGGTTAATATAAAACATCTGATAAGGATTAAATTGAATTTATCATTAGACTTTATAAAAAATATTCAATAATATAATTATTATAGATTTGTCGTAGAACATTATCGGGAAAGTTTATATTTAACGACAAATTATCGTAAACGCACATACGTACGTACGTCAATGTATTAGCAGAGAATATTTATCATACTTGTGTTGTCACATAACGATGACAGAATGGTGCGTACGACAGGCGTCATTGGTCGTGTCAACGATCGAGCAACAAACCTCGAATATCTACAATCAAATACGACGTTGACGTTTTCATAAATTTCCTCCTATTGAACCAATATATATATATACATATAGTATGCCATTTTTATTGTTTTAAAATTCACTCGCACTCGAGATTCGCTGAATAAACGTTTCCACGTATGCATTTATTAAATAACAAACCGTTACCTTCACTTCACTTCATTTTCCCCTAGGAACTATGATCGTTTTTTATCCCCTATTGATTATAATAATTTAAGTATCTTTATTTCACTGAACCAAACCGAAGTAAACCTAATCAAACCGAACTGAACCAAACCGAATCGAATCGAATTGAATAAAATTGAGCCGAGCAGAACCTAAACGAACCTTTTGATGTTTTACTTTATCAAAAAGAAGTTAAATAAGATGATAAACAAGATAATAGATGCTAATTATACGAGTCATTGAATTGACTAAGAATAATTGTGAAATAATTGTGAAATAATTGTGAAGAGAATTGACGAAGTATAAGTATCATTGATAATGATCAGTTAAGCACAAATATAAACGATCTTTCTCACCCTTTAGTGATTTTCGTTGGAGCGCAAGGACTAACTGATCCTTTGGAATGAACCTTCCTTTTAACGAAAATTTTCTTCGCGGTAGAACGGTCAACATCAAAACGTGTTTATCCTGCTGCTCCTGTTTTAAAATGAACATCTTAAAGTAGCCAACTAGAAAAAGGGATTTTCTATTCCGAATTATTCAGGATCTCTTTGTTTGTTCTCGTTCATTTAGAAAGAAGAGAAAGATTTCGTTCAATTTATTAACGTCACAAGCATAATAGGGTGTATACTTAATTAAACTATTGTGATATTGATTAACATACTTTGTCTACGTAGGATAAACAATATAATATATACTCAAGTTTATTTATTTTAGGGGGGAATTTATTTAAATTTATTTAGAACGACGATCAACGATAATAAGATTGTTTATTGTTTTATTTAATTAACCCCTTGAGTACTGTGAATTATTTGAAGATTTTTATGCATATATAACTTATTTATTATTTAATTTGTTTCCATATTAATATATATATAGATATAATTTATAATTTATTATATTAATTATATATTATATATATATTAATATATATTATAATAATTATATTATATATAATTTATATAATATTATATAAATTATAAATTATTATTATTATATATATATATATATATATATATATATATATATATATATATATATATATATTATTAATTAATATTTAATATAACTATAAATATAGTATAAATTAATATAATATTATATTAAATATATTATATATAATTTATTATTTAATTTGTTGCTATATGGATTAATATGTAAAAGTAATAGATTTTATGTGGAATATACTTATATTGGTAATATAGAACAACAACATTTCAATTAAAAAATATAAATAAATATAAAAATGAAACAAAATAGAAATATTTATATATTTTATATATTTTATATATAATTTTATAAGCTTCTTAAATTCAGATGACGGGTCAGTCTCGTCAAATGTACTCCCAAAGGGTTAATTAGAAATTTGTTCCTTTTTGATATTTTTGTTTTCTTTTACTTTAGTTTTTATCGATTGGTACTCTTGTTATTCTACTTAATATATATAATATACGATCGAATATATTATTACTATTATAATTACAATAATTTTTATCAATAATTATGATAAATATGGGGAAAGATAAATGAAAATATTTGATTTCAAATGTTTCAGGAAATTATCCTACAAAGGGATCAAATATCTATGAAGCGTAAGATTCTTATTACAATATTACATGATTGAGATTAAACAATCTTGATAATGTATTATTCTTTCGAATGTAAATAAGAAAAGCTTGTAAAGAAGTAATAATAATAGGTAATCGTATTTTTTAAAGTGCGAAAGAACACGAACGAATACATCGTATATATATATATATTCGTATATATATTAAAATTAGGTGTATATAAATATATACAAGTGTATTTAACACTAAACCTACTATACTAATTAATTTTATATTTTTTATTTTAATTGAAATGAATTTAATTTATAATTCCTTTACGATTAGTATAAAAGCTATTAATATCTTCAGGTCTAAGTTTTTTTTTAATTATTTATAATATTATTAATTGTATAAATGAATATACATTAAAATTTAATATTAATATATGAATATTAATATAAATTAATATAAATTAATATAAGTAATATAAATTAAATTGATTTAATATGTTTATTAATATAAATAAATAATATATTATTTTGATATATTATATATTTTATATTTAAATTAATTTTAATTTAATAATATTATTATAATAATTTTTTTAAATTAATATAGGTTTAGTGTTAAAATCGTGTTAAGTGATAATTATCAATCTTATTTATAAATTATCGATCTTGGTGATCGTCATAAAAATGTCATTGTGTTTGTTGCTTGCTCTTTTATTTTATTTCTAAGAAGAAGAAGAAGTAGAAGGATAATAAGAATAAGAAACATAAATGAAAAAGATAGTTCGTAAAAGAGAAGAGCACCAAGTCGATAGACAGAATGAGTAAGTAAGTAAGTAAGTAAGTAAGTAAGTAAGTAAGTAAGTAAGTAAGTAGTATAATCTAAAAAAGAAGGTCAGAAAAGGGGTAAAGGGGTGTATAGTGGTGAAAGGAAATAAAGGTTAAGGTGTGGTAGATATGTGAAGAAAGAGAAAGGGTCTAAAGATTTATATATATATATATATATCTATATATACTATACTATGTATATATAGATATATATGTACGATGGGCATTTCATAATTTTGCTAGCAGAGGCAAGAGAAATTCTGCAGTGATAAAAGACATTAAGGCAGGTGCAGAAATGGCGGTGGAATACGGCATTTTGTTTTTGTTTTTTTTTAAATATTTTTTTTTTTTCAGTGCTCCCCTACACATCAATCAATAATATATAATATATGTATTATATTATATATAGGTACTCTTTTTTGTTATTTTGTTGTTTTTTGTTTGTTTCATTAATTTTTTTTCTTATTGTTTTATACGTTTTCACTGCTCGTCTCGTTCTCAAGTAGTGTGTGTCAAACCTGAAATTAATTGATTAGTAAAATTGCGTCCCAAAACGACGGTGAATCTCTTTTAACGGGATAAATCATATTAAGATATATTATTTATATTATTTGGACAAAAGAGAAATTGAAATTTCAAAATTTGAAAAATTTGTAAAGAAAATAAAAATGATTTGTAAACAAATTTTATATATTTAAAGTTTAAATCTAATCACTGTAGTAGTAACTTTAAAAAAAAAATAGAAATTGTACAAAGTTGCTATTTAAATACTTAATAATAATTATTAATTATATTTGAAAAAACCTATTAAATAAATTTTCTATATTTGATGTTTTAATTCAATCTTTTTAGTAGCAGCATAAAAAAAAATTAAAAAAGATTGTACAAAGTTGCAATTAAAATTTGTAATAACTTTTCAGATGATTATTATTTTGTGACGACAGATTTTTTGTTATAACTGTTAGTGAAAGGTATAATCAAAATTGCAATAAAATAATGTTTGTACTCTATACATATTTATGTGTGTGTGTGTGTGTGTGTATATATGTATAATAAAAAATATATAATTCGTTGTTAGTGAAATACGGTCGCATTGGGACAAACTCACGAGGCACAAATACACAACACAACAAATAAAAGGTTAGGCTCAAAGTAATAGATCAAAGGTGAGAAAAAATATCGATCATAACCTACAAATTTATGAAAATGATTCTCAAAAAGGGTGAGAACCAGAAAAAAAAATTTTATCACCTTTGATCCAACCAAAAGCCACGAAGGGGGGATCTTGGTGCAGACACAGTAGGCAGCAGGTTGTGCCAAGTATCATTTCTGGAGAACAATCGATATATCGCGTGTGGTGTCGAGAGACAGCTGTCACGTGAACATTCCATTCTTGTCCCGTGTAGAAAGACGTCTGTTGTATTATATATAAGTATATACATTGATATATAGGTAATATATAATATATATATATATTATTGGGTTGGCAACTAAATTATTGCTGATTTTAAAAAGCCATTTATCGATAAAATCCGTAACCACTTAGTTGCTAACCTAATAATATAATATATATATAAATTGTTATTTTATAATACATGTGCGACGTATATATGCAGGTATATATATGCATTGTAATTGTAGTTGTTGAAAAGGGGTTAGTAATAGTAATGGCGTCTTTTATTATTTTTTTTTTTTAATAATATGAACTAAAATAATGTTATAACTCGCATTCGCCGCGACACGAGTCGATAAGTGTATTTAGGATTATTTGTTGTTGTTGTTGTCAATGAGAATATATTAAGGATAAATGAATATTTAATTAAATCTATTTAATAGGTAACTCGAACTCGAAAAGTTTTCTTCACGCGATTTAATAATTATTAAATTTTTATAATTATAAAAATATTTTATAAAATAATAAATTATTATATTTATTAAATATTTGATACAAAAAAATTTAATAATTATAATAATAAAATTATATATAATAATAATTATAATATATACATTTATTTTTAATAGGTATTAGAAACTCGAAAAGTTGTCTTTACGCGATTTAATAATATTATTGTTTTTTTTTTTATAAAAAAGAAATATATAAAAGTATTTATAAAATATTTAATTATATTTATTAAATATTTTATATAAATTTAATTTCATTTATTTAAATAAATGCCTTATATATATATTTATAAAAATATAATAATTTTATTGTTATTTTTAAAGTATTATATTTGTCAATTGGATAATTATTAAAAAATAAGATCCCATACTCGTCCGATTAGGCTAATCTGTTTCTAATGATTAAAATACCTTTACGAATCAATTTGATAGCCAAGTATATCTCTATCAAAATATGTCTGTAAATTAACACACCTGTATTTATAGACATATATATTATATATATTTAGGTGTACAGGTATATCATGTATATGTGTTGGTAGAGTTGTTTCAGAATACGCGGCACGAAACAGATTAGCGAAGGCATTAGTATTCACAGTTTCGACACGGGGTACGTCCAACGTGACGTATTTCCTGAAACGTTCCATATAGAACAAGCAAAGGATGACACGACGCGGCGTTATGTTGATGAAGGGTAATACAATAATGCTGTCGACCCAATTTACATACAAAGGAGTTTAACACAGAATTAACTATGCACATAGATTGTCCTGAGATCATTTTGATTAATCATTGAAGATGATGATTAAGTAAAAGAACTAGTAGAAGTAGAAGAATGAACGAAATGAACGAAGAACTTAAGAAGAGAATCAATTTTGGTAATGTCAATAAATTACTCAGCTCGCGGTTGCTGTCTAGGTGCTTCAAAATCAGGATATACAGGACAATCATCCTACCGGTAGTCCTTTATGCTAGCGAACACTTACGTTAAAGGACGAAAAGAAATTTAAGGTTTGAGAAAATAAAGTTGTTCGTTAAATCTTCGGTGCAAAATGTGATGAGGAAACGGGCAAATGGAGAAAACCCCATAACGTAGAAGTACACCAACTAAAGAAATAGGCTAGGAAAACTGCGAATGGAGAGGTCAAGCTCAGGGATGGGAACACTGGCGGGATTTGTTATTTGCGGCAATGAACTTTCGAGTTTCTAATGCCAATTAATAATAATAAAAATACAATCGTTTGCTTTTCGAGTTCGATTTGATTCTTATTGGTTTCCTTATTGTTTTCTTATTATTTATACTTTGATAGGGGAAATATATCCATTTTTGTTTTGTATTGTACACGTTGGATACCGCGACGTATGTATGTTTTTTCAATATAATGGTGATTATTTTTTTGTTTGTTCTTCGTTGTGAGGCTCACTATAATGTCGATTTATAATAGAACGAATCGATAATGATCGATCATTAATTGTTTGAATTAAATGAAAATTTTGAAGTAGATCATGCTACTGACCTCGAGGAAGTCCTTCACCGTACTGTCGATCACCATAAGTGGTCGTTGGATCAAATGGATCACACCGTTTCGTACTGGGATGTTTGGCTTAACGATTTCGGCTAACACGACACCGGGATGGTGAGATGCATCACCAACTATCGTATTAGACTTGACATATACTGTAAAGTAACGTGTGGTTGAATTAATTCAAGATTATGTTAATTAATTCTTAAAACTTTGTATTGAAAACGTATAAAAACGTATAAATAATAAATTAGTCTTATTAAATATAAATCAGATAATTAGAAATCAAATTAATCTCTTAGGCACGATTAAATGTTAAAATTAAATGCTAAAGTAACGATGTGTGATGAACAATGGTTGTTCTCTACACGAATACATTTTAATGAAGTGTTTTTTGATGACTAAATTATATAATTTTTCTAAAAGATATGTAAATATTATACGCATACTTTAACTTTGATAAATTACTTTATTAATTAATTTTAAAATTAGGTATAATATATTTGTAAAAGATGTTATGCGCGAAAGCCACTATAGTGGCATGTAGTGCCTAAAAGGTTAATATAATGTAATCGTATTATATAAAGTTATTATAAATAAAAATTTATATAAATAAATATAAATATAAAATATATATAAATAAGTATACATATAAATTTGTTGTATAATATATATATATATATATATATATTAAAAAAGCATGAAACTTTGTGCCATTTTTAAGTATTTTTCCTTAATCACATTAACAATTCAATTTAATTGAATCAATTAATTATAAAAAATAAAGAAATATTACAAAGTAGATATTTTAGATAAAAGAAATAAAGTCACAAATAATTGTGTAATATAAAAAATTCAAAAAAATATAATACAATATTCCATATTACCTGATTACAGGTTTTCTTTTGTAAATCCCATGAATAGACGGTATATTCAAAAATCCCTATTAACCATTTGAATTCAAATATTCTAATCATTTCTATTGATTTAATAAAATGACACGAAATTTCTTGCCCCAAAAAATTGGTTGTTCTTGTGTTATATTTTTTTAAATAATTGTTTACTACCTTTGTTATGTTCCCTGAGAAAACTGACGGTAACTTTGAGGTTGTCAGAGAAAACAAGCGTCTCGTAATGAATATTCTCAGGTGTAGGTACTGTGAAAAGAATATGATTGGGAATCACGTGTCCATCAATTACGAGATGATCAATCTTCTGTGGCCTAGGCTCCGGCTGCAAATAGAAAAAAAAAAAGAATAAAAAAAAATGAAAAACAAAACAAATTCTTCAAAAAAATAGAAATAATATTATACGAACGAGCAGGTGGAAAAAAACATCAAAAAAAAAAAAAAATAGAAGAATATTCGATTATTTATTCGTGAGAAATTTACGAGGGAAAATATTCGATGAATATTCTCCGAATGAGGGGAGGGAAGGTGGATGAGGAGGGCCAGGGGGGAGGAACATAGACGACGAATGAAATGAATTTATTTGCATGATATTTTTTATATTTATTTAAAAGACACCCACACAGAGAGTGTGAGAAGAGTTAAACCGGATGGTGAAAGAAAAAACTGGGGTTGCAAAAAAACAATTTTCCTTTTTCTTTTTTTTTTTTGTGAAACCCTTGAAAAACTTTTCCCCCTTTGGTTGTTGTATTTTTTTTTCTTTTTCCAATGAATAAACTGGCTCGTCGTCGTCGTCGTCGTCGTCGCGACTAAAAAGCTTCTTCTATTTGCACTGTATACCAATGTAGGGGTGTATAAGTATACATATATATGTATATATGTGAGTGTGTGTGTAACTATAATGCGGTGTAATCGCATAAGCACAGACGAAGAAGAGAAAGGTAGTAGACGGTAGGAAGTCAGTCAAAGAAGACGTGCCAGCTTACTTACACGTCGTTGAACATCTTTACACGCATAACGAAGTAAATGATCCAAAGAGGAAAAGGGGTCGGTCCTGTTATCTTAGAAAGCTTTCGTAATATATACCTTATTGCTCGTGTAATGTTAGAAAGAGAGAAAGAGAGACAGAGATATATATATATATATAGAGAGAGAGAAAGAGAGAGAGAGATAATGGTGACGAACAAAAGTGAAACTTGCTCGAACGACGATAATATATCACACGTGGGTGTCATCCCGAAAATTTGAGTAAAACGACAGACTACTATTACTACTAATATTACTACTACTACTATTAATATGTGTAATGTGGTAAAAGCTTTTCTCTGATTTTGTATATTATAATTTAAGTTGAAAATTATATTTATTTACCTTAAATCCTTCGTCAACGGGAATGAAAAAAGTATAACGACCATCTGCAGTGAAGATTCCTTCCTTTTTTTCTATGACGATCCTTTGTCGGAAGGTCCTTGGAAAATATTAAATTTATTGGATATTAATGAATATAAGAATATTTATATTATTATTTTATGTATTATACAAAATTTTAATATTTTTATTATAATATTATAAATTTTATTATATTATTATTTTATATATTATAAAAAAAATATTATTATTATCTAAATATAAATATATAAATATAGATATTTACCTAACACGATGATTACCCATGTTTAAATTCTCACTTTGGTTTAAAAATTGAAATGCATCAGGATTGTAGATCGGTGATTCCGATGACATCGAACGTACCGGTTCCAATACTTCATCTATCACGTGCAAAACCTATAAAAAAATACATTAAAAAAAAAAAAAAACTATGTTAGTACACAAAAATGATAGACTACACATATTAAATATCTGATGCAACAATTCAAACTGGCAACAAGTGTAACCGTTCGCACAAAACCTATGTATATTTATGTATATATTTGCAAAACAAATACTAAAAACTAAAAGAAAAAAGAAAAAAAAATATAAAAAGATAAGAGATGGCACATTGCATATTTGGTTGCATCGTTGCAACACAAAGGGCGAGACTATTTTGTCGGTGTCGAGAGACGAGAAACGAGGACGAAACGAGTGAAGGATTTAAGGGATGCATTTGCCCTATCTTTCCGTTCACGATATCTATTCCAACGAGCCAACGAGCGAACGTGTACGACCATTTACAATACGAAGTTTGGTACTATAACGTTCATCCCATCCTCCTTCACCTCCTCCTTCTCCTCCTCCTCCTCCTCCTCCTCCTCCTATCCTTTCTCCTATTTATCCCGCTTTTCTGTGTGATCGTCGTGACTCTTTTATCTCGCCTGGGAGATTGACTATGCTTTGTAGCACCACCGTTTGTACAGAGAAAGAGAGAGAGAGAGAGAGTGAGAGAGAGAGGGAGGGAAGAAAAATGGAAAAAATACGATAATCAAAGAGGGATGGTTAAGAGAGAAACCCCGTTTTCTCTTTGAACAATGAAGGATTTCGTAACTACGAAATTATTCTGTAAAAGAGATGAGAAGAGAATAGAAGAGAGAAAGAGAGAGAGAGAGAGAGAGAAAAAAAATCAGTGATTTCTTTAGCTTTAAATTGTCGACTCGTTAAACTATCAACTTTATTTTCTTTGCGATAAATTGTTTTGTTTATTTATTTATTTTAACGTGAATTCTCAAATAGAAATATATAATACTCACATTAAAGATGTATTTATTAACAATTATTTTAATATTCTAATATACTCTACTTATATTAGAATATTTATTATACACGAATTATATACAGGGTGTTCAAAATAACATAAATCGTCTGACCTTTTCTTTCTTTCTGTATGATCTAATTTCGTTTTAAATTATTTTCGAAAAAGCGTTTTATTTAAAGACGCACATGGTAACAACATAAAGAAAGACGTTCTTATTTGCAGTTAGAGAGAGAAAGAGAGAGAGAGAGAAAGAGAGAAATATGAGAAACGGAATTGCCTTAAAGGTTACTTCGAGATTCGTTGAAGAGAACGTATGACTTAGATAGAAGAAAAGAAAAGTGGCTGGGAGTAGTACCTAGAGGGATGAAAGGGGGTTGGTACTGGTTAGTAATAGTGGTGGTGGTTGTGTCAGGGGGTTGTAAGAACGAAGAAAGGTAGTTCATACTGGGTCGATTCTTTAGATTTTTCTTTTTCTTTGTTCCCTCGACTTTTCTTTTATTTGCTTCCTCAATTTTCTTTCTTTCTGTGTTTACCACCACTTGTTTTTTCATCTCTTTTTCTCTCTCTCTCTCTCTCTCTCTCTCTCTCTCTCTTTCTCTTGTACATCCAATCACATCTTTTTCTCTATGTTTCTATTCTTTCTTTTCTTCCTCTCTCTCTCTCTCTCTCTCTCTGTTTCTTTCTTTATATTTCCTTCTTTAACTTTATCGTTTCTACTTCCTTTCCCCGGTGATTCCCTTACCGATATCATCTACTACGCAATCGAATTCTTTTCTTATATTTTTAACAAGCTTTGACCTTATTTTTATCGTAACGTTTCTTCTTGTCTGAAAGATGAAGAAAAATGGAAGCTAAGGAAAGAAATGAAAAAACAAAAATAAAGAAAGAAATACAGATAAACAGACTGACAGACAGACAGACGTTAACGTGTCTGCTTTGGAAGTGTCATCAATATCATTTATTTCACGTTGAATTACGAAGAAATACAATTTCTATCCTTCTCCTCACTCCCTTTTGTTTTTTCTTTCGTATTTTTTGAAAAAAAAAAAAAAACAAAAAAATACTAAAATCTGAACTTTATTATCTTAAATTTATCTTTATTAGGAATATTATTATCATTGCACGCATGTGCATTACCTAAATTGATTATTTCCTTTAAGGGGTAGTAACACCACTATAGAGCCTTTTTTTGGGGGGGAATTTTTTTTGCGAACACTAAATGAGGAATAGAATTTCTTTTTTGAGGGTTGATTAATCATATATTGAACTATGTAAACAAATATTTTTATTGATTTTAGATACAAAATGGCGTCGGTATAGGTGGCCGATAGGAAAAAAAATTAGTTCTTCCGATGCGTTAGAAGAAGAGGAAGAGGGGGAGGTGTGAGTGAATGTGTGAGTGTGTAAGTAAATAGTAATTGTAATAGTAGTCTCGTCTTTCGAGAAATATAAAATTCTATTTTTCTTTCTTGTGAATATCATTATCGACTTTTCGTAGAACGGGAATTAATTCGTGTCTACCCTCGAGTATTGCCTTAGGGCTAAGGGGTGGAGGGTTTACCGTGCCTTCATTCCTTCCTTTCCTTTCCTTTCCTTACCTTTCAGTCTGCTCCGATTTTTTTCTCTTTTTTGTTGTTGTTGTTTTTTTTTCTACCGGAGATTCGAAGGAAATTTCAGTCAGAATAATTCCGTTGGAGATATTGGGCTGTAAACACCTCCCACTAGTGTACGCTAGCTACACGATTCGAAGGGTTGCAGTTAATGGAAGGGAAAAATGCAGTAAGCAAAGAACGACAATTACTACGATGACGATGAAACATCCACTCATCCAATGGTGTAAAGAGAATAAGAAGAAGAAAAAGAAGAAGAAAATGAAAAAGAAATAGTAGAAGAAGATGAAGATGAAGAAGAACAAAAAGAAGAGGAAACAGAAGAGAAGAAGAAGAAGTAGAAGAAGAAGAAGAAGAAGAAGAAGAAGAAGAAAAAGAAGAAGACAAACATGGAGATAAAGTTGAAAATGAAAAAAAAAAAAAATTAGAAGAAGAAGAAGGTGGAAAAGGGTGAATGAGAAGGATGATGAAATGAGATGAGATGAGAGAAAAGGAGAGGAGAGACGAGATGATAGGAGGATTCTTCCGTTCGCGTTCGTCTATAAGGGAATTGAAAATCAGCCGCGGGCAAAGGGAACGAGATATTACGCGGAAATAGTTGGGCAAAAGCAACCACCACCGACCGATACTCCGAGAGTTTAAACCGAGGTAGAAGAAGTCCTATCGATTGAGCTTTTTTTTTCTTTTTCTTTTCGAAAGAACATGGGAATCGAGAGATGGATCACGAAATAGAAAGAAAAGAGAAAGAGAGAAAGAGAGAGAGAGAGAGAGAGAGAGAGGGAGGAAGGGGAGAAATTTTCGAAGAGCAATCTCTCGTAATTTCTAAAGATAAAAGTTGAATAAACTTGTGTATGTGTGTGTGTGTGAGAGAGAGAGAAAGTGGGTATATTACGTTTCACTTTACGTTATTCTACCTCTTTTATTACTATACGTCATTACTATGGTTATTACCATTATCCCTAGGAGTTATTTATTACGTTCAGAGACGAACCAATATTGCGTCAAGATTGTTCTCCTCGAACGTTGAGGGTGTGGGTAAAAATGGGGATGAGGATGGAATCTGACGTAAAAGGAAGAGAAAATAAAACGGTACTTATTATTATCTTCCTTTTATTTTATTAATTAATTCCTTTTTTATTTGTACTTATACTTTCGAGATATAAATTGTTTTTTTTTTTTAATAATCTTTCTGATAAATAATTTCATCTATGGTCTAACGAAATTCGATAATAATTTAGTTTTGTTTTGTCTCTATGTTATATATATATATATATAAAAATTCAGTGCCACTTTGTTGTTTTTCAATGAACTTCGAAATTATACAATCGATCTAAAATTTGGTTTATTTTGTGTGACTTTTTTCAATTTAGTACATAGGATAGTTTTTTTATCGCGTTTATTTTTTATTTTTTATCGCTTATTTAAGGATTTATTATTTAAAGGTTATCTAAATCTTTAAGTACTGTAAGTTTTCTATAGATGCCACTTTATTACAATTCAATTATTTCCCGTTTTTTTTCAGATATATCTAATTGTGTTATTATTTTGTATATTGTTATAATTCACTAAATATCTTAGAATTATATTAAATCAACCTTTTATAACAAAGCAACCAAATCATTCTAGTATATATATATATATATATATATATATATATAACACGAGATTTCGTTTTTTCGTCGATAATGTTAATTACATTTTGGCTTATAAGTTTAATGCTTGCTAGATAGGTAAGAGGATTGAAAAAGAAAAAAAAAAGAAAAAAAAATGGAATAAATGGTAAGAAGAAAATTTCTACGTGGAATTGGATAGGAAAAGATAGTTAGTTTCCCTCTCTCTTTCTCTCTCTCTCTCTCTCTCTCTCTCTCTCTCTCTCTTTGATATTACTACCCTCAGTTAAAGAGAGGTGGATCAAAGTGGTAACGGAGAGAGAAAATAGTGATCTCTAAAGGCGTGCTACGTCGAAGGGATTAGTTATAGAGACCGTGGGTGTGTGGTATGGTTCAGTGCGATTTTTATCAGGTGATGGTACTTTAACTAGAGATTAGAGGATTCGTCTGGCACAAGACGAAATGAGATCCAACCTTTCGCTTTCCTTTTTCCTTTCCCTTAACTCACTCACTCACTTGCTCGCAACCAAAATACAACATTGATTTCATGTAACGAAACGACTAAATGAAAATATTTACAAGATTTCATCTTATGGTTAGTTCCTATGGATAGATAATTTAATTATATCATACACGTGTTGTGCGAACGATTAGTTTGTTAAAGTGTTAACAAAACGTTTATAATGTATTTCAAATGTTTAATTTTTTTTAAACAAATGTTTAAATAATGTAATAATATTAATAGATAAATTAGCTTACTTGCGTCTTGATATCGCCATTGACTTTTATTTTCGATTGAAAATTGCTATGTTGTTTCAATACTTTAGCGTTGTTTATGAATACTTCTTCATCACCAGCAGGACCAGGTTTTCTCGTAACCCATAATGGCGGATTACCATCTAATTCGGATGAAACCGAAAGTCCTAATCGTTCGATCGTCAATGGTAGGTTCGCTAAAACAAAAAGTAAAACAACAACATTATTTTTCAATTTATTACATGAATGAAATAACAATAAAAAAAACAAATATATATATGTAAGGTTTTAATGGTAACGCGCGGCGTATGATCTACGATAGGACAAATTTGTCAGGAGTTCTTTTATTTTTTTATTTCTTTTCCCTTTTTTTTTCTTTTTCAATTTTTTTTGTTTTGTTTTGTTTTTTTTTTCACTGTGTCTCGTCGACGTTTTCTTTTCGCTCTTTCAACGAGGTCCCAAATGATTAAGCTCCCGATCGATTCGCATTTATTTTACTCTCGGGTGCAGGGATGCAGCCGCGGGGCACAGCTGCACCAATGGCTGAGTCTGGCCACAAAACGAAAACGTCCGTACAAAGCTGCTTGCGCATCGATTTATATTTCGGTATAGAGAGAAAGAGAAAAAGAGAGAAAGACAGAGAGACATAGAGAAAGAGAGAGAGAGAGAAGATTGGGCTTTCTCTCTCTCTTTCTCTTTTTCTCTTTCTCTTTCTATTTATTTCTCTCATTCTTTTTCTAATCCCATTTTCTTCAATGTTCCTATCTACGAGGAACTATCTATCAGCATAATCTTTAAACATTATTTAAAATATTATCGCGAATTGATTGAATTAAAACATATCTCGATAATAATATAATAAATGAATATTTCGTATTATTTTAAATCTCGATCTTATTTTAATTTTACAATCTTGATTTCATCATGAAAATTTATTTTATAAAATCATGTGATTGTACAAAATACAATTATTTATATCTCACACACAATTATTATATTATTAATTAGTACATACATTTATATATTTATTTATTATATTATTATTTTATTATATTATATTTATTTTATTATATATTATTAATTATTATATATATTATTTATATATGTATATATTTTTTTTTTTATATAATTATATCTTATAATTATATAATTATATAATATAATTATATAAATTATATAATATAATTATATAAATTATATAAATGTATAATGATAATAATATAATTAATATTTAATATAATTTATTTAATTAAATTGTAAATAAATTTTATTTTTCCAATTTGAAAAGAACTAATATATAATAAATTTATTAGTTTTTCTTGAAACTGTAAATTATTGAGTCTTACTACTTGCACAGTATGTATGATTTTGATAAATTTACAAAAAAAATATATACTCCATGTAAGTCGTATATTTTTTATATATATATAATATTTAATTAATATACAGCTTATGTCAAAATATATAATAAATAAACTGATCTACCATAATAAAATTGAATAAAATTTTAATAAAATTCGTATTTTAAATTAAATGCAAGCATGAATTTAAATTTACCCGGTAAGTGCTGCCTCCCCACGAACATTTAAAGAACTAGAACGCACGCGTTCTCCCGCACTTCGTATAACCTGCAGTATGTAAACGTTTGAAAGAATACGACGTTTGTGTTGTGTGTTTTATATTATTTTCTTTTTTTATCATTTATATTATCGTTAATCAGTGTTAGTGTTTTATATTAAACGTTATTCTATTGTATTTTCCTATTTTGAAGAAAAAAAATGGGCGATATCTCCGTATCTAAGGTGAGAAATAATATCTTGATAACCTGTTGCATGTATCTTGACAACCTAACCTTAAATTCAAAACATTAGAGAAAATATTCTTAATGCTTTCTCTTAAATAATTTAATTATAAATAAACAAAGAATATAGAATCTCATTTGTATACTTGAAATAAACTTATTTTCTTTTTTGTAAATATGTGCATTTGCATGTCATATATTTGACAGGTACATTCATTTATAGTTTGATAGAAACATTTGATTTATTTTATATTTAGGGTGTTTTTCCTCATAAAGGTAGTTATAAAATTGGTCAAAAAAAAGCTATTCGCAATAACTATGATTATTCCAATGAATTATGGTATATTACATATAAAGAAATATGGGATATGATTCAAACAAAAGCAGAGGTACAAAAACTTAAAAGTTAGATTACAATGTTATAACTTATTAAGCTTTTAATATTAGATTTAATATAAATACACTTTATATGTTTTAGTGTATAAGATCTAATATGATCAGTCAGTTGATATCTGATTTACAGTCTTTTGTATTAAGTGTACAGTCAAATAGTATTGATATATTTAAAAATGAATTACCAACAGCTATGCTATTAACTGGTAATGAAATATATATTAATAAATATATTTAATTTGTTAGAATATTCTTTAAAATGAAACTTTACGTTGTAGGTGTTAACATACCGGATCATTCTAAAATCTTTCAAAAGATAGTTCATACATTAGAGACTTTAACTTTGAACGTTGCAATATTATGGAGTAAAGATTCTAACAATATTAAAAGTATAGTTTCAGATACAGTATTTCAATTTATGAATAAAAATGGAGAGGTCAGTGTATTAATAATATCTTAATATGTTCTGTGCCAAGCCCTTTTTATTTGACTTGTCATTCAGGCCATTTTATTTTGCTTTAACAAAATCAATCATTACATGTTATTATTAATTATTGTTAATATAATAATTATACAAACTCATGTGCTTTGTTCTATACTGCATTTTGTACAATGCATCAATATTTTAAATTTGTTATAAACATATATTTTCAGTGCATTAAATAAATATGTCTAATGGTAAGTGTACCATCGGTGGTACACGTGGCCTGAAGAACAAGTTTAATGTACACGTGGCATGGAACGTGGTAATTAAGTTAACATTTAAGAAATATAATTTACAGGATGATGAATATGAAATAAAGAAAGCTCATTGTAGTATGCGTGCTTTAAAATTATGGTACTTAACGCACTGTGATCAGTCTGATCCTTTGATCATTATAATCCCTGATTTTGAAAGTTTCTCACCTAACGTACTCCATGATTTTATATTAATATTAAGGTATCGTAGAATTGAATAAATTTTATGACAAATATAATGGAAAATCTTTTTCTTATTTCATATTTTACAAAATTTGTCATAATTTTAGTTCTTATTCGGATACAATCAAATTTGTATTACTTTTTGGTATTGCAACAACATTACACGTTGTACATAGATCTTTGTCGTATGATGCTACTTCTAAGTTAAAAGTAAAGGTAATTATAAGTATTTCATCATTCACGAACAAAATTATTGCATAGTAGTATTATTTTGTCAATAGTATTATAGGTGTACAGTTTATACGTTACAGGTATTACATATGCAAACACAAATTAAAAGTTTAGCCGATATATTGGAAGGAACGATTTTTTCTACGGATATTTTCTTTAGATTGACTGGAAGAGCGTTTCAATTATTAACAGATATTTTTTTGTTCAATGATTTCTCAGTTGATCGTTTTTTACAACATTATAAGGTGCCTGTTTCTTTTTTTTTTTTTATAATTAATTTTATCAATAAATTTGATAAAACTTTCTGTACTTTTTGTACTTTTTCTTTTTTATGAATTATAATAATGTCTTTAGTTATGCACGATACATCATTTTTATGGGAACAATATAAACTCATTGTGTTGTCAAAGAAAAGATATAAAATCTAGAATATCTGCACTAACTGAGGAAGATATTAAAGATTTGAAGAAATTACCATCATTTGAAAAATATTTAAAAACTTATCAACAATTAGATGAAAATAACAAACTTAAAGATAAAAAATTAATGAATTTAATAGAAACTTTATTGATACAATTTCACGAATATATGACGAGATTTTTAACGATATTAAAATGCCTGCATACTTTGGTATCAACCTTACCAAAAGAACCATTAGGAAAACAGGTACGATGATGTTAATAACGAAGCTTTGTGTTGCTTTTTTTTTATTAAAAGAAAAAAAGAAAAAATTAAAAATATAAAAAATATACAAGAAAGTAAAAGAAAGAGAGCCCCCAGAAACGAGTTCTTTATTAAAAAAAAAGCATTTATTTTTAGTTACGCGAAGTTTATACAAAAACGGTTTATTCGAGTAATGTTACGGAGTCTCAAGAATACAGAGAATGCCTTCAGCTATTAAACTTTTTATCGAAAGAAGAGTTGTTAACAAAATTAGAGTCTATCAAGATGATACTCGAAAATACGATGAAGGAGGAGGAAAAATATCTCTTGAAAGAATTTCATGAAAATTTGACGACACGTATCAATGAAATTAAAGATGCTAGTTTGGATGTTATTAATAATAATAATGCGGAAATCATTTCTGCCGATCAAAAACTTTCGCGTAATCAATTGAAACAGGTAAAATAATAAATATAAGGTGTTTATTTTAAAAGTGGCCTAATTCCATTTATGTTCGAATCGCGATATTGAAGAAGGATTTGCGTTTCAATGCAATTAAAAATACACGTGTATAATATTAATGAGTCATATTACTTGCAAGTGAAACTAAAGAAGTATAATTTATAGTTTCTATTAAAATAGTGCCAATTATTAAATGAATAATATGTGTTTTCTTATCACGAATGGAGTTAGGCCACTTTCAATAACAACAATTTGATTTGTTATACAATTTGAAAGGGACCCAACTTTTTTCTTGTTATTTTTTCATCGTATAGAAATTATTCGAGTTGAGTCAGAATCATAAGCGTTCACCTTACAAGCAAGCTCAATTTGATTTAATAAACTATTTAGATCGTGAGATCTTCAGCGTTTATCTATTAAATCCAACTGAAATACCCATGAACGAGATATTTTGTTATAACGATGGTAATGCAGTTAAACAACATATTCGTGGTTCTGTAAGAGGCTCCATACACATGGGTTTGAATGATCCGCAAACGTACTTGCAGGTAATTTAAACCGCTTTTATGCGGTACTCAGTTTATTATCGGTTCGCGTTTATTTTTTGCTCCTCTCTCTGTTTTTTTCTTTCTTTTTTAAATGAAAACTTTGCGTGAGTTCTTCTCTCACGCAATTGAAAGAGATTAATTTGAAAATGTATATTTCAGTGTGGCTGTTGTAAATTAGAAAACGAGGATGCTATTTCCACAACGTTGCCAGATTTAAGTATAATTTATAAACTACATTTGGAATCCAAGAAGTTGATCAATATGTACGACTGGTTACAGGTAACAACGATTCTAACACGTGTTTGTGTGTGTTTACATGTTAATCTCTTTCTCTTACATTTATGATTACACACGGTGTATAATATTATACGTCTAACGATTTAAATCGTTATCCTATTTCAAGTTGAATTAGTCGAGCCTTCGAGGTACCACCCGTAAGGATTATTTTCCTTGAAATCCCATTTGATATTACACTATGGGTCTCATATTATACGTGTGTGGGTGTACATATATTTCTCGGTGATTTGAATAGAAAAAACTTTGCGTGACACTTTCGTGATTTATAAATAAAAAATAAAATTAATATTTCTATGGTGGGTTTTTAAGACTAAACGTGTACCGAATTTTGTTTATAGTTATTTATAAGAAAAAAGTTTTAAATTATTTAAATTATTAAAAATGTGTGTTTGATTAACTAGATATTACAATTACTAACAATATTTTATTATTACAAATTTAAATATATTTTAATTTTTTTTATTATTATTATTTATTATTACATTTTATTATATTTTATTATTACAAATACAAATTCTAACAATAACTTGTTAGACATTTTTCCAAAAAATTATCAATCGGTCATTTGACCCCGGTCATGTTTAAACAAAAATGATTATTTTATAAATAATAATATAATATTTGACAAATTTGTAGGCTTTTTCAACGATAGTAGATCCAGTTGAAGATACAGAAGAGGAACGGGAAATTGATCCTAAAATACAGTATCCTTTTTTTTTTTTTTTTAATATGATCAAATATTGCAAAAGTCTGTTAAAAAGTTATTTTAAACTGAAATTTTATTTTGATTCAAATATGTTCATTTTTTTTTCTTCTCAACGATGGTCTTTGTATTTTATTCTTTCATCATTATTACTATTATTATTATTATTATTGTGATAATAACTTTCCTTAATTAATATAATTACAGAGCACGTTTCACTCGTGCGGTAACTGATTTACAGTATTTAGGTTTCATCAAGACGTCCAGGTTGAAAACGGATCACGTTAAGCGACTCACTTAAATAAGGATTATCAATAAAATAAATATCATTTTTTTGTGTTTGTGCACTTTTTATATTTTAGATATATATTTTTATAATTATTAATTCATCTCTAAATTCATTGTCAGCCAATGGTTTTTTTTTGGGACGTATTTTTTTAATAACTGCAACTTCAGATTGAAATATATTTATTGAAATCATAACTTTGTACCTCGTGTGCTTCATGAAAATATTTAAAAAATCTCTCATTATTTTATTTTAAATCAATAATTAATGAGATATTAGGTTGTTCGGAAAGTAATTTAATTTTTTCCTGACACAATAATTGGCATTAAGTTGATGTAAATCAGCAAATAACAAGGCGTGAGATCGGTGAGATGTTAAGTTTATCAAATGCAACTGTTTATGCCGACTGGAAAGACTTAGGTTTAACTTCAAAGTAAAAATTGTCTACATTTTCACAAAAGATAAACGACATTACTTTTCGAACAACTCAATATAAAATAATTTTTACACTTAAATAAAAAACAAACAAACAAATTGTTGCAAAAAAAATATTGGCTTTGTCAACTAAATCACATTGCTGGTTTTTAAAAGCCATCTATCGACAAAATCCACAATCACCGCAATCACTTAGTTGCCAAACCAATAATTCTATTTAATTAGTATAAATAACATTATATACAGTTAATTTAATGTTTTTTTTTGTTTTGCATTTTCGTATTATGGCGTGTAATAGGTTAAAAAAGAAAATAATATTTTGTATATGAATTTATGTTTTTTTACTAACAAAATAAAAAAATTATTACTTTTGTAACAATAGTCTCTTGTTTTTGACACAATGATTAAACAAAAAGGAATATATTAAAAATTATCAGAAAAAAAGAATTAAATAATGTACATATATATATAAATAAAAGTACATATTGCATATATATATATATATATATATCATCGATGGATGTTCTCTATTCCAGAATTCGAAAGAAAAAGCATGTTCAGTAGTTCGAATAATTTAATGTTCGAGGTGCATACCAATGACGCGTGTTATAAATCTGCATACAGCTCAGGACAAACGTGGAATACTAAAAGCTAGACGTTATCGTTTGAAATGTTCTCTCTCTCTCTCTCTCTCTCTATCTTTATCTCTCTCTTTTTCTATCTACTTTTCTTTTTATTTGATTTGATTTGATTTGATATTTTTTTTCTTCTATTTTCTTTTATCTTTTTCCAAAAATCCGATTCAGAATATCGAATTTTTTTTTCTGTTCTCTACTCTCTCTCTCTCTATCTCTCTCATACATTATTCTCTCTCACTCTTTCCTATCGTCTTTGTAGTGGTCGAGCACGTTTTCTCGATTCGCGTGGTATAAAATACCGATAAAGAGAGAAAGAAGAACAAGAAAGAGGTCAAAGATAAAGAAAGAAAGAACAGAACAGAACAGAACAGAATAAAGGGAGAGAGAGAAAGAGAGAGAAGGGCTTATACCCAACCGTTCCCTGCATTTTAACATCAACGAAAAAGAACGAAAAAAAAAGAAAAAAACGAAAGAAAGAACGAATATCGAGAAGAATTAATTGAATTCCCATGACGAACTTCCTTCCGCACGACGTGACAAGGTTAAATCCGTTCCACCCCTTTTTCCCATCCCTCCTCCTACCTTTCCCTTCCCCCAATGATATCTGACTATTGTTGTCTGACTTTTCCCTTTTCGCACAATCCTTTAATATGCTTTATAACAGATATATATATATATATATATATATATATATATATTGTATGTATGTAAGTTCATAAATCTTATGGTGAAGACGGACATAATGGAATATTTAGTTAGAATAATTAATTTTACTTATAATAAGTACTCTTATAATACTTTAAGTATAATATATCATATCATATCAGATTCAGATATCATAAACTTGATTACAATTACATATTTTCTTAACGTTCAGATAATTTATAATTGTTTTGCAAATGAAGCGTTACAGTTAATTGGTTAATTGTATAATAATATTTGCAATAGTTTACATGATTTATTTATTTTTATTTATTATAACGTGTCAATGAATTTTAGAATATATTTGTAATCAGTTTACGTTGATTTATTTTAAAACAATTTAAATATATTTTTATTCTTTCATCTAGGTAGATAATTTTTTTCATAAAAAAAAACAAAAAAAAAAATGTAACAGATCAACTTTTGCTATCATCACGCGTTTAATAATTCATTTTATTTTTTTAGGTCAATTCGATTAGACAAAAACATGAATAAATAAATAAAAAAGCAAGATCATCGTCAAGGTTTCTGATATTGTTATTCGAGATTGTTGATTGAAGCAATTAATATGAGACAAAGATACGAGACTGTTATGGGAAATTTAAGCGTGATCGATGAACGTTGTGTGTTATGCGTAATGTTTACTAATTAGTATGGGAAACCGATTATAATTAGTAATTGCACGTAGCTAGTGTTCGTTTACCGCATATATAACAGCATATATAACAGCTGAAGTCTTTGTGTTTACAAATTAGAAAGAGAAAGAGAAAGGTAAAGGTAAAGAATACTAAAGTAGATGTACAGGTTGATTCAAGATAAAGAAATCATACATTTAGAATATAATATTGTTGAAATTATTTTGAAAATAATGAAAAAGTTTATAGTAAGTTTTATTTTTGAGAATTGGCTGTCAGCAATTAGCAATGTTGAATTATTTTTAAATTTGTATTTCAAATTTATGTTCTTTCTTTCTGGAATTACTTTATTTCTTTAAAAAGATAAAGTTACGTATAATATAATGAAATTGTTTAAAAGGTTTTCTCAATAAAAGATGGTGGATTTTAATAATTATTATCTATCTTAATTAGAACGAGTGTTTTGTTATATGTTCATTCGTGTTTTTTGATTAGAATTTCGGTGGTAACTACTATAATGAAGAGAGTGAGTAAAAGAGAGAGAGAGAGGGGGGGGGAGAGAGAAATAAATTGCAAGGAAAGTTGAAAGTTTGATACGTTTAGACGAGTTTTATGGGTTAGTTTTAGATAGAGAAAGCTTTAGAAACTTTCTACAACGTTGATTCCTTTTTGTCACTACGATAAAAGTCCCTGACGGTAACTAAACGATGTTCATTTGAGTCACTAATGGTGTACCTTCTTCTTTTGGCAATGGGTTAAAATAAAAAAAAATAAAAAAAAATAAAAGAATTAAATGTTTTATTTACAGCAACTAAGAGAACAATAAAATTGAAAAAAGAAAAACAACAATTGTAATGTTATTTCAAATTAGCAGTAGATTTGCAGATTTAGCCAATTTGATTCATTTCAAATTGTTTTCTTGCATATATATAAATTAAATATTATTTTTTTTTAAATATAGGTTAGTTTTTAGTTACGTATAATGAAATATATATTTAAATATTAATTCCTAACCTATATGTTCAATTCTTCATTCAAACAATGTTTGTAAGTCATAAAAATAATGAATCAAATATAAGTAAATTTTATGTTTAAGTAGGTAGGTTTATTGTTCAAAAATAGAACTTAATTAAAGTATGATTAGAGGGGTTTAATTTTTTTTTGAAAGATCAGCGAATAAATCTAGGTCATGTAATATATCTCGATAAAAAAAATTAAAATGGATATCAAGGTGTATTATGTATTATGAAAAAGAAAAACAATTGTAATATTATTTAAAATTAATGAAAAAAAAAAAAAACAATTCTTAACTACCTTTTTTTTCGTGAAATTAATTCTATGTTTAAATAGGTAAATGTTAAAAAAAAGAATAAGAAAGAAGTAAATGAAAGTATGATTAGAGGAAGGGTTTAGTTTTTTTTTTTTTTGAAAGATCAGCGAATAAATCTAGGTTATGTAATATATCTCGATAAAAAAGTTAAAACAGATGCCAAGGTGTATTCGTTCACAACGATTGAGCACGAAGGTTTCAAAAGGTTAAGCAAGGTCCGACCCGGAAAACTGATTCTCGGACGTTTTCTTTCAAGGTACCTGAGAAACTGGGTCGTCCGTAGACTTTTTTTTTTCTTTTTCGATGTAAGATACCCGATAAAAGAAAGATCGATGACACGTGAACTAGAACGACCAATAGTAGTAGTGGCTAAATTCTTTGAAACAAATGAACCTTGAAAAACTTTCAGGTATTACTGACGAATTCGATCAAATCAAAGGTATAATTTCAAGTAAAATATTTCAATACATAATATGATCGAAATATGAAAATATTCTCTCTCAAGGTTATAAAATTATTATAGTATTTGCGAATATTTGGTTCATGTATTTTATAATTCTATCAAATTTCTATTTTTTGCAAATTATTTAAAAATTTTTAATTGTATTGTAATATAATTGGTTACTGTTTAGTAAGGTGTTAATTATATAAAATAATCTTTACATTATGTTCTTTCGTAATTATGTTCATTTAACTTTGTATTAATAAAATAAGTAGATATAATAATATAATAATACAATGATTACATATATATTACATAATAATAATAATAATAATAATAATAATTTAAATAAAATGATTTAAATCCCATAAAATATAATAGAATAGAATTAAGAGATAGAATAGAATTGGATAAGTTATTTTCCAAATAAACCTAGATATATAAGGCGTTATCGTGTTAATTGATCTCATGCCTTGCTGCTAACGTTTTAGTAAAGTACACTCTAGAGTGTAATCTAGGAATAAATCGATGTGACGAATGAAACTGGCAATTCTTAACGAGTTCTCTCACGACAAGTTTACTATACTCTCTATGTTACTATCACATCCATGGGGGAATATATACTTGCGTTGGCACAGGAAAACCATTCTCTCTTGAGAGTGATACCTACGATCAATACCTATCCAATAGTCAAAGTGGATCTATCAATTCGTTTGAATGTGTATACAGTTATTTGAAATTTGTAAGAACTACCAACACAAAATCCTAACGTTTCTCAACAATTTTCTACCAAGAAATATAAGATATCAATATTCTGTTAACGTTTATGGTTATTACTCTATTTCGATTAATTGCATTTAGCTACTTGACGTAGAAATGTAGATCAATACACATTGATAACATTGCAAGGGTATTAGTACTATCAATACTAATGCAATATCAAAGGGATGAGAAACACGCACGAAACATTTACATCTAACCCTTGAAGTTATATATATATATATATATATATATATATATTGGAATTGTACACACACATATGTATATAATAAACCTTTACTAATTGTAAGACAGAAGATAATACGTAATTGATTAATCTATACATAGTTATTGACATAATTAATGATAGATGATTACATTTGAATAAACGTGAAAGCAGTGATACTCGTCGAATGATCAATTTACCTTATACAAATTTCATATTGTCGCATAAATATCATTTATGCTGAATTTAACGATTTAATATTAATGTTTTAATCAATACAGATTAATAATAAATAAAATAAATTGTGTTTTTACATATTTGATATGCAGATGATTACACAAAAGATAAAATAAAGAAAAAAAACAAGTCTTGTTCGCATAAATATCATCATACTGTATTAATGATTTAATATTTTTATATTTAAAAATGCAGTGCCACTTTGTTGGTTTCCAGTGAACTTTGAAATTACTCAATCGATCTAAAATTTGGTTTATTTTGTGTGAATTTTTTCAACTTAGTAGATGTTTTTTTTTGTCGCGTTTATTTTTTATTTTTTATCGCTAATTTAAGGATTTATTATTTAGAGATTATCTAGATACTGTAGTTTTCTTTACTGTTTTGATGACTGTACTTTTTACCACATTTATTTTGTATTTTTTATCGTTAATAATTTGTAATTTTTTATCGTTTTTATCGTTTTTCGTGTATTATTATTTTATATATTTAATACTAATTGTATTATTATTTTGTGTGTTGTTATAATTTACTAAATAGTTTAGAATTCTATATTAAATCAATATTTTAAAACAGAGTTACAGAAACGTATAACCGGAGAGAGTATCCTAGTTATATTATACATTTTAATTAATAATAGATAAAATGAATTGTTTTCTTCATTTATTTGATATACATATGACACTGATGAAGAAAAGAAGATACAAAACAAGTTTTGTTTGAAAGAAGATTAGACTTAAATCGATAGTTTAGAATAGAATTGAGAAGGTTTCTACTATGATAGTTAGAATACTCTTGTTTCCCAAAGTCTTGCTTGGTGGTGATGGTGGTGGTGGTGGTCCATCATCCTATTCAGCTTCGTACGTTACATAAGCGAGCTTAGCTTTCCTTCATCATGTTCTTCCAGGCACATTGTAGGCGGTGCAGGGTCAAAGGTAACTGTAATCTCGTACGGTAGAATCCCTCTATCAGGGATATAGGCGTTAACCCTTCCAAGCTTTCTCTCTGTCTCTCTCTCCCTCTTTCTCTTTCTCCTTTGAACACGAAATTGTTCTGGAATTGACCCCGTGATATGATGAAGAAGAAGTTTTCAACACGAGTTGTAAGTAAAATCGATCATTTTCGATAAACTCTTGAGTAATTTTACATATCACATGTAGATATGTTCATAATTATGAAAGTTATCTAATTGTAAGTCAAAATTTAAAGAAAAAGGAAATGAGTTTATCAGTTATTTTACGTGAAATTATTTTAAATTAAATTAATTCGATGTAATGGTTAAAAATAAAACGTTGAATAGTGTTTGTTATTTCAATATCATTTTTGCTCATAACTATGAAAGTGATTAATATATAAATAATTAATACTATATAAAATAACTATGAAAAATTAAATTAAAAAAAAAAAAGAAATTAGTTTATCAGTTATTTCACACTACATTATTTTAAACTAATTGTAAAGTTAATTCAATGTAATTGTCAAAACTGTACCCGTTAGATAATTTGTTTTTTTTTTTAATATTTTATCAAATTCATTTAGCATTCAAATGTAAGCCTTGAAACATCTCAAAAACAAGAGATACATAACTTAAACCACTTTTCATAATTATAGGTACACATATATACATATTAACATTATTACATTTTAATAATAATAATTGTATTCGTTTGAAATTAGTAATTAGTATTTGGTATTATAAATTAATAGATCGTTAATTAATAATAATTAAGATAATTATAATACAGAAGTATAGAAATGAGATTGAATATAATTGATGATTGTCAAGAAAGGTACGTTGTATGGGTCTGTGTGTCTCTATATGTAATTAGTTTACATTAAAGATTAATTCATTATTTCAAGAAGACAGATAGAGAGATATTAACGTTGAACATTTTGGAAAATTACAAATAGTTATATATTCACTATTATTTATTTTCTATCGAGATTGATGTTTGTTAGGTAACTATAAGTAAACAGGTAGAGAAATGGTAAACCATTTCAAGAAAGGCAAACATTGTCATGTCGAAGAAGATGTCGACAACTTAGAACATGCGCTGTAAGAAGGTATATACATAAATCCACGACGAGTAAGGAAGATTACAACTACAACTGCAATGACAACCAGGAAAAGGAGGAGGTGGAGGAGAAGATTCAACGGCTAAAGGATACGCGTTTACATCTCACGTAGGGGAAAACGTTCCTTGAAATCAGAGTATTCGACGTAGAAATTCAACAACGAATAAGAACCCCCCTGTTATACTATAATTAATTGTTTAGAATTTCCTCCTATGCCGCGTGAGCTTAAGTCAATCTTTGATTCTATTAGGAAATTGCGTTTAATTGGAATAATTTCATTATACTCGTGTTATTTGGTGGAAAATATTTAACTGAATTGTTCTTGACAGTCGACAAATCAAATTTTCATTGTTTTATTTTCATAATTGGTTTACTCATTAAAAATTTTATTTGATATAATTATTGTTTATTATTTTTAGGATGTGAAACAAATAGTTCCCCATACACGTTATTAAATTAATATTTTTAAAGTATATTTTATGATAACAATTCAATTATACAGTTTGTAATATAATTTATTATACAATAAAAGTAGGAAATTTTGATTTGTGATTTGATATCGTAAATATGAAAAATAGTTTATAGAAATAATGCTATATGTATAAAAGTAATTTTTTTAAAGAGTTAAAATGTTTCTTCGATGTTTGTTACAGTTTGGGTTCCTTTTTCTTCTAAACACGTATGACAAAGTTTAGCAAGAGTTAAGAAGATATGTTTGGTACATATTATATTTATATTCCCGTAATTTTATTTTCTTTTTTTTTTTTTTCAGTAGAACCCCTCACATGTCGTCGTCTAGTTTTGTCAAAGCAACAGCTCTCTCTCTCTCTCTCCCTTCACTTTAAACTCAACCCTCATTCCTTTTCACATTAGTTGAGTTTGTGCGTTGTACAACAACAACGATAGGGAAGAAAAAGTTAGCCGATCGAATCCACTCCCTCCCTCCTTACCATTATAACTTTTCCGTGAGGTGTTATTTTCTTGCTGGAGACTTACTTTTTTCGTTACCTCTCAGTATCCCGTTGGATTTCATCGAATGCATTTTTTGCATCCTCTTTCTACTTTCTCGTATCCCCATGCGTGCACTTTGTCATTGGTTTGCTCCTCATACCACACCACACACCCCCGTTCCTCACTTCTCCTTACCCCTCTGTCATCCCCAATTCCTCATCATCTTTTCCCCCACTTTTCTTGTTTTCTTTTTTCAACGTCGTTATTCCTTTGAGTCAGATGCAGTTTGTAGCAGAAGGAACAGAAGTAGCAGCAGCTGGTGCGTCCGCAGGATGATATGTTCCTGTTGCGGTCCCGAATCTCATTTTCGATATACTTCGTCTTTACGTTTATATCGTTTGTTGCTTCTTTCTCTTCCTCTCTCTTTCTTTTACTCTCAACCTTTTTTCTCCAGGGAAAATGAGAGAAAAATCACAAGGTAGAGAATCGTGAAACTTTAATGGTTTTATTTAAGTCATATATCATATACTGATTGCTTTCTGGAATAACATATATATGCTTTTACACAACGAGTCAATAAGGACCTATATAAGGAAACGTATACAATAAAAAGAACTTTTGGAAATAAATAACTTGATAATGTTTGATCATAGGGGATTGAAACAATTGTGTCTAACTCAAATGAGATATTGAAAAGTACTAAATAAAATGAACGTTTTTAAATAAATAATTTTACAATGTTCATCATGGGTGTATAGAAATAATTGTGTCTAATTCAAATGAGATATTGAAATGCATGAAACAAATAGAACGATTTTAAATAAATTATTTTACAATGTTCATCATGGAGGTATAGAAATAATTGTATCTATTTTAACGAATTTGTCAGTGAATGTAAATAATTTCTCTCATCTTACCTCCTCCCAACCTTCTTCCCTCATCATATTTTATTTGAAATAATTAATGTAAAAGATATTTCACACACAAAGAGATAAAGAGGAAAATGTTCGTTTGTTGCAACGAATAAAATAATATAATCATAGAAATCCCAGTTTCGTAAGTATGGGATGTATCTCTCTCTCTCTCTCTCTCTCTCTCTCTCTCTCTCTCTCTCTTTTCTATATATATATATATATATATATGTATTAGTATAAAGTCAAAAGCGATTTTAAAGATTCCCAGAGCGTTCGTTTCTCCGTTATTCTCCATGGAATACCATCGAGATGCCTTCTTACCACCGTGCACCCTTGTACAAAAACATTCGTAGTTTCGTGAACCTTGTCTTTTCCTCTCTTTCTTTTCCTACCACGATTGTTATTCCTGAAACAGTTGAATCACCCATCACCACCAACCTTCCAACCACCCACTCGCCAACCAACCGATTCCCAACATCACCATCTGCCGAGCTCCTTTTTCAAAGCAATTTCCCGCGAGCTCAGCTTAATTCGTTTGCTGGAAAATCCCAGTAAAAGAGTAGGAGGAGAAGGAGGTGGAGAAGGAGGAGATAAACGAAGAGATGGGAAGAAAGCTAGGGAGAAACTGGAAAAGACAGGAAAATTTGCGCTAGAGAAAGAAAGAAAATAAAACAGAAAGATAGAGAGAGATAGATAGGTGAGAAGAGAATAAGGGATGCGAAAGTAGATGGAAAAAGATAGAAAATAAAAGAACGAAAACAACAGGCAGACCCGTCTGTTTGAATGAAGAGAGAGACAAAGAGAGAGAGAGAGAGAGAGAGAGAGAAAGAGAGAAAGAGAGTAAGGATATAAGCAAAAGGTGAAATGATAAATTAAACCGACCAAGGTAACGCTTCGCCGCTGCAAAACAAGGCCGGGTGCTTAAGCTACAAAATTATGAAAGTTCTGAGACTAATTGTGAAAGTTTTCGTGATATACAAAATTGCGGGAGGAGTAGGAGGAGAAGGAGGAGGAGGAGGAGGAGGACCCCTTGGAGAAGATGGGGAGAGGAAAGGGGGTAAGAAGAACCTCACCACAGATACTTTTGGGTATATATCTTTTTCCCTTTAGGCGAATCCTAAGAAGTGAAATATAGAAAGGATGAAAGAGAGGAAAATGGAAGAAAGATAGAAATGGAAAGATGGATGCCAAGTTGATGAGATAAAGTGAGATCTTTCTTTCTATTTCTTTTCAAGAAACTTGATGGAGAAAAGAAAAGGGGAATAACTAAGTCATCGTTCGATCTTACGGATTCTTCTTCTTCTTCTTCTTCTACTTTGGGAAAAGTTAAGTCGAAGGAAGGAAGGATGGAAGGAAGGAAGGAAGGAAGGGAAAAGTACTTATCCTAGGGCTGAAACGAAAGACGATTTTCTACAACCAACCTATGAGGAAGGGGAAAACGTTTTCGTTTCATTGATCTACTCGATTATTTTTTCTTATTTCCGATCGTTTACTTTTCATCTGTCGATTGCGTTTGGTTATGGTGATGGTGTTGGTGGTGGGGATGGGGTTATAGTGGTACCATACTGTCAAGAAATTTGGTATCCATTATATGAACGTATGAGTCGCAAAAAAAGGTTTTTTCTTTTTTTCGGTGAATCTTTTGAAACGAATGGAAAAGAACTTCATCCATGATTTGCCTTCTTTCCAAGCCGTTAATATGTATGTATATGGATGTGTGTATGTATGTGTATAAAATAGCTGCTGTTGAGAGTCGTATTACACTGATGTGAGAGTAGGGTAAAAAGGGAAAAGGAAAGGGAGATAGGATGAGGCTTTGAGATTAGAGAAAAGTCTCGTTATTTCAAAAGTTTCTTCTTCGGACATTCAGACTTTCCACTAGGTTGAAATAATTTATTACTGGGTATGTGTTTGTGCTAATGTTCTTGATGGTCAACGGGATAGAAAACGTTAAAGATTTAAAACGTTTTTTTATTCCTTTTTTTTTTAAATTTCTTTTTTTATTAGGATTAGGAACTTTTGATGTTTATTAAAAATGGAAGGAGCAATCAGGGTAGATAAATTTATTATTGTGTATCTTTTTTTATATTTTAGGGTTTTTATATATTTTTTTTATTATTAATTCTTTAATAATATATATATAATAAAGATAATAATCATTAATTATTGTATTATTATTATAATTATTTTATTATTATTAATTTAGTAAAATTTTGAATTGAATTGAATTTATTTTATTTTATGCACAAATATATATATATATATATATATATATTTTATATATAATTCTGCGTGAGAAAGAAGAATTGATATTTTTGAGAAGCCAGTTTTATGATGAATATACGCAGACAATGTTTATTTCATGGTTCTAATTTAGTCTTAGACTTGGTATAATATTTCAAGAAAGTTTGTTTATGGTTTAGAAACTGGTAAGATTTATTCAAACATGAATCCTTGAGAAAAGAAGAAGAAAGAAACCTTTAGAATACTTGTTCTTAGTTAGTATGAATAATTAGAATAAAATTTAACTAACAAACGAACACAAGAAAAATTTCTTCTTCCTTCTCTTCCTATTTTTTTTTTTCATTTTAAATATCTATGGGGAAAATTTGTACGAGAACCTATAAGATATATAATATTATAAATATTTTTCGTCTTATTTTAGTTAGTTTTTTTTTGTCTCTTGCCTTTTCTCATTTCAGTATTTTAATCTTCGACTTATGGTGTCTTTAAGTTTTTCCTCCAAAAAGCCATGACAGTCAAGTTGGTTGAAAGTCGAAGTTCGTATCCATTCTCCTTCCTTCTTTCTCTGTCCCCTTTCTTTGTCATCTCAACTTTCTCAAACACCCAACGAGCAAGTCTTTAACTTTCCTCCTCAATAAATTTTCAACCACTTACATTTCCACGTTTTGCTAACGTTGCAGGGAGAGTGATGGTTCGGAAGGTTCTATCTTATTTTTATTACGGTAGATTGGTTTCAGTAAAAGAAAAAAAGAAAAAAAGAGAAAAGAAAAAATTGTGTCAGAGTTTGAAACATTTAGTTAGATGATATTTATATATGAAACGTTAGAAAATTTATTTAAAATTCATTTAATAATTTATATTATTTTTATTTATATATATTTACTTAACAATATACTTTTTTTATATATTTATTTTACCATATATTTTTTTATAAATATATTATTTATTTAATTAAAATAACATATTAAATATATATTATTATAATTAAAATAGAAATCAATATAATAAATATATAAAAACATAATATATAATATATATTATATAAAATATATATATATAATAACATTTATTATATAATTTATTTTAATTTATATTTAAAAAAAATAATATAATATATTTTTAATATATAATAATTATATTTATATTTGAATATTAATTATTACTTAATTATTTAATTATTAATTAAATATTAATTTAAATATAAAAAAATATTATGTAAATATTGAAATATTAAAAAGTAAAAGAGATACATAGCCCCAATTTGAGCTATAAAAATTGTTAAAAAGAAAAATTAATAAGACTATTTACTAAAATGTAGACGAAATGTTAATAACGTTTTAAAAAAGAGCCTAATTGACACAATTTTTTCCTTGTTCCTTCATTTCATTTGTATCATATTAATTAGAAAAATCAATTCAAAAAAAAAAAAAAATGAAACAAAAAATAAAACATGAAAAAAAATCAAAGAAAAGAAAATAAGGTGCAATAAGGGAAGATACAAACGATTAAACGTATAAATACGTGTAAAAAAAAAACCAAAAATACAGTTAAAAAGCAGAATAAGACTATAGGATTATAAAGTACAGTTAAAAATGATACAAAGAACAAAGATATAAACTCTATGAGAATTCTTTTGAGAGCTTGGTCAACAAAAGCTTCGGTTACACGCGAATGAGCCTTCTTTTCTACGTTTCTGAAAGCAATACACCACCCCATCCCCTCCCCCTTTTCACCCCCAACCCCTCAAACAGCAGACTTTATTAAAGAGATTTTAATTATACCTCCTGCTCCTGCTTCTCTTGTTTATTTCGAGATATATCTTTTAAAAAGAGGGTATAACTGTTATATCCGTTTCTTTTTTCTTTTTCTTTCTTTCTAAGAATCGATGCGTTCATTTAATTGCAAGTTCATTTCCTAAAGTCTTATTAACTTTTGATAATTTTTTTCTTAATTTTTTATTGCATCTTTTATTTGTAAATTTTGATAGTTTGCAAGTTTGATAGTTGAAGTTTTTTTTTTTTTTTTGATAAGAAATTATTTCTTTTCAATTTTTTTCTTATTCAAAATTACTTATTGATCAATTTATTAAAATGGTATTATTATATTTTGACCCAGAACAAATACGTTAATTATTTAATTGACTATGATTGTGTGATTAAAATAATTTTCATTTATTAAACCTGTGTATTCTTATGTCGAGTATTAAAGTTAACTTAACACTGTTTATCTACTTATATTTTAGTTAGGTATATTTCTTTGAGTTATACGTTTTTACGTCCTATTCGTCGAACTTAAAATGCCCTTTATATATGAAAGGGGGATTGCTTATGATCCCCCATAGAAAGGGAAACGTGGTTTCCTCCCAAAAAGGCGTTACGGAAGGGTAGAAAGCAACCCCATTGGTCGGGAGGGTCCCTTTTCGTTGCATCGGTATAAATATCGATATGTGATGTCCTTCGAGGAAGGACTATGACCCTTTCGAAAAGGAAAAGGGAACCTCCCTTTGTATCACTTAGCTTCACATAATATTGTCGGTTGGTTAGGAACTTTACAATATTCTGCCGCGATTGAAGATTTCAGATTATTCTATCAGCATGGAAAATATTCTTCCCTTGGTTTTTATGGCCCCCATTTCGTGGAATATAGTGTTTCGCAGTTTAGGGTTTTAGCCCATTCACTGCCAACCACGGGTTATCTCGTAGCAAATGTATGTACCAAGTATTTCCGACTACGAGATATCTCGTAGTTTGCGTTACAACTTTAGTTTGATTGCAATTGGTCACGGAAATAAGTTTACAGACGTTTGAATTATGAATTATTAGAAAGGATAAATGCAAAATTTTATATTATTAATATTTATTAAAAAATAAACACATATTATATGTTAACTTAATATTATTAGATTTTGTCAAATTCCAGGGTTTTCCTTTTACCTTTCAAACACTGTAGATCATTATAGTGGTTTACGCGAAAAGTATTAGTTTGAACAGTACGCTATTATAGTGGTTTCAGTGAAAAGTATCAATTTAAACGATTATCTTACTTTATAGTGACATCTGTGGATATGATTTTGAAAAATATTATAGGATTTTTAGTGCAATCCATGGTCAGGTTGGAATACAATCTTAAAATCCAAAGTGAGACGTTGTAAATTTGTTTGGCAGTTAATGATTTAGACAAGTGCGATATGTCATCTATAAATAAAGTAAGATCTTAAATAATTCTTTGTATATCGTATTATATCAATGAAAAACAAACTTATTTCTAAATCCTTAACTTTGAACAAACTTTCCCTCTATCCCTTTTGAACAATTAATTTAGATATATCGATTCTACGTAACCTAAGGGCAACAATATTATACAAACGCAACCAACCGATAAAATATATACATATATATATAGAATTATATTATCCGTAATTTAACCTGAGGCAATTTGTTGCAAGATTTTAACGAATTTTGACTTAGTAACGCGACAACGCGCGCCCACCCTTTATCATCCCTTTTAATTTCTAGTTTCCTTTTGTATTAACATTCACGCTGCAGGAGCAAAGTTATGCCTGAGGCATATAAGGAAGTAACAGAAGGGCTCATTCTGCCGGATATAAGGGAAATCGCGTGAGAAGAAAGAGATAGAAATATGCCCTTTAGGGCTCAACGGATAGATGACTGTGTAGGGTTTGTTTTTCCTTTTTTTTTTTTTTTTTTTTTTTTATACTTTGTCTTTCCTAATCTCGTTTAATGATCAACGAGACTTATAAATCCACCGCCCTTATTCGTGATGGTTTACTGTTGTAAAAGGGTAACGTGGGCGTACCGCAATCGATTAAATTCTCTCCTTTTATTGGAGATTCCCAATCTCTCTTTCTCTCTCTCACTCATTCTCTCTCTCTCTCTCTCTCTTTTTCTCTCTCGATAGAATACGATCGTATGTGGTTTATATACAGGGTGAACTATTTCAATGGTAACAATGATCAATTAATAATATTTTAGACGAATTTATTGTATGCGTTGGGATGAATTATTTTATTTAAATTTTTTTGTAATTTTAAATAAATCACTGTATATATCTTTATAAAAAAAAACATTTAGTGGCACATTGTGTGTTTCTAATGAAGTTTGAAATTACTGAACCGATTTTAATGAAGTTTGCAATTACTGAACCGATTTTAATGAAATTTTGTTTATTTTTAGTGATTTTTTTCAACATAGTACATACGATAGTTTTTTTTATCGCGTTTATTTTTTATTTTTTATCGCTAATTAAAGGATTTATTATTGGTTATCTAGATACTGTTTTGTCTTTACTGTTTTCATTACTGTAGTTTAGTGTATGGTTTTTTATTTTAAACAACACAGAAATGTTTAACCGTAACTCATTTTAAATGTTCCACCGTATATAACTTGTATTTCTCTTTCTAACAGGGATGATCATAGCAGAACGATCTCCAATCTTTCACTTTTCACTGAAATGGACCATCGAGTCCCATGGTCGAGTATCTCGGTTCTCTGTACGGTTAAAATCAATGGGTGTAGAGCAATCAATTATCTCTAATTGAAATTAGCCAGAGAACGACATGCGTGTCTGGTATTCGGATGCCTAGTTGGTTGGGAGCACATTTCATTGTCGACTGTGCCGTACAATCGGTTACGTTACTAGATTTTACAGGATAAAGACAATTGCGAAATCGATTAGTATCAGTTCGAATGTTTCTGTCTATCATTTCATAAAATGGAGGTGAAGGGTCGAGAGAACGAGCAATCTTTTTTCGGCACAACTATGTTTGAATTGACAATATAGAATGTGTTTGATGTAAAAAGTATAGGTAATCGACGAATACGATGGAATATTGAAATATTCGATTAAATATTGTAAAATAAAAATCTATTTTTTTTTTTTTAATAAATTTTTTTAATACTTTTTTTTATCTCTAATTTTTGTGTTCATCCAAATATAATAATAGGTTTTTAGAATTTCATAAAATAATATCATCTTAGACGTACCTAAATGTTGCAGGATCGTATTACCGTGAGAACACACAACTTGGACTTGAAAATACATATAGATACAAATGTATATACTCTACCATACATACATACATACATATATACAATGTATATATACATATATACGTAGAATGAAACATGAACAGCTGCACGGTGGGATTAACTCGCACTCAATCGCAATAATACTGCTCTAGGTACTGTGTGCCGTTGCTCGAGGGTTCAAGTGAAACGAATTAAGGGAAAAGGGTTAGACACTGGTCAGCGCTCTGGACCAGTTAGAGTAGCGAGTTCTATTGGTATCCACGTCAATGAATACCTATGGCTAATGTTTTGCTAGCGTATGGGACTAAATTCCGCATATGTGGCATATGGGGTACATTGTGCAAATATGCATATTCACGTTTATGTATGCCTATTTCCAAGAGAACAGTTGTCTCTGAAAGCACCTACAAGTTTAATGTTTGGATTAACTCATACAGTTCTTACCTAACCTTCATACATACATATATGAATATTCTATATATATATATATATATATATATATATATATATATATATATATATATATATATATATACTGTATATATATAAATATATATACATATATATTTTTAAAGTGAAACTTTTTGTGTGTGGAAAGTGTACTACAAAGTTAAAAGGGGTTATGAGTGGTGTATGTTTTTTGAGTGTTGGGGGTGTAAAGGGGAAATATCGATCGGTAAAATACTTGGGGGAAACAGGGAAGATACCTAGGATACCCTTATGTAACCTAATATATTTAATATATGTAATTAATATTAATATAATTTATATATATATATAATTTATATTAAATATAAAAATATGTAAAATATAAAAAAATTAATATAATAATAATATAATAAATTAACATAATAAATTTATTAGATATAAATATAAAAATAAAAAAGTATAATAAAATTAATATATATTTTAAATATATGCTATAAATATATATGAATATGGTTATGCTTGTGTACGAATAATTTTTTAATAATTTTAGTTTTCAAGTACGCGGTGTAAATATGTAGAGAATAAAAAATAATTGATAATCTAAATAATTTGATAAAGTTAACAACATAGTTTGTTAATTCTACGAGAATTTCTTTTTATTCTTTTTTTTGTTTTTTAACACGTAAGTTTTTACAGATACACTTTCACAGCAAGTTCATAGAAATTTTTGGTGTCTATTTCTTTTAATTTTTTTTTTTTTTTTTTTTTTTTTTAAGGAATATATGATATAACTTTACATGAAAGTATTTCAAATAGAAATTATATATGCAGTATTATAAATTAGATATTGTACAAAGTTCTACTAGTATTCTCTATCATCATAACTATATTTCAAATAGAGTTGACTATATACATATATACACTTGTATATTACCTACTTCTATGAATCTGTCGAAATGAAAGAGAGTGGAGTTCGAATTTGTAATAGGAAGGTAAACTTGAACTAGTTATAGTTGGACACTAGTCGTATGTAAATTATGAATCACGAATTCGTTGATATGCATTATTATATTTGTCAGATACAGAACATTGTTGACATCAATTGAGAATATGTTATTAAATATTCAAAAACTGATTGTAAGATAGAAATTACTTTTATCTCAATATAGAAAGGATCAAATTTAAATCAGTTATAAAATCAAATTATGTAAGAGCAGAATAAATAAATAATTTTAAGGAAAAGTGATTTTTATCTCTTTTACTATGATATATATATATATATACTATATTATTAATACTATATATTTATAATATTAATATTATATAAAAATTATATTAAATATTAATTATAATACTAAATTAAAAATATAAATCACAAATATAATACTTATTATATATAATTTAATATTAATATAGTTAAAATATAATATTAATTAATAAATATATTAATATAAATTAATATATAAATAAATATTATATTTATTAAAATATTATGATAATTAATATTTATAATATTAAATATATAGTATTATAATATACTATTTTTGTGTATTATAGTATCATTTGGTTTATTTATAATTTGAAATAATATGAACAAAATTATTGAAATAATTTTGGAAATGTCGTTGTTCATGTAAATATATATATATATAACTATTTTACATATACATACATATAAATTCTACTTACACATATGATAGAGAACCAAGTTACTCTTGCTTCCATTGTACTTTTGAAAGGCCCTGTTTGTTGGAGCGAAAACGGTAACATGACGATACATCAGCGTGTTGTTCGCCACCTGGCTCGTCTCCAATAGTTGATAAAACTGTAACAAAAAATTGCAAGGATTTCTTTTGAGGTCCATTTCTCTTCATTTATTTCGTTGGCTAACGTTAAATCATATCTTTTATATATATATATATATATATATATATATATAATAAACTTATATCAAACCGCGCAGATTTTGGAAATTTTTTTTTAATTATTCAACCATATCATAGTTACGCTCGGATGCATTTTGTTTGTTTTTTTTTTTTTTGGTTAAAGTTGCAGAAGACTAAGAGTTTCACGGTATCGTGTTTTACAGAATTGTGTCGTATAGTGTTGTGTTGTTTCTGTTATACCATCAGAGTTAGTTCGAAAGTACTGTAAAAGTTCAACGTGATGTGTCTGTCACAAAGCTCGGGTTTATTTCTAACACAAACACACACACACGCACATACATACGTAAAAAAAAATAGACGTATAAACCTTCTCGGATCGAAGAATTTTCCTTTTTTTTTTTTTTCGGTAAACAGTAACAGTAAAGAAAATGTTTATAAATTTTTGTTTTCGAATATTTTCATCCCCCTTAAAAAACAAAAATTGATAGTTGTCACCGATAATGTTTTTTTTATTTATTTATTTTTTTTTTTAAACATAGGAAAAGATTTAATTTTCAATAAATGTTATATCAAATATTTTGATATAAAACACAGCAACAAGTTTTATATCACCGATCAGATTTACTCGTTTAACGAACAACGACCTATCCTAACCAATTTGAAGTTAAATCGATTGACAAGCATCCAAGGCTGGACCTGTTAGTGCATTTAATTAGTATGTACCTACACATACCGGAAATTGACTGATCGTTACAGCTTACGGAGAACGTAGGCTTATCGTTAGGAACGAAAACACGAGTTTAATATTAATCGATTTCATTTAAGAAACCCCTAAAACGAATTATTATAATTATATCGTTTAATAAGACTTTTCTTCTTAATTTGTTGTTTTATTACTTTTTTTTTCAGGTTTATTTTTAACTTTTTTAGGAATTTGTTCAAGGTGAATATTCGGCAGATTCGGTATATTAATTTGTAATAAGTAAAAATGTCACATAATTTTGTTAGGTTATGTTGTAAGATCTTTTGTTTATTTTTTTTAAGTATATTTTGAAATTATTGTTTCTTTATTTTTTAGTGTGATTTACCATCTTTTACACTACGATTTATATAATATTATAAAATATATACAATATAATAAAATATATAGAATATTATATATATATAATAATAATATTTATATAATATTTAATATAATATTTTATTTTATATAATATTTTATATAATTTATAATATTTTTATTTCAAGTTTGCTTTTATGGGTTTTTGCTATTGTATCTAATATTATTGTCTTGCATAATAATAATTTATTTTTAAATTAATGAATTATAGTGTTTCAAGTTTGGTTTTATGGCTTTTTGCCATAAATGCAAATAAATCGTTTTTGCATGAATTATTAATTTACTAATGTTTTATACTTTTGTTTTTTTTTTTGGGAAAAAAATTTATGGTTGAATTAAAAATAATTTGTTTTAACAGATCGGAAAATCGTTTGTGTCCGATTTGTACGAAGATACATTGAAATTTCGAATAATGTCAACGAAATAATCTCATTTTTATTACAACGAAGCAAAGTGTTACAAGAATCGGAAAACGTTGTAAAGTTTTTTTTTTCTTTTCCCTCCGTGTACGAGCGAGTAGAAAAAGTTCGAATGTGTGTTCGTCGTGAAAGTGCATCGGTGTAAAAATTGTACCTGTAACCATCGAACCGCGTTATGCACTTTGTATGTACTATTTTTGACTTCTCTTTTCTTTTTTTCTTTATCTTTCTTTTTCTATCTTTATCCTTATCCTCTTTTTTATTCAAAAAAGAGAAAAATAGAAACACAAGTTCTTTTTGAACGAAAGTTTGTCATTTTACTCGGCGAAACGTCACATACGGGGTTGAACTTTTATAACATTTCGAAATTGAACAAAAAATATTGTTAAAAAGTTATTTTTCTTGGATAGTAATAATAGTAATAGTAATAGCAGTTGTATCATGAGATTCAGATTTAGTTTTTAACCTTTTAGATACGACGCACCACTATAGTGGTTTTCACGGATGCTATCTTCCAGTATGACACGACACTATAGTTACTATAGTCTATAGACACTATATATATTATATATTTATATATAGATTTTTATTTATATTAATTTTATATTGATTACATTATATTAACCTTTTAGGCACTACACGCCATTATAGTCGCTTTCGCGAATGTCATCTATATATTATACAACGCACCAATATAATGGCTCTACTCTACTAACTCACTCATTTAACATTAAGTTACGATAAGATAAAACATCATTTAAAACCACAATTTAAAAAAAAAACACATATCAAAATACATACCCCATTTATCCAACTATCTTATCAAACAAAGTTGCATCAGTTAAAAAGAATACAAGTAAATTAAGTCACACGTAACTACACACACAATCTTTGTTAAACACATTTAATCGTTTACGTGAATTAAAGCACGAAAAATAAGTTACACGTTAAGTAATCATGATTAATCCCAAAGTGACATCGCGATTAACCACTGTCATCTATTTTCTTTTCTTTTTTTCTTTTCTCCAACTTGGCCCATTCATCCTTTTTCTCCATCTCAAGCAGAATTCTTTTGGTTCTTTTCTCACTCTGTCTAGCAAGCAAGCAAGCAGGCAAGCAAGCAGGCAAGCAAGCAAGTTACCCTTTTCTTCACCCTTCTAGCCCTATCCTCACCCTTTCGTTAACTGGCTGCTCGTCCAACGAGCTCGCATTAATTGTCCAGAGTCACGACATGTCTCCATTACTCAAGAGCTTCGTTAAAGGAAAGCAAAGAGGATAAGACTACTACTACTATTACTAGTAGTCAAGGCTTATAGGGTGGAGGGGGAGAGGTAAGAAGAAGGAAAGGGGTACGTTGGAGATAAAGAGACCCTAAGATCGCTAGATGTCATTACTTCTTTCTTCTTTCATCCTCACTCCCCCTCAACCTTCTATTTCTTTTACTTTTCTTCGTTTCTTTACCTTTCTTTTAAACTTTCCAATCTATCTATCTACTCTTTCCTTATTTCTACTTTTATTCCTTTTTTCTTTTTTCTTTTTCTTTTTCTTTTCATTTTTTTTTCGTTTAGTAACAGCAATTAGTATTGGATTTTAAATAAATGGTTCTTAAAGTTGTTTCGACGTGTAAATAATTTAACATGACAGTGACTTAGGTAGTTTCTTTTAAATGATTCATTAAAATATCGTTCATTTGAATGATCGAAGACTAAAGTAATTAACCTTTTATGCACGGCTGGTTTCTCTGTACGACAGGGTTCAATGAGAATTACGTGTAAACGGATACAACTACAATGTGTGACGATGAATTTAATTATATTTTATCAACTGTATAGTTAATACATTACATAAAATTAATACTAATGTACATTAATAAAAAGTAAAAATGTATCAAAAATTAATACAAATGAATAAAAATAAATAATATTATTTGACGTGGTCAAGTTTTAGCATTAAAGTTGCACCACTAATGTAAAATATAATATAAAATATATCTTAAAAATAAAAAAAAAACAAGATTATACTTATACGGGAATGCTTTTAATCGAACAAAAATCGATCGTTGATCGATTAACGAAGTACTCGTGCGCGAAAGGGACGATAACTTTAATCTTCTGAACTGCCAAGCAGCAGTCTGAGCACGATCTGTGAGCAAAATTATTACTTCTTGGTTTAAAACGAACGAAAGTAATAATCCGTAAATCGTTCCTTAGCCAGGTGAAAAAAAAAGTGTTCGATGATAATTTCCTAAGGTCATCGATCTTCTTTTTTTCTCTTATTCGTTCACCCTTTTCGAGATATTCAAGTCTTTTTCTTTCTCTTTTCGTACCGATCTCTTCCTATTGGTTCTTTTTCTTTCTTTTTTTTTTTTTCTACCATAACGTAGTCACGTTTTCCTTCTCTTTGCCGTTCACGGGAGAAGTAAGTGCATCGGAATTATTGAGATGTGAACCACGTATTCAATATAAGACCTCTTATCAGCTACCTTTTTTAGAATACGTCTACTATTTTCATTTATATACTCGTATTTTACTATTTACCCCTAGTAACATTTCATTTCATATCCAAAAGATTCCCCACGTTTCATATGAATGATTCATACATATGTTTCTTATTTGTTTTATAAAGGTATAACGTGAAACCAAAATTATTATTATGGGTTTTGCAAATTTGAGTCTGGCCAAGTTTTCAAAAGTTTCTTGACACTAGAGTTGTGTATCTAATTTTGAATATTACCCACTTATCTCATCATATTATTTGTCCTATTTTCATTCTACAGGATGATTCACCAGCTTTTGCCACGTCAAAAGTTGCATGAAAAATCCAATGACGTGCAACATTAATATTTTTAAAGATCAATGAAGATCAAAACTGACGAACAAGTCGGTCACAATACAGTTCTTCCTTGTCATGGTCACGTCATGGTCGCGTCAGGATTGCATCAGGGTTGTGTTATCCTTTCATTGTTCCAACAACGGAAGGAGCAGATATTATCCGAATAGTTTTTATTGGTCATTGTCAGGTTTTGTATTTAATGTTGCACATCATTGGATTCGTCTTGTCAACTACTATCCGAAAATAAGTATTCAAATATAACATTGTATTTAAAAAAACAAAGTTGACCAATAAATCTCGAAAATGACTACTAATGTCATATATTGTAGTCCTGAATTTTTCATGCATCTTTGTTCTAATTAAGTTTTCTGGTATTATCATAGTTTGGAAGCTATTTAAGTGGCAATAGTTGGTGAATCACCCTGTATAAATTCATCACTTATGGTTAATATAGATAGAGAGATCGATCTCATTATATGAGTTAGTATACTTAAGTTCTAGGTAAAGTTAATATGTCGGTTTCTCTCATATCTTTCACGGTTAATTACTCGTAATTAATCTCTAATCAGAACACGATATATCGTAAAGTATCATTTGCTCGTATATATGTTCATGTTGCTGGTAGAATCTCCGAACTATCGGATATTCAACATACATGTAAATATACACACATGTACATATATACATATACATAAATACATATCTACATATCTACATTTATCGCTTTCTATGAAACGTTGCAATAAATATGTTCATATTTATGCGGAACATTAGCATGGGTGCGATTAAGCGTATATCGTTCGTCATTGTTTATGCGCCGTTGTTACGCATGCAAATGCACTTATGGGTTAAAATAGAAAGAGAGAGAGAGAGAGAGGGAGAGAGAGAGAGAGAATGATCGTTAGTCCTATATCCGTTGGAAGGTCTACGACCTTTTCCAAAAGGATGAAACATTATACGGTAAAGAGAAATAAATGATTGGAAAAGCTTATGGCTAAAACGATCAAAGTATGTATGAGTATATCGATAGTATAATATTGTAATGTTATAATCTTCTTTTGTTGAAATTGTTGTAAATGTTTTTAAAATATTGTTAGTTTTCTCGTAATAGGTGCATATAATCTATTGTGTAGATGTGTTAAGCTTTTACATAAACAGATATATGCGAATATATTTAGAAAATGATGAATTTCCTCTGGGATATTTGAACAGTATCGAAATATTATTATTATTATTATTATTATTATGATATTGTAAGATTAAAAATTGAACATAAAGTGAGATAGGGAGAGAGAGAGAGAGAGAGAAAGAAGGGTATGGGATATCGTATCAATGCAGCTTTCAACTTTGTTATATCTACTTTAAGAGGATATACTGTTAGATAGTTTCTATAATATATATTATACATTTAAATATATATGGAAAATAGGTTTAGAGAAATTTATAGAATTTTTTTTTTTTAGAGACGTTTTAGAATAAATAATAAATAAATAAATCGATAGATATGGTTGAATATAGAGTAGATAGTTTTTTCTTTAATAATAACATATTTATGTAATTTTATATAATTGATTTTTGTATATTATTATTATTATATTTATAAACATAACAACATATTTATATTATGTTAATTATTTTATATGAAGACCGCGAATGGAAGGATCGCTCTCAGGGACGGGAACAATGGCACGAATTGGTATTTGCAGCAATATTATAATTAATATTTGCAATTATATTTTGCAGCAATGAACTTTCGAGTTTCCCCTCAATATTTTATGCGCCGTTCGATTCTCCCCCATACGCACTACGTGACCTGCCCATTTTAATCGGCGTGATTTTACGACGTTAATGATGTCGGGTTTGTTGTACAGTCGGTCTACTTCTATGTTATGGGGGTTTCTCCATTCGTCCGTTTCCTCATAACGTTTTGCACTGAAGATTTTATGAACAACTTTATTTTCTCAAACCCCATATGTAAGTGGACCACGTTTCGTTACCATAAAGGACTACCGGTAGGATGATTGTCCTGTATATCCTGATTTTGAAACGTCTAAACAGCAACCGCGAGCTGAGTAATTTATTGACATTCCCTAAATTGATTATTTTCTTAAGTTCTTCGTTTATTTCGTTCGTCTGGGCTTATAATTTATAACTAAATGATAAATTTATTTATTTTAAACTCTATTCTCTCGCATATAAATAATGTTTTAATAGGAATTGTCATGAATGGTTTTTAGGTTATTTTTGATTAAGAGTATGCCGTGCTCAACATTGTTATAATATTATTTATATCATAGTGCATAACGGATATATTTTATTTGTCATTTTAATTATAAATTTCTAAAACAATTCTGGATAATAATAAATTCGTATTTTCGCGAAGTTTAGTATAACAACAACAACAACAACAACAACAACAACAATAATAATAACATCCTATGGAGAGATTAGAGGAAAGACAATGGAATGTTAATAACGATTAAGTACGACGCTGTGCTACGGATTATCATAAATCTAAAGAGATAAGGAAAGGACGGGTAAATGAAAACGCGTTTCCTTGATAACAACTAGACGTGAACTGGGGATAGCAAGAGAGGAATGGGGTTGATGGGGGAATGGTAAGGGTAAAAGAAAACAACACAGCAAAAAAAAAACAAAAAAAAATCTAGGAACGTTGTAGTCTAGGGGTTTATCTCATGCCATAACCACGACGAAAAAGATAACCCAGGAAGAGAGGTGGATAAGAGAAGGAGGAGGAAGAGGTGGGGGGGTTTGGGGGTAAAAGTGGGGGGTGCGAGTGGATCACAGTGGGGGGGATTTCTCATCGCAAATACGTTGCTGCTTCATATAGGAAACGCGTGTGCTTTCGTTCATTCTCTCTGGCACTTGTGAAAAAAGCACCCTTTATTTTTCGCAAAACCGGAAATGAGAGGCGTACTCGGGAAATTTCTTAGCGACGCTTTATCTTTCTTAGTTTTTTCTTCTTCTTCTTCTTCTTCTTTTTTTTTTTTTTCCTTCATCTTCGTCTTCATCTTCGTTGTCTTCGTTGGGTCTTTTTTATTTTTTTTTTGTTTTCCTTTCTTTTTTCTTTCTGCTCACATTTCTTTTCCCTTACTACTTCTTTTCGTTTCCTTACTTCGTATTTTTTTTTCTTTCTTCTTCACCCAGGTATTATTCTTTGTTTTTCTTTCAGGAACGTCGAGGAAAGAGAAAGAGGAGGTGGAGGAAACATGCGAGAGAGGGAAACAGAGCGGAAACGAGACGCGTGCTTGTGAAAGTTGGTGCTTTCTTAGCAACGTAGATCATTTTGATGTTTCGATAGACCCGTGTGCTGTAGGTGGCTATGGCTCTATGTATATCATTATTCTTTATCTTGATGTTATATATATATAGATACATATTTTTTCTTTTTTCCTTAGGAAAAATTTTCTGAGAGAACATTTTATATTTATATTTTTTTATTCTTCCTCCTTTATTTTTCTCTTACAAATTTGTATGATGTTTTGATTATTCAAATGATACGTTTATTTTTTAATATATATATTTTTAAATATAGATATGTTTTTAAATATAAATTATACATACTTTAACTTTCTAATTTTGTTGTTTTAGTCTCCTTCGAAATACGGAACTCTTTTTCAATTATTATCGATTTTATGCCACAATCTCTCCCCGTGATTTTTTTCTATTCATAATCTTGGGTATAGGAAGAATAAGTATAGGGATTAGGATGAAATGGAATTCGTATCGTTGACCTGTGACTCATTGACGGAACATTTCCTAATAAACAAGTCAGAGAAATGAATTTCAGCTTGAGTGGAATCGTCAAAAGAGGGTTGATTGGTTGGTTGTTTGGTTGGTTGGTTTGTTGGTGATGGTGAATGTTCTTATTCTTGTCGTCGTTGTCGTAGTTGTCGTCTGGCGCCAGCTAAACGACCTCTTAAATCCGACCCTTCCTCGAGGATCACGAATCCCTTGGATCTTCTGAATTTTGCCAGACACGTGACGGAAGCTTTGTCTTTTTCTTTTTCTTTTCTTCCTTTTTTTTTTTTATTCTTTTTGGTTGCTTGCTGCTTCGAGAGGGTTAAAAGAATAAAATGAATGAATGAATGAATGTAAGAAGGAAAGAAGGAAGGAAGGAAGGAAGGAAGGAAGGAAGGAAGGAAGGATGATCGATCGTTGACTTGAACATTCAAAATGACGGATAGAAAGGATACGAAGAAAATAGTCCTTTTTATGCATTTTTTCTTATATACGTATTATCCTTATTAATTATTTCAATATTTCTTCTCATGTTTTTTTTTCCCCTTTATCCTTGATATTTTTTTGAAAAGTATAATATATTTTCATTTTTATTTTTATTTTTTATTTTGACATATCAATTTTATTTGATTTATTGAACATCAGATTGCAATATGTTGAGTTATATGCATATATATTTTATTTAAAATGAAAAATATATTGAATAATTTTATTTCAAAGAAATTTTATTTGGATAATACTATTTTTATATGAATAATATTTTCTATTTTGCTATAAATACATTTTTTTGTAAATTTGTTTTTTTTTTTTTTTATTATATTCAGCACAGATGCACACAGTTTTCATTTTATTTGATTTATTTAACATAAGATTGCAAAATGTTGAGTTATATATATATATATATTTTGTTTGAAATGAATTAATTTAACTAGAAACATGAAAATAGAATAATTTTATTTTTTAGAAACTTTATTTAAACACTATTTTCATATATATAATATTTTATTTTTCAATATAAACATTTTTCGTAGATTTGTTTTTTTATTACATTCAGCACAGATGCATACAGCCCTTATTACTATTTCTTTTTCATGATACAATATTTGACAATTCAACCCTTTTTTCGATATTCCTATATATTATATATAGAGACATGAAAATATTTTTACGCTCAAGAAATTCGTAAAATGTGTGTACGAAAGGAAAGAAAAAGAAAAAGAAAAAGACAAAGAAAAAGACAAAGAAAAAGAAAAAGACAAAGAAAAAGAAAATAAAGCAAATACGTAGGAACAATAAAAATCTTAAATGAGTCAAATGTACTCGCTTCGACAATTTAGTGCAATAAAAATAAATTTGAACTAATATGAAAAGGAAAAAGAAGAAAAAGAAGAAACAGAAAATGAAGAAGAAGAAGAAAAACAATTCGAAAGTTTTTATAAAAAGGTTTTGAAATATAGGATTGAATTTGAAATAAATAAATTTGAACGACATGAAAAAAAAAATAAAAGAAGAAGAAGAAGAAGAAGAATTGGAAAGATTTTGTAAAAAGAGGGTTTTGAAATAAATGATAGAATATGAAAACATTCGATTTGAAAATAATGTATTTGAGTTTGAAAGGAAGGTGAGGTAAAGGTAACAAAGGAAGGAAGGAAGGAAGGAACGGGATCGTTAATGAAGAACGGCGGATATTATGCGAACGAGCAATGTTCCGGTGGTTTCTGGGCGAGTAGTTCAGACTTTACTAACAATTAGAGTACCGCTGATTATGCTGCTAATTGGTAATCAATATCCAACATAACCATTAGGAGTCATGCATATCGATGAAGGAGAGACTAACTAAATGTACCGTCTTTCTACATGAACACAGATACACCATAATTGACCACAGGGAGAGCTTGCGGAAATAGGAAAAGGGTTGTTTTAATCCCATATGAATAAATAATAAATTATTTATTAAATAAACAAAATGTATTGATTTAATCAGTATCAAATATTCAATCATGTTTTATCTTGTTGTCAAATCGTACATTTGTGTATACATGTGTGTCATCAGTATAGTATCAGTGTGTTTATCAGTGCAGTGATATTAAAAAAAAAAAAAAAAAATAAAGGAATTTTAAAAATAATAAAATAAAAATTTAAAAAAAAGTGTGCATAACCGTGTGCAATATTAAAAAAAAAAAAGTATTTTTCTATCATCCATGACCAAATTCGTGAATACATATATAATATTTACATTGAAATACATATAATTTTTTTCTACACCTGTTATATTGTATTCGTTAAATTTTTTCAATTTGATTTCAGCCAGATGTTTCGAATGTATCGATAATAATTAAGATATCTAATTTTGTTGTAACATATTTCTATAAATGGTTACTACTATAGGCATATCTCGTAGGATACAAATTTTTCGTCAGGATTTTTTCATTTTGCGTTAGTTTTTTTTTAACTTTATATATATTCCCATTCTCTGAACAGTACCAAAGCGTTATCGATATTCATCCGTGAATCGAGAGATCCGAATGTTTTCGTTGGTCCACGTTCGCATGCATTATTCCCGAACCAAAAAAAAAACGCCAACGAAACGAAACGAAACGAAACTAAACGAACGTATGGATGGACGGATAGACAGAAAAAGAGAGAGAGAAGGATTGAAAGGGGGTGGGTTAAGGTACGTAGGTAGGGTTTGGAAAAGGGCATAGAAAGAGAGAGAGAACCCAGGCGCCAGGGGTACGTTGGGTACAAAGAGTAGGGGACGCGTTAACGTCAACGATGCGTGCATGCGTGGATGCGTGGGAGTTGTGCGTGTTTCGTCTTTGTGTGCTGTGTAAACACGAGCACCGTATGTAAATGCGAAAGCGTTGTTCCAAGCGAAATAAAAGGATGGTCAAACGATGGCTGAAGGGGTGGACATGGGGGTGGGTTTGAGGTCATAGTGCAGTTGTTGGGGTTGACTGAACTGGGTGGTGATGGTAGTGGGAGTGATGGTAGCGTAAAAGTCGGGTCCCAGTTCAACGAAATTTGAACTTTCTATCGTGAGGGGGTCTTTTTCTCTTGTAGGGAACCCCCTCGGTCCCCGCCGATCGTTCCTGAAAATCAAACCGTGCTTGCGAAATCGAATCTATCCGTAAAACGAGCCGATAACTGCTAGTTCGATAAGCATTTCATAAATATTCAAACGTTTGTGTTTTCCCTATTCGAAATTTGTGCATCTCTCTTTCTCTATCTTTTGCTCTATCGTTCGATTTTGGTCTATCGAAATGGGAAACGGAAGAGAACGTTGGCACGCGGGCAGGGGGAGGGGTAGGAGGTAGGGGAAACATTGTACGTCGAGGACAGGTACCAACGATAATGAAGACGAACGGGCAAGGACGTTCTTCCTCTCTTGGGATGCGTTTCAACGATACTACACTATCATCCCGGATTCCTATCTCCAAATCCAACTGTTATATGTCCACCCACGTTATCTTCTCCTAACTGTAATACTATACGCGTTTCTCAATTTCTCCAATTTCTTCTTTTTTTTTGTTCACTTTGAATGCAGCTTTGACGTAAAATACGACTGTATTCTTTCTCTTTCTCTTTCGTTTTTTTCATTTCATCTTTTATTGTTCGTACTTCTATTTTTTTTTGTTCTTTTTTAACCTTTTAGGCACTACGTGCCATTATAGTGGCTTTCACAGATACGCCATCTTTCAATACGACGCGCCACCTGTATTGGCATTCGCGAATGCCATCTTACAGTACAACGCGCAACTATAGTGGCTTTCGCGGATATAATATCTTTTAAAATATATTATAACTAGTTTTATTATTAATTATTAAAGTAAATTATTAAAGTTAAAGTATATGTGTATCATTTATTTATAAAAGAAACTATAATTTAATTCTTAAAAACTCTTCATTAAAATGTATTCACATAGAGAATAGTATTGTTCATCGTCACACATTGTATTTGTATCGTTTACACTTAATTCTCGTCAGAGAAACACCCCACGCAATATTCAGCCGTGCCTAAGAGGTTAATAAGAGTTTGATCGTTAATTTTATATTATATTATGCTTCAAATGTTTATTGGAACAATTGTCAAAAAAATATTGACAACTAGTAAACGTGTGTTTTACTGCGATTGATCCAAACCAATAAATGAAAGATAGTTTGTTTTACCTTGTTGTGTTAATTTGTTTTTTTTTGTCGATGAAATCGTGTTATAGTTGAAATACATTTATATATGATTTACAATATCTCTCATGGGGTTGTAAGGGGAGAGGGAAGGTTTGTAAAAGAGAAATTTTTGATATTACTAAAGATTACAATCAAAAATTTTTGCATGGAAAATCTCAGGAGAGAGACAGTGTTCGAAATCAAATTGGAGAAGGGGGTAACCCCCTACCATACCCAAGTCTTTTCATGTTTTTATTTTTCTCTCTTTCAAATAATTTTCGTTGTACGCTTATAACCTATTCGCAATGAAAGTAGTTCGATAAATCAAAGCCAGCAAAGTTTTAATTGGTAGAGAAGAGCGAAGAAGAAAAAGAAGAAGAAGAAGATGACTCGACACTCGACGTCAGGTGATACCATTTTCCTCTTCCCTTTAACTTGGTTGTATGGGGATGGGGAGTGGGGGGTATACGACGTGTCATTGATAGTAAACGTAGTAGACGTAGTAGACGCTAGAGACTAATGTAGAAGGGCCCATGTTAAACTTAACACGAGATATGTAGCAACTTACCTTAATCAAAGTTACCCCACGAACAAGTTGAAGAAGATCGCTAACCTTGTCGTTGGGACAATCTTCATGCCCTTCTAAGATTTCTTAGTAATTCCTCTTCCTTTTTTTTATTTTTATTTACTAGTAATTAGATTGGATAAAACGTTTTATCACCTATCATCGAAACAATGCCTTTTAACTGAAAGTTCTATCACAATTTACGATCACGTACCACAAATTCCTATTTTCCTCGACTTTTATTAATTCGTGGCGTTTACCAAATTGTTTACACCCTTTTCGTTCAAACTCAAGGGATGAATATATATATATATAGAAAGAGAGGGAATAGGGAAGAAGATAGGAGGAGATTGATTGACAATCGGTGTCAGGGTGAATCTTTTTAAGAGATTAAAGTATACATTTTATAAAATACACACTCTAATATTATATAAAAATTGAAAACAATAAAAAAAGGTATACAAGGTAGTAGAAGGAAGTGATTGACAATCGTAAATAGGTTGAAAGCTTGTTTTAAAAAATTAAAGTATACATCGAAAAATAAAACAACAAAAAAAAGAAAAATAGAAAGAAAAACAAAGTTTTCTTTATCAAACTATATTATGATAAAAACAATTAATATTATTAAATTAATTATGAAATATTAAATTATTAAAAAAAGTTCAATCCAAAATAAAAAAAAAAATTAATTAAAATAAGTAGAGCGTTTAAAACGGATGCAGTAAATTTCCCGTATAAACTGTGTGTGTGTGTGTGTGCCTGTGTGTATTGCTGTGTGTGTGAGTGAGAAAGAGAGGGGGAGTATATTTAATCGTACGCGGATAATCGCGATATAAGGGTGTAGTTTAGGTGAAAATTTTCGATGAAATGAGGGGGCCCCCATTAGCTTTATCAGCAAGCGTGTAGGAGTAAAATGAGCGTCTATGACCTTTACTGTACGTCGTAACAGGGCTTTTCCGACGCCTCCGCCCTTTAAACCGAGAACGATGATGATGATGATGATGATAATGATGATGATGATGATGATGATGATGATCAGAAGACTACTGATCGTTAAGATTCGTTGAACGTTTCAATAAGTTTTGCATTCCATTCTTGGGTTTTGTTCTGGTTCATTACCGGAAGATTCTTTTTGGCTGACCAATCTGATTGACTTCCTGTTATTTTCAATTATTGTTGCAGTACACTAATTATTTTTATTTTTTATTATTAATATATAAGAGTTTTGATCTTTGGCTATATTTTATAATTAGTTTATTTATTATTATTTGTTTTGTATAAATTAGTTGCATTATTTGTATTAACAAGTTTAACGTGTACTACCGATGGTACATGTGGCACGGAACGTGTTAACGATAAGAAGGTATGAAAAAATATCTAATTTGAATTATTTTAATTAAAAATTTTAATTAAAACATTTTTATATATTCTTTCACCACAATCTTGCAACTAAAACCTTTATGACACTTTCCCTCTAACCCAAATATGTTAAATAAATTCGAGATATTTTGAAATGAGCGAATGAACAAACGGGGCCTTTTCTAAGTAAATTTAATATCTTAATTGTTAATCTTAATTCTCAGTAAAAGTTAAAAAAAAAAAAAAAATCAAAAAAGGATTATGAGAAAGAAACGATGAACGATTAATTTACTCTTACAAGCTTTTTTTTTATCAGACAACAAAACAAGTAGGCCTCATATAGATACGCGTACGAAAGTTAGCAACAGCGTAGACGATAAACACGTTGCATAGAAAAAAAAAAAAGAAAAAAATAAATAACTTGGGTTAGGAGAGTTCATGTTACGTGACTTTTATAATCTCTCGTGTGTGAAACTGGATCGTGCGATATAGATTATATACTGGGTACAACAATGGCCGTGTATCAATCACTCGAATGTGCTATTCCTCTTTCTCACTCTCTCACTCTCTCTTACTCTCTCCGTTTTTGTAATATTCACCATCGTAAATGATAGGTATTGTCGTAATAGCTTTAACAAATGTCTATGACGTTAGGGGTGGGTGATGGTGGTGGTGGTGGTGGTGGTGTGTAACGTGTAGGTATTTCGTAATTTTTTTTACCCATGTCACTGGTAAATATCTATGAATGTAATATTTAAAAAAAAAAGAACCAAAAATGGGCCAAATTGTGTCTTGTATCTTGTCAGCAAGCAGTATTTACAATATTTAACATTACAGTTTGTTTAATGATGGTCATAGGTCGTTCCAGGTGCCGACACGTCGTTACAAATTTTCATTTTAGCTAAAAAATTATTATTACAAATAATTATAGTGGTCGGTTTATGGGGATAGATAAAATAAATTATTCCAGGAATATATCTAGTAATATATATATATATATAAATATCACACATTAAGGTTTGTATATTTAGTAGTGTTAGTATCTAACATGGTAGGTAAGAAACGTGCAAGTTGCAACAAAGCATCGGAATGAAGCAATTTATCTCTCTGTCTCTCTTTCTCTTACACTCTTTTCTTGGTGCTGCTTTTAGCACGACAGAGTGTATATATTTTTTTCTTCTTTTTTTTTTATCTTTTTCCAACGAGAGTAACTCCCTCTTAAAGGATTTTTCTTCCACCACGTTCTTGGCCCTTATTTCTTTTTTCTTTTTTCTTCCTGTTGGATCCCTTTAGCTCCGTCAGTCATCGATTTCTCGCGACTAGACGAACCAGAAGGGTGATGGTGGTGATGGTGGTGTGCTTTGCGATGCTTTCCCTTCTACCACCGAACGAGAAACTATCCCTTTAGGTCCTTCCTGCATATTTATGGCACGACGACGACGACGACGATCGAATTGATTTAGAACCCTCGTCGTTGTGTCGTAGAGGGTGGTCGAAACGAACTCTCGTTTACTTCGTAAGATGCTTCCCATAGACCGAAGTTGTACGAGGGGTTAAGAAGAGAGGGAGGGTGCTAAAAGCCGAGTAAATAAACGCATACCCTTCTTCCCTCTTTCCCTAAGGACGGGAACCCACGACCAACACCAACACCAACCAACCAATTCAGAAAAGAGAAAGAGAGGAAGAGATAGCTTCGAGGGTTTCTTCTATGTTAGAAGGCACACGATGAAACCTCTTTCTCACCAGGATGAAACTTGATTTACTTTGACGCCCGTATTCGTTCAAGAAAAAACCAAGGAATCCTTAGATGCCGGTAAACACAAGGGGGAAAAAAAAGGAAAAATATTCGGGATATATATAATAAAAAAAGTCATTCGATTCTTTTCTTTTCCTTCTTTGATTTTTTGAAAGTCTAACTTTGCTTTTCGATTTGATATTTTATTTTGATCATTTTTAACCTTTTGTAACATTTTTTGAAGAGAAGAGTTTGGTCCTTCGTTTGTTTGTTTGTTTGTTTGTTTTAGGTAAGAATTTTTGTTAAGGGACGATATTGCATCGAATTCTTTTGTAACAGATGTAATAGAATTGTTTTATATAAAATAGGATGATTTTAAAAAACCCATTTTATATTTTATCTTATTTTATTTATATTTTTTTTATTATCTTTAACTTTAATATTTAATAATAATTATTTTAATGAATAATTTTTTAATATTTATAATTATTAATAAAATATTTTGAAAAATCTTGAATCTTTTAAATACGACTGTCTGAGTATAGATTAAAAGATTTATAATATTTGTTAAAGTCATAATATTCAGGAAAACCACTATAGTGGTCGTACAATGCTTAAAAGGTTAAATCTACAAATCTTTTCAATCCACTTGTCCAAAAGTCCAGTAGTTCGTTCGTTTAACTCGATTTTACGATAGCATTTTCGTAAAATATCTTTAAGAATGGGGTTCATGAAAAAAAAGAGAACAAATAAAGGGGGGAAAAAAACATCTACTTTTTTATACGCACTCGTAACGAAAGAAAAGAGATTTTCTTTTTTATTCGAGTAGTGAGGGTAAACCGCACTAAGAAAAGAAATAAAATAAAAGGAAAGAAAGAAAGAAAGAAAGAAAGAAAGAAAGAAAGAAAGAAAGAAAGAAAGAAAGAAAGAAAAGAAAAAGGTAGAAAATAAAAGAAAAAAAAAATAGGAGAAAGAAGAAAGTGAAGGCTCGAGGACAGGTAGTGCATTGTTATCAGGGTCTCCAAAGTTGCACAACGACTACGACTATAGTATTTGAAAAGGGTAAAGCAATCTTTCAGTCCAAGGATCGTTTCCTTTACCCTTTCGTTTTTCTCTTAAAAGAAGAAGAAGAAGAAGAAGAAGAAGAAAGAAAAAAATAGAAAAAAGTAAACGGAGTTTGTGGATGAAGATAGAGTTTTTGCAAGATATCGAAATTTCAAATGGACCGTAACGCACGGTTATAAATCAGTTTAAAGTAACTTTAACTGCAGAACTGCATTTTTATATAATATAATATAATATATGATATATATATCAAGCTTTTCTAAATACAACATTGGAAAAATAAGTTTGTCAATTAAAGTCAAATATTATAATATTATATTATATGCAAAAGTAATAAATTATATACACGTTTATTTATATTTATTATTAAATTTAATTTAAAAATCAAATAATTGTATTTATCAAGTTTTTGTGGTAGTGGAAAAATAAAATATAAGTGTGATTTTTTTTTAGATTGTTGTTTGTCAATAGTAGCAGTTTACAAATGTTACTTTTAGGTTAGCATCTAATGCACCACCTATGCGGTAAAATGTGATTTCGTGGTTTTAAATCAACGTAGAAGCAAAAGTTCCTTCTCATTTATCTTCTCTTATTTACCATATACGTCGTTTCACGCTTCTCTCGTTTCTTCCAACTATCGAATCTTTTCGATTCGATAACTTTCTCCAAAGTGAAGTATAAAACCGATTACGGATAGGTAACGCAGTAATTTCTTTTAAATTCAATTTCCTCGAATCTATCGAATTTACTTTTAAGTATATATATATACACATGTAAAGATATACTATATTCGTATATATTGAAGTAAATGTATTACTAGTAGACATTCAAACGAAGTTATTCACCGAATTCCCTGCTATCGACTTTTTCGACATTTTAAATAGAAAGATACAAAGGGAACCTTCTCCCTTAATAATATATATATATATATACTTAAATCTACTCCAATACGGTTAATTCGTTCCTTGGTCTATTGAAATAGTGTTTTAACTGATACAAAACAAGATGATGGGAAATAACACCCCCTCAACCATCTTAATACTACGTAAGGTTTTTGTCAAAGTTTGTTTAATTGAACAAAAAAAAAACAACCTAAAGAAATTCGTATAGAAAGTTTAAGAAAAAAATAAATAAGAAAAAAATAAAATAAATAAAATAAAATAAAATAACGTTTATGCAGATCACACGTGTTAGAAATGAAACCTTCAAAAAACTAAGTTTCGAGAGAATGAGACAAATGCAGAATATCAAACTTAGTTTATTGAAGGTTTCACTTCTAACACGTGTGATCTGCACACATGTTTATTTTTTCTCTTCTTATTTAGTATTGTGGCCGTTTCATAGACGCCCTCCGTACTGTTACATCGCCGCCTACCGCTTCGTTACATCGCCGCCTACCGCTCTGTTACATTTTTTCAAATCACACACATTCTAAAGATGTTTTTACTTCAAGAAAATAAAAGTAAAGTAAAATAAAGTAAAGTAAAACAACCTTATAAAAAAAGAAGAAAAATCAAGCAGAAATTGATCGAGCTTGAAGGGTTTGCAAGTATACAAGGGATTTACTTACTTACCAGTGAGTTGGCAAAAAAAGCGGTTGTTACGAACGATGAATGGAAAGAGAAAGAAGAAGAAGAATAAGAAGAAGAAGAAGATGAAGAAGAAGAGCACATTACGGTCGTTATCCAATAATTTTCCAAGATCTTATTTTCACAACAAGAAAACCCTTGAATTGGCCCTGTCCACTTACAGCAGCTTCAATTTGTTCGTGTTCCTTTTTTGTACCACCACCTACCTTTCCATTTTATTTTTCTTTTATTCTCTTTCTATCCTTACTTTATCTTCCTTTTCAACTCACCCCTCCCCCAACCCCATCACACCCACTTACCCCCTTCACATCGTTTCTCTCATTTCGTTCTTACCAATCTTTTTTCTTTTCCTATTTCTCTCTCTCTCTCTCTTTCTTTCTTTCTTTCTTTCTTATCTTTTTCGCACCATCCGATTCCACCTTTTTCTTCGATCGGTCGAAGTTGAGTTACTTTCCAATCTGTCCTCTCATAGAAGGGCCATATCGACTTTATTACATTGCCGTCGCGTTCTTCGAACTTTTCTCCTTCCTTCTTCTTCTTCTTCTTCTTATTTTCCAAGGGGAGTGGGTGGAAGGTGGAGCTTAGCTAGTTTCCCGTTATTTCTTTGTCCGTTGTTAAATTAAATCTTGAACGAAGTAAAGTGCAACCGTGTGTTTTTGCTTAAGAAACGAAGAAACGAAATAATAGAGAAAAATAGAAAGAGAGAGAGAGAGAGAAACGTTTGGGTTTCGTGGTTCGACTTAACAACATTTATCTTCTTCCGTGGTCTTAGTTTAAGAAATATATATATATAGATAAGAATAAATAGGATTATATTCACAGTTCGTTGAGTTGGTTAATCGTTCTATCTCTTGTAAAATTCACAACTTTTGATCTTATATATTTTATCCACTTTCTATCTTCCATTTCTCTCTTTTCTGTTTTCGTATTGGATAGAAAAAGAGAAAGAGAGATAGTTGAAAATCGTAAATCTAAATATAACAATATTATTCTTCCGTAAGCGTAAACTTGAACATTGGTGATGTTTCATTGACACAGGAGGCTGGACTACGTTTCTAGTAACTAATTAATTAACGTTACTAATTAGTATAGTTATAAACTTTAATTAATAATTTATCTTTTCTCCCCAGTTGTGTTGGTAAAACGAGAATATCAGTTTAGATATACATCAATGTAACGGCATATTCTCCTTTTTAATGATTTATTCGAAAATTGTGAAAATGAAGAAGAAAAATAAGAAGAAGATGATGAAGAAGCACCAATGAAAAACGTTTTTGATCTCAACCTAATTAACGCTTAATCAGGAATAATGAACGTACGTGGTTATGGTAGTTCCCAAGTTCCTTTTAATTGCCATTATAATTAATTGATAACTATGAATACGTGTCAGTTGCTGTATGATGAAGCTAAGAATAACACCTAACTTACTGAAAACCATTCAATTCCGTTTAATTTAGCAAGCTCATTCACCTGACTAATTTATTTTCTTATCTAAAATTAAACATCGATCTAATGCACGTTGTCCCCTTTCCACCCTCATCCATCCCTCGCTCTCTCACCTCGTCACTTTCTCGATTATTATAATTTTGATGTTGACTAGAAAATGGTATTTCCCCTTTTTTAATCCCTGCCATTTTCTTTTTCCTCAAATGTCTTTTATTATTTTTTTTTTCTTTTATCATCGATTGACTCTCACGGCTCGACGATCTTATTCACGTCGATTTGATTGATCACATCGATCATGCTTTTTAACGTCCAACCCTTAAACCTTCTAACCCTCCCCCCCAACCCCTTCAATGCCAAAGAACCTACGACTCTCTTTTTTCTTTTCTTTTCTTTTTTTTTCTTACTTCAACCACCACCATCATCATCATTCCCCTTCCTGTAATTCAAGTGTACCTTCACCCTATTCTACTGCCACCCACCCAACCACCCCCTTCTTCTTTACCCCCAGATAACATCGTTTTTCGATTTAAACTCCGCGTAAAACCCATTTGCATGCTTCGAGAATGCTACCACTACCACTAACAACAGCCTAAGAGAATCGAAAGATTTATTTCTACGATCTTACGTACCAAAGCTATTCGTTTAAATCTTATTCCGATTTTTATCCAACAGATTTATCTTGGATCATGATTGTTTTATATACCTTTCTTTTTTTCTTCTTTTTTTTTTTTCTATCGAATTTCTTTTTTTAAACTACGCCTAATTGAGTATGTTTTGTTTAAGACAATATGACAGTGTTAATAAATTTACGAATTTTTCTTTTTTAGAAGGACTTATCATTTTTAGTTATGTGTATGTGTGTATTATTAAGATAAGTAAGAGTTTTAGTTTTCATAATAAAGTTGAAAATAAATTGTAAGGGTTTGTAATACGATAAGACATATGTGTATGTGTTGTCAAGCAAAGTAGAGAAGCCTGTTACGCCGAAAGGCAATTCCCGACGTTTGCTATCAGCCAAGATGTTCGTCTCAATAAGAAGTAAACTCGTTGTAATTCCAACCGAGTAATTCAAGATAAGGGTTGAGTTGTCGTGTTCGTTGCGTTTTACGCGATAGTAGAACTAGAACAGTAATGTTACCAATGATGGCAATTGTGTAGTTGGAAAAGAAAGAAAACACATTTCTACCATTCGTTATTCCACTTTCCGTTCGTGCTTGTAAACAAAACAAAAATTAAGATAACAAAAAGAGAGAGATAACTAAAGAGTCACTTTTAAAAATGATCAACATAAAATGTTTAATTTTAGTAGTGAATACTTATTTGCAATTAACTCGAAGATAACAAGTATTCTTTCTTATACTTTTCTTTATTTTAAAACATAAGCTTTTTCATTTCGAGAATAATAAGAATTAAAGGTTTTGCTTACAATGTACGAAGAAAAAAATTTGAACATTTTTTTCTATCAAATTTTCCATGAGATTATAGTTCCCTCTGTTTTTTTTTTTTAATCTCAAAATATCATCGTGCAAATATTATTTTGTTTTTTATTCTTTCTTCTTTTTGTAAAGACATTTCTTTTCATTTTACATTAGTAAAATTAGAAAATAAAGCTTTAAATATTTTTACAGTTATAATTAAATTTATATATATACATATATAATTAAATAAAATTAAAAATTAGTAATGAAAACATTAATAAAGTACATTAGAAGAGTAAAAGAAATATAAAAAAAAAAAACAAATAAAATCCTCGATCAAAAAATATTTATAACAAATGTTAAAAAGTTAATGTTGTGAATGAAGCTTTAAAGGAAGTAACCTTAAAGATCTATTGGATTTTCAGAGTCATGGCATCGTTTCTGGCCAACGGCCGTATCCGTTTGGAGTAGGTAACGTTATCGTTTGGAATTCCCGCCCCATTGGGGTTGAAAACAAAGTTTCCGTCAGAGCAAAAGGGAGAGAGAGAGAGAGAGAGAGAGAGAGAGAAAGAGAGAGATTGAGAGAGAGATTGAGAGAGATTGAGAAACATAGGGCGTTTCTAACGGCTTGCATATTCTCCTTCATAGACTATTCTCAGGACTGCATTTATAATAAGACGTATTACACGCGATACTTAAATCTTTTTTATTTCTACTGATCTATAAATTTAAACAACAAACATAAGATATTCTAGTATATTATTTAAAACGAAATATAGAGAACAAAAAATATTATTAAACTATTACTACTAATACGGCAAAGTTTAACGGGAATTATAAACGATAAGTTACGAAAAGCTATTTTAGTGGCAGGTTATAATATACTAGTACATCCGTGAAAGCCATTTTAATGGTGCAACCTAATAGAAAATGATATTTATGAAAGTTACTATAGTAATGCGTCCTAATATAAGATGATATCCGCGAAAGCCACTATAGTGGAGTATCATAATATAACAGTACGTCTATGAAAATTATAACGATGCGATCTAATATCAAAATACATCCGTGAAAGCCACTATACTGGCTCTATCGTTCTTAATAGGTTAATATTACATTTGTTTTCTGTTTTTATCAGATTGTAGTAAAAGCGTGCACGTAAGGTTTCGAAAAACGTAAATGCGGCCCTGGCAGGCACTGCAAATTACTTTTACTCCTCCTCGTCTACTTCATATTAAATCTAACCAGGAGCTCGTATATTAACCTCTTCTTAAGTAACCCAATTAATTGGATGAAATTAATAATATCACACGATAGTAATTTTTCTCAAATGTCGACACGTTAAACGAATAATCATTTTGATCCTATATATATATATCATTATCTTGATTTTTAAGTTGGTATATTAATTTAGGTTTATCGGATTCTTGAAACGCAAAGAAAAAACTTAAAAATACACACACAGTTCTCTTGTGTATTAACTTCGTTCTAATTTTCAAAGGATTTTAAGCAAAATGTAAAATACGAATCTCTTTAAAGGATTAATCTGTATGATGTACGCGATTATGTATATATATATTATAATAATAATACATTATACAAGTAATGATAAAATTTCATATATTAAAACAGAGGATTATATACATATATATACAAAATATATAAGGATTGATTTGGTCGACCATAGAATTATACTAAAGAGAAGATATTTTCGTATAATTAATTTCAAATCGGTCACTTTGCATTATGATTCTCTGTTTGGATTTTCTATTCTATCGGGAAAATTATTAAACGTAGAATACTAGTACCTATTTCTATCTCTCTCTATCTCTATCGTGTATTTTCACGTCATATAGGAACCATGTACGCGTTATATAAACATTATCACGTAGTATGTTCATATAGGTTTCGTGGAAGATTAACAAATATTAAAGAGCCCATTGGGATTACGAAGCTTTTTGACTAAATGAGTTAACGGTCCATGCAAAGGGAATATAAGTCGTTTATAATCGATAAACGCATACTCGCACATTTCACGAATTATCAAAGTGATATAATATTTTCTTTTTGAAACAAAAAATAAACAAAGATAAGAATTAAATAAATAAATAAATAAAAAAAAAACAAAACAAAAATACACGTAACCTGCTACAAAATAACGCAAAGAGAACTTCATTGGAAGCTTTGTCAGTTAACTTTATAAAAACTAACTGGTCAAAGGACTGATTAAAGAAATTAGTATAACGGGTATGGGACAAACGAGTCATTAAATTTTAATCGGATCTAACGTCAACGACAAAGGGTGTCAAAAGAAAACAATTCGATTAGGAGAGAAAACGTGTAAGGTACAACATTGTTTACCCATTCCTTTTGCGACACCTTTACCTTGTCAATTAATTTTTTTTTACAACACGATAACTTCTTCCTCTATCAACCCCCCATAGTATCAGCGAACGTAGTATCAAATGGATTTGACTTATTTTCTTTTCTTCTCATAAATATTTCTAACAAATGATAAATAAAACTTATGGTTCTTTCGTAACAGTTGATTCTATTCAACAAAAGGGTTGAAAAACACTATGTGAGAAGGTTTTAAATATAAAATGTACGTATGTATGTAATAATTTTCTTTGAGAATGAAAGAAAATAAAGACGATGTAACGAGGCAGACGTCCCGCAGAGGTAGAAAAGCTATGGAAAAGCATGGAAAGGGAGGAGGAGACCTCTTGCACGATTTCATTGCGTATACAAACAACTTGCGTTATATTTCGGGTTGGTGGCTCTCGGTTAACTCTCTCATAGTTCTTCTACATGGTGGTGGTGCATCACATACACACACACCAGGATACCCCTAACGAAGCAGACACCATACTAGTAGTGGTAGTCTGTAATTTTGAAAACCCAGCTTGCACCAGTACTTCAACCTATGTATTTAATACGTATGTATTACTACTACTACTACTATTAATATTACTACTACTACTACCAATACTAACATCACCCTTCGTTACAACACAACGCGATTACAAACGTATTAAATTTCGTTACTCCTCGCCAAGTTTCTCTCATTCTCTTTCTATCTTTTGCTTTCTCTCTGCTCTCGTTTATAGTTCTACTACTAAAAATAATTTACATCTCATAGATGCAATACGACCTTCTAGCAAAACATATTTTCCTTCTCTTCTTCCTCTTCCCTTTCCTCTTCCTTCTCATCCTCGCACACGTGTCTACACCAATTTTACTTAACATGGAAATATGTACAATGAACAATAGTAGTAAAATCTTAATTATGCGAGATAGTTTTGAGAACGGTGGAAAACTTTAGAGATGAGAGAATTCTCTATGGTAGGATTTCTCAAGCCCTTCTCCTTTCTCCTCCTTCTCTTCCTCTTTTTGCCCTGCAACCTAAACACATTTGTTAGCAATAGCAGCACCACCACCACCATGGAAGAAACCCCCAGATGCTTATATTAATATTATTATTTTTTTTTTTTTAAAGAATTTTCTAAAAACACTAGCAGTAATTTTATATTATTAATATTATTTTGAAGGTATTTACAATTCTGGTTACTTTTCACACAAAATATTTCTACGACAATGTATAGAAGTGTCTTTTATTATTTTGTTTTTTAAATTTAATTACAAATAATTGTATATTTCAATGAGGTAGGGAAAATGATAATACAGATTGATTATATTTTGATCGAAAACATATTGCATTGCAATGTAAATCATTAAGTTCACTGTTTTACAGAAAAGGTAAATCTAATAATAACTGTGAAAACACAGTTACAAAATATCTCTATACGTGTGATGGTATCAGAAACCATCTGGGAATATTCAAACAAACGAGACAATCAATTACAATGTTGCTGTATCGATGCATTTGTGGAGTTTCAATGAAAACCATATCGATGTTCACAGTAAGATAATATTTCAAAATTGGAACTATTACACTTTGAAATTTATTTTTCATGTTTTTTTTTTTTGGAGGGGAAAAATTTTGTATTTTCTTTGTATTTTCAAAAAAAAAAAAGAAAAATAATGGAGAAAAAAATCTGTACTTATATATAAAATAAAATAATTTAATCATTTATATATGTATCGATGTTTATGAGACAGTACATAGTTTCCTTCGGGAACATCGATCTTCGTGTCTCGAATAGGAAGTTCGAGTTAGTTTGTAGTTTATCGAGAGCGGAAAATCGAAGTCGGCCACCTGTGGAGTTGGTTTTGTACGAAAGTTACTTACTTCTTAGGCTCATTGCAATATACAAGTACTACCAACAACAACCGATGTGTATTCGCCAAATGACTTTTTGTTCGGTGCACAAGGCACGTTTCTAGCACGATTATATTCGCATTATATCTCGAAGAGAGAAAGAGAGAAATACGAAGAAAGAAAAAGGGAAAGGTAAAGAAAAAGAGAAAGAGAGAATTAGCATATCGTTACTAGAATACCGTTATAAAGATACGTACATATGCAAGTAGGTATATTTCAACTCACATTGTATATAAGACTGATCATTTTCTTCTACCACCATAGATCCTGTTTTAACTCGTAATTTGATAAAGAGAACACATTTAAACGAGTAGTAGCACGAACTAACCCGAGATTATATACAATCAAATATAACGATTATTCATACTAAACAATTTTGTACAGGGGAACTTTTAAAAAACATATTTGGTAATAAATTATCATTTAAAACAAAATATAGTATTTTTGTAACGATCAATCTCTTAATCACAAGTAAATTTTGCCACGAACTTTGTCTCTGTAGGATAAAATTTAACGCGAATAAGGCGTAAATGAGAGAACCATTATAGTGGCGCATCGTTCTTCAGAGATAAAAAGTAAACTTTTCATTACTGGTTGTGACACATAGATCTAAAAATTTAGTTTACATTTTGTAAGGATTCAATAGACACATTACAATTGATTAGTTTGATCCTCTTGTATAGGAGGATAGTTGTAAAATAGGTTTTACATCGTCGAAGAGGTCTCTCTAATGGAAGAGAGGCTCTGTAAGCTTCTTACGAGACAGAATGAACGTTCGTGGAAAGAAGAACTTTTCGTAAATTTGTCTAGCTGGTAATCCCACCTAGGCGTAAACCGCATCGTGAAGAGGTTTATCACACCGAAGTGGGATTTTCGTGAGGATTAATACGATTTCGTGGTAATTGGAAGCACGAGCGTACACCCAACGGTTGCGGTGGGGTTCGTCGAAATTAAGCGCTGTGACTGTGCGCGCAGTTTGTAAAGAGAGAGACAGAGAGAAAGAGAGAGAGGCCGAAGGCTGACCTGTGTGTATGTACATATAAAAGAGAGAGATGATTGCTAGTGGTGATGGTGGTAGTGGTGGTAGAAACGTTAAGCCGAAGGTGGTCCCAGCTTTCGGCGTGTTACATACAAATAGTATTGCAATTCGCGTTAATTATCAGAGAGGATAAATTATTCTAGGAAATGGAGTTTGTTCAACGCTGGCTGGCTTTCGATGCTTTCGTTCGATGAGTATTAAGAACAATGAAGAGAGTGTGTTAAATTTATTTATAATAATATTATTTGTATCGTATCGATATAGATATTTCATATACTTTTTGTTTAAATGTATACTCTATTATTCTCTGTAGTTTTTATTGTAATTTAATTTCAATTAATTTTTGGAAAGCAACAGTTTATTTTTTATTGAATAAATTATTATGCGTAACTTAGGTATTTTTTTTTCTGGTACAAGAAGACACATTCACAATCAAGTTACAACAAAATTAAACTTTCTTTCAAATGAACAAATGCAATGACCCAGAAGGTACGTCTTCCTTTATTTTACTGTCATAATATGTGTGTATGTGTGTGTGTGTTATTATATTTTGAAATATATTTGCAAATTTGTTATAACATCGTTTCGTTATTTACCTTCTTGAAAACAAATTAAAATTCTTGTCTTAAATGTCATCGAACAATCTATTTTATAAAGAAAAGAACAACAACAACAACGAATAAGAAAGGAGAGAGAAAACTTTGTTCCCTGTGCTTTCTTCTATTTCTTGAACGTTTTACGTTAATGACAGGTAATTTTGCGAGAAATCGAAGATCCTGTGAAAGATTAGTTCGACCTTTATATCAACCAAACAAGTTTCTTTTGTGTCGTTCATTATCTTTCCTATTTACACTCCATACAACTATCTTTTTCTATCTTTCTCTCGCTCTTTCTTACGGATACTTTATCAAGATAATAATCCCTTTGCTTTTACCTTACCATACCTTTCCTTACTTTACTTTACCTTACCTTATTTCATCTTATATTTTTCTCTACGCTTTATTCTACTTAAAGAAAATAATAATTTTTGCAAAAAGTTTTGAGATTATGGTGTCCTATACAGCCGTGTTCTGCAACTTCGAAATAAAATGGAAAAAAAGTTTGACGAAAAACTGGAAATTCGAATAGGATTCTCTCTCTTTCTATGAAGATCAAATGGAAAACTTTTGTTTGCGTATTTCTTGAGGTGGCAGGGAGAGGGAATAAAACGAAGCAATTTAAATATGACGAACTATTTATTATTTTTATAAGGGGTTTGTTTGAAAATGCTGTCGGAAAAAAATTCGCAGTAAAAAAGAAATTTCTGATCTTTCGTAATTTCCTTTATTCCCACAAACGTGAAGAAATAATAATAAAAATAAATACTATATAAAATGTGTGATTAGTATATTATTTATTAATAGAAAAATAAGAAAAGAAAGTAAGTATTAGTATTAATACATTAATTAATATTATAATAAATAATATATTATAATATAATATGTATAATATAATATAATATAATATAAAAGATAATTATATATAATAATAATTTATATTACTTTATATTATTATACAATTTAATATTATAATATTATATATAGTAATTATATAATATAATTTATATTTATTATATTATATAAATAATAATAAAAAAAATAATTTATATATAAAACTATCTTATATAATTATAATATTAAATTATATCTTATATTTATTAAAATATATACTAAAATTTTATTATGTAATTATATTAAGTTAAAATATGAATTCTTTAATTATTTATTATAATGTATTTAATATTATAACAAATAATTAAAGAATTAATATTTTATAAAAAGAAAATATTTGACGAAAATGGGACAGGAGTCGAGAGGTGAAAGAAAGGGAGATTGGTTTATGTCTTTTTCCGAGATAATTTAATTTAATGGACGAATGGCATCGTGAAAAGGGAAAATCATTTGAGCCGTAAAACGCTTAGCTTAATCATCGAAGATCGGTTAGTTCCCATTAGCCGGTCCGCTTGCATTATATTAGATTATACCTAGGTATATATTTAACGATCTTGTTGAAAGATTGATACGCAGTTAACAAGCAGAAATTATCTACGAGCTTGTTGAAATCATACGAATCGACGTTCTCCTATCAAACTTCACCAGAAGAGGTGATGCTGCTCCTGCTGCTGCTGCTGTTGCTGCTGTTGATGCTGCTGCTTTCGATTATTCCGCTAGATGAATTTCACGGTTGTTAGATAGAACGTTTAACTTTTAGATTATTAAGTGTATCCCTATTACCAAACACCTATACGTATATAGGGAAGTATTTAAAGTCTCATTGAAGGAGATGTTAATTTTAAATAATATATAATATTTTATAAATATATTTTATATATCTGTGACACAGTGTTATAATAAATATATTTAATATTATAATTATTAATTTATTATAATATTTATAGTTTATTATTATATTTAATTTATTATACAATTAATTTTAATTTAATAATTATATTTAATATTATATTTAAATTATTATGTATTTTAATAATTCATTGTTTTATCAAATGTCACATTCGTGAACGATCAAAATACTCGCGTTATTATTATTGTTCTTCTTATTATTATTCTTGTTCAATGTTAATGGTAATTTTATTTTATTTTATTTTATTTTTTATTATATTTCAAGATAAAGAATATATGAATAATATAAAAGTATAATTATATATAAATGAAACTACAAACGTGTATTAAACGTTTATTACATTCGTTCGAATTAATATCACAGTTTTAATTTCAATTTTAATTTTAATTTTAACAAATTTATAATCCCTTTCATGAAACCACAGAGAAAGATGATAATACGTTTTATATTTTATTTTATTTTATTTATTTTTTATATATTTCGAATCAAAGAATTTTCGTACATTTGTGGGAAAATGTAAATGGAATTATTCAACAATTATTTATTGATAATAGAAATAAAATAAGGATAAAGAATAATAATAATAATAATAATAATAATAATAATAATAATAATAATAATAATAATAATAATAATTGTTAATTCTCTTTTTCAAACTAAAATGTATTATTAATAATAATTCAGAATTATAAATTTCTATAATTCTGTCGTTGGATCGATAAGACTAAAAAAACAAAAAAAAGAAATCAAACCTTTTCAAACATTCAAAAAATCAAAGTGTAAGGAGGGTGGGGAGGGGGGAATTTAACGTTGAGAAAAATGATTGAGAAATTCTTTCGATCAGAAATATAAATCTCTTGGGTGAACCATCAAACGCATTTGCCGTCGTACAAGGATAAAAAAAGAAAAAGAAGAGGAAGAAGACTAGAAAGAGAAGGAGGATGAGATGGAGGAGGTATAAAGCATAAAGGGAGGGTTGAATCGTTGATCAAAAATTTTTGTTGGGTGTATCAGGAGTGTGCAAGGACGATCATCATGAAAGGGAGAAGGGGGGAAAACGAATTGCGATATTGAACGTCAGGAGAAGTGTCTCATGATTCTTCATTGTATGAATTTTCCTGACCCTTCACAGTTAGCAGCAATGGGTCTGAACGAACCTAAATCTATGGGGCACACACGTACATAGAAATAGAAGTAGAAGTAGAAGTAGAAGTAGAATAAGATACAGAAGAAGAAGACTACTACGAAAAGAGAAGAGAGAGAGAGAGAGAGAAAGAGATATCGTAGGGGACGTAAATTACGATACGAGGGGGATGATTTCTCTAACGTACGATTAAAATAATTGTATACCTCTTACTATAGTAGTAGTAGTAGTAGTAGTAGTAGTACGTAAGTAGTAATACCCATCTTTTCGTGCTAAGAAAGTTTCACGAAGTTTTAAGGGACGATCGTTAGTTATGGGAATGTTCTAACGAATTATTATCCTAGTTAATCTCTTAGGTATGGCTGAATGTTGCGCAAGGTTGTTGTTTTGTATGACAGGGTTCAACAAGAATTATGTGTTAATGATAAAACTACAATGTGTGACAGACAATGCTGTTTCTATGGTAATCATTACCAATTATTATTATTGATTGATTAAAATGAATCAATCTGTTTACGTTACTAATGATTATTATCTAACAAATATAATTTTTTAGAGTACACAAAAAAATGTTGAGAATATTTCATTGGCTAATTGAATAACTTATATTGAGTTATACTTGAGACAGATGTAATAAATCTTTCAAAAATGATCTAATTTATAGTAGTAACGTGTTACAGGCATTGCTTTTTTCTTCTCTCCCCTCTTCTTACCCCCTCTCCAAGGGGAACATTAGAAAAATCTCTATTTGCTGATGCACCCTCTTCTGCTCTGTGTTATATCACAAATAGGGTTTTCGAAATGGAAAAGTATTCCTCGTAAAAATTGGAAAAACACTATATCCCGAGGGCGCGTCGAAGAATCTTTCCAATTTCGTAAGATCTATGTACACGTGTCAGTATCTACTATAAATAAGGATGATTTTCGTGCACCGCAAGAGAACAACCAACCACCATCTCGTTTTGATTTTCATGCTTGCAGGGATTGGACACGTGTCACTGACGTTTCTCGATCACACTTAGAAGAAGGGATTCTATACATGAAAGAATACAAGAACACACACACACACACAAGAGTATTATTTATTAACTCGTTTCAGGATACACAATAAAAAAGGGGATGAGACAAATGATAGAAATAAGGGTAGATAACATGGTATATGAGAGTGGTGTTTCTTGTTGTCTTCTTTTTTCTTTTCTTATCTTTTTTTTTCCGCAAGAAATCCTTTTATAGTCTACGTAGTTAAGATACATTTCAAGATTTAAAGATATAAAGTAATATTATAAGTGATAAGGGTTTTATTCAGACGAATATTAAAGGTTTACGGGTGTGTTGGGGTGGTGAAAGAGGGTATGCTTTTATACGTATAAATGGTGAGATTTTATTTCATTCGTGATCTCATTTAGGAATAAAAGGGGCATTTAAAAATTATTTAAAATAAATGTGTGTGTGTGTGTGTATGTATATATAACGTATTGAATTATTTTTTTTCTTATAACATATCATGTGTTAATTATCATGTGTTTTTGTTTACATTGTTTTTCGTTGTAATGATTAAATCGTGCGTATTTTATCAAAACGATTTATTTTTTTGTTTATTTTTAGTTTGTTTAAATCTATCTCTTAATATAAGACTATAACAATAACGTAATATTAAAAAGAGGAATTTGTTTAATTTCAAAGTATACATTCGTAAACTGTGTTGATGAACTTGAATTATCAAAGTATGTGAAAAATTCCATTAAAATCAATTGAATAATTCTGCAGAAATTATTCCAACAGTTTTGTACGATGTAATTTCAAACAAAACAGATTGAAAGTTTTAATAAGAATCAGTATATATAAGTAGGTACAACACTAGAAAACTTTTGACGTTAATCTACAGTAATATCATTCTGAAAATTGAATATCATATTATTAACATGTTTAGCTATTATCTGAAATTTTAATAGTTAAGATTTATTTGCTAGAGTTTGAACAAAATAAAATGAGTGAAGGATAAGAGAAATGAGTTGGGGTTGAGATTTTGAAAGGAAGAGAAAAATAAAGAGAAATTTAATGTCATATTATTAATACGTTTAGTTTTTATTTGCATAGTGTTATTATTTAGTTTTATTGTTTATTGGTTTATATTATTGTTATTATTTAGTTATAATTGTGTATAGCAGTTAAATGGCCTTGTTCTCTTTAAAAAAGAACGAGAGATCAGTTTCTTCGTTTTCAGATAGGTAAATACATTAAATTGTTAAGGTTTATTTGCTACAGTTTGAACAAAAGCAAATGAGCGAAGAAGAAGAAGAAGGAGAAGAAGGGGTTGAAATTGGGAATGGGGATTGGGGTTAGAGGTTTTTGAAGGAAAGAGAGAAAGAAAGAGGATAGGTCGGTTCTCCTTAACTAAAATCGATTCAAAGTTCGTTCGAGTTTCAGCGAGTCGTGACAAAGTGTAGCGAACGAGTCGCTCGAGCAGAATAATTCCGGCGTACCGGTTCGTAACGGCGTTAACACAAAAGGTCTGGGCGCGCCTGGGCACGCGGTTATTCTCTTTTCATCGTTAGTTGGAAGGAGTGGGTGGATGGGTTGGGTGGGGTAGTTCAGAGAGGATAGGGGATAGGATAGGGAGTGAATAGAGGTGGGGAATGCTGTCGAGAACACTGCTCGATTTCCATTCAAGGGAAATCGGACGGAAGGTCACACGGCGAGTGTTAAATTACAGCAAACTGCCGACTATAGGCGGCATCAAAAAAATTCTTCAGAGCCTACTGCAGACTATTGACACTATTCTAAATATTCCCTAGAGATGTAGAAAAGTTTGAGGAATCTACTGATACCAGTTAGTGGCACTTGTGGGAATTTTTTATTGGTATAATTAGTCTTTAAAGGCATTATTTTAATATGTTTTGATTCCAATTTCCGGTTGTTCTACTCGTTCCATTACATATTTGTTATCATTAAATAGCATTTTTTAATTATATAGGCATTATAGAGTAGTTTAAAGTGTTGAAAATAGTAGCCGTGTAGAATGAAGCAAAACGAATAGGAAAAGGAAGAACTGAAAACTAGAAATTTCGTCGTTTTCGTTGTAGTTGTCTGCTACTAAAAGAGACTAACAAACGGAAAGTAGATTCCTTCCTCCTTCCTAATCGACTACAGAGTCTACTTAGAAAATAGTAGAAGAGAAAAAAAGGGGTAAAATGATACTTCGAAGAGAACTAAGATCATTTTTGCTTATGCTTGAATTCAGTACTTGCTTTTCTTTTCTTTCTTTTTATTTTTTATCTGTAATGGAAGAGTGAAAAAAGATGGGAAAGAAAAAGAAAAGAAGGAAGAAAGGTAGGAAAAGGGAAAAGGAGAATCGTCGAGAGAATCGCTTTTCCTAGGAAAGCGAGGGTTTTCAGTAATTTCCCGAGGGTAAAGCAGGAGAAACGTGCCGCTGTCGTCCTCGTCCTTATTCTTGTCCTTGTACTCGTCCTCGTCCTCGTCCTTGTTCTCGTTTCGTATTCTTCTTCTTTCCTATTTCTAACGTCGTAGACGAGCTAGCTAATTTTTACACCTCTTATTAAACGAAATTATGTTCAACATACGATAGAAATAGAAAATTGTTTCAAAGAATTGGAAAACAAATTAGTTGGCTATCAAAATTATATGAACAGATATGACATCCGAACTCTACACAAAATTCACGTTGCCACGATTGTAATGACAGTCGTATGCAAAAGGAGGTTAATCGTCAAGGTTAAACGATTTCGAACGATCTATTTTTCCCCACTTTACGTTTTCTACGTAAGAAGAAGAAAAAAAGAAGAAAAAAGTTATCTTTTCTAAACTTTTTAATGGCACACTTTTACGAAAACGAAATTTCTATTCTCTAAAGTGTCCATTGATATGATTTTTATGAGTTTGCTGAGAGGACAAAAAAAATAATAAAATGAAACGATGCCACAGCTGTCCTCGTATGAAAAAAAAAAAAACAGATGAAGGGAGAGAGACACAGAAATCTTTCGAGTTTGTCCAATTCGAAGGAAAGAAAATTCCTTAGGGAAGGGTAACGAAAAGAATGGAAGAAAACGGAAGAGAATAATCCATTCCATTTGCAGCGAAGGGAGCCTTTTCCCTTTTTCTTCCCTTTTCTAGCCACCAACACTACCATAACGGTTAAAAAAGCATTTCTCCCTTTTTTTCTAATTTCTCTATCCTTCTTTATTTTTATCCTGTTGTTTCTCTTCATCTTGCAATGCTAGGAAAATATCAAGCCTCTTCTCTGAAGGACTTTGGTAGGGGGGGGGGAGAAAGGGTTTATCTTACATGGTCCTATATCTTTTTACGAAATAACTACTTGTCGTCTGGCGAAATGGGAAACAATTTACGCCGGCTTAACTCGTCGGCCAAGCAATTTCAACGATTTCACGGATTCGCGACTTTCCACGTCTCTTTTTTCGCTACTTTTTGTTACCTTTTGTTTTTTTACTTAGTGAATGAGAAAGTATAAGTATGTATGTGTGTGTATGTATACTAGGTGTTCTCAAAAGTTACGTATCAACTAAAAGTTTATTTTATAAGATCAACTGTTTGTTTTTTTTTATTATAGACGATTATAAGAGTCAATGTATTAGTCATCTGTATATGTGTATAAGTATGAGTATAAGTTAATTGATAGTTATAAAAAGATTTGGGTAATAATTAATCGTGTGTGAGTAAATTGAACGACTATTGAAAGTGTAGTATAAAAGATTTTAGTGTTAGTTTTATGTGTAAGTGTGAAATCAAGCGTAGTATGGAAGATTGTAGAGTTAGTTAGGTGTGTGTATGTGTAAATTACGTGATCTATATACTGATGGCGATGTATACTTGTTTATAGAAGAGAGTGCACATGTTAAAGGGGTCAAATGAGATTATGGTAGTTTAGTTTATTGTAAGACTCGAAAGTGTAAAGTTGTATTATAAAGCATCCTCTAAACAAGTTCTTAACTTAAATTGTTTACAAATTTCAGAAGTGAGATAGATATTTAAAATATAAAAAAAGAAGAAATTATTATAAACAATAAATTATTATATTAATTACTATAAAATTAAAAGAAGAATTAAGAAAATAATATAATATAAAAGCATATAAAATTATATAAAATTTATTATTGGTGTACATTTATGTATCAAAAAAGTAGTACAGTTTTAATACCACCCTTTAAAAAAGTTAAAATATATTATTTCATATTTTATATTTATATTATTTAATAATAGTATTGTTTTTTCAGATCATGTATCTTGATAATCATAATCCAAAATAGTACTACAAACGTAACACTAGTCAATCCGATTGTCCATTTTCAAAGAATTTGTTTTATATTTAAAATAATTTATCATATAACAATCTTCTTTGATTTATGATTTTTGTAATATCCTTATCCTGCACGCGTATGCGTAAAGTATGTGAAAATGAGTTAAGGGATAATATGAAATAGACCAAGTTATTCGTGCGAGTTCGATAGGATTTTGAACTCACCAAATTCCTCTTTCTCTCTTTCTCAATAATCCGCTTTAAGGGATGGGAGGGATGAGGGGAGAAGGATCATCCTCTGACGTTTTTTTAACGATATTTTTCTTCGCTCGTTAGATCGTTAAGGATTATCGTTAGAGCACCGATATTCTTCTTCTTCTTCTTCTTCTCTCTGTTGCTGTCTTTTTGGGGATATTATTCTTTTTTCACCCCCCACACACACATTTATATATATATATTTTATTTTTCTTATTTTTTTATTGGATCATATTCGTCATAATTTCTTATTCCTTTTCTATTAATATCATAATATATTAAATACAAAAATAATATTATATATTATTTTAAACAAAAAATTTCATATATAAAATCTCTTTAACATAATACTAGGATACTACGACCACATGTTGCTGTGGCTTTGTTATAAAATATTGATTTAATATCATTTTAAACTATTTAGTAAATTATAACAACACACAAAATATTACCACAATTACAATGGAATACATAAAATAATAATACTCGAAAAATATAAAAAACAAAGTTAGTTTATGTCATTTATAACTCTGAAAAAAATGTGAAATAATTAAATTGCAATAAAGCACCATTTATTGAAAACTTACAGTACCTAAAGATCTACATAACCTTTATAGTAAATCCTAAGAAAAAATTTCATTAATATCAATTTCGTATTTTTGAACCTCATTGCAAACCAACAATGCAACATTGAATTTTTCTATATAAAAATATTGAAATAATAAAATTATTTCTTATCCTTTAAATATAGAAAATGTATTTATAGTTTGATTGAGGGTGACAAGAAGCAAGTCTTGAGAACTAAAGTTTGCTTGTTTTGAGTCACGCCTGCTGATTTTATAGTTGAGAGAAAGAGAAATAATACAGTGTGTATGAGAGAGAGAGAGTGAGAGAGAGAGAGAGGATTGGGGGTTGGGGTGGCAGGTGTGTAAGAGGGTTGGGGAATGAGAGGAACCACGGGATGGTGACTTTCATGAAAGAGAGTAGCATTTGGAAGCGAGCTTAGTGTCGAGGTTAGAGGCATTGGAAACTGTTCTTCGCACTTGGTGCTACTGAGGGGGTGGGGGTGGGAGTTGGGGGTTTAAGTAACGCCACCGCGGCTGCTGCTGCTGCTGCAGCTACTGCTACTGCTGCTGTTACGGGCATAAAGCGTTTCCACGGCAAAGTACACCCAAGTGCGGGAGTACTATCGTAATGGAATCTATGGAAACGTCGTAGCAGTACAAACAACAAGAGACTCTACCACCCCATTCCCACCCTTTCTTCCTTCTTCTGCTTACTCTACAACCCCCTCCCTCCCTCCCATCCTATTTCTCTTTCTCTTAGAGTGAAAAGTTCTCTTTTACTTGGATTCCAAAGAGCTGATTCTTCGCTATTTCTCTCAGTGTGTTTCTCATTTTCTATTTTTCTTTTATTTTCTCTTTTACATTCTATTCGTTAACTTCTCAATGAGGAATATCTTTACACGGGAATGTAAGGAACGTTTTGGTACGAATTTTTGACTTTTTATAAAATTTTTAACCCCCTGTATTTTCTTTTTCTTTCGAAGTGAAAAAAACATCTTTAGAATCTCATTCTTTCGAAGCTAGGTTGGGTTTTTTTTGAAGGTTTCACTTCTAACTTGTGTGTAGTTTGAACACACACACACAGACACACACCTGGGTTTTCTTTTCTGATTATTAGAATTGAATTTTCTAAATTTCAACGTTTTAAGGGTGGATAGAGATTAAAAGAGACACGAATATGAATTATTATTAAATAATGAAAAATGTTTAAATGTTATCATCGTGTTACGTGTGAAGATCAATGTGGTGTTTGATTTTTCTTCAGAGTTGCTTTGTTAATTGTTCTAATAATTTATTTTGTGAATTTTGAATGGTAGAATAATTTCGATTGACACGTTTTGTATATCGTATTGAATGTTATATATAATTGATAATTAAATGTTGATTGTAACACAATTTAGTACAATGTACAAATGACTAGGTGTGTTTCTGATTGAAAATGAATAAAATAAATTCATCAAACTTACAATTTAATTAACTATCATTTCCTGATCACTTATTGTTTCTTTTAATTTCATAATTTTAAGATCGTCAGATTCACCTATGTTGTGTTTAATTTAATTAACCCTTTTCGGACTTATTCAATTTGGACATGGGTTTCGTAGTGGTCGGAATTAAATTATACATATATTTTTATTATATATTTCTTTTTATTAAAAATAATTATTATATATTTATAATATTATTATATATTATATATTTAATTATAAATAATTATAAAATATATAATATAAATATATTATAAATGTATTTATTATATCAAATTTATTATATAAATAATATATATATTCACACGTAATATAATTTGATAATTGTAACATTTGTTCCCCCAAATTTTCTAAGATCGAATTTAGAAGATCTCATCCTAGTTAAACTATTACTCTTTATCTTCTAACATAGTACTATTACTAAGACTACTATAGATACCATAGAAGAATTTAATTAATCCGGATGATCGGCCGAGTCACAGCGAACGATTCCAAGGAAACTTTGTAAACTGTTAGAGCATAGAGAATCCTCTAGTCCTAAAGGAGATTAAAACGGACGCTTCAATGAAATCTTCTTCGAGTACTATCTCGTCACCCCGTTAAGTCGAGTAAACTTAAAGCTGTTACTTTGACTTAATTTCATAGTACTACTTTTAGTCACCCTAAAAATCTTGAATATATAAAAAGTACATTTTTTTTTTTTTTTTTTGTCACAGTGAAGGAATATAAGGACAAGTATTTATCGTAGAAAAGGAAAAACACCATAGGATAACACCGTAGACGATTTTCGATGAAAGAGCTTGGCCTATTAGGAACGCCATTTCCTGGGTTCTGATTAATTCACGGTAAAGGAGGAAATGCAAAGCTGGCATACGGGAGAGAATTGCACGTAGAAAGAGAAAGAGAAAGAGAAAGAGGTATAGAGAGAGAGAGAGAGAGAGAGAGTAAAATTCGACGACTCGATTTCCTTCAGATTAATGTCTGAACCCCTCCCTATATTCCTTAACGAACCCCCTTAAAGGGCTTGGGGATTACATTAATTAATCGCGAGGCGTACAATGCGAATCCCCGTGATTCGGTGCATCCAACGAATTAAACCGACTGACTTCAACGATTAATATTCAAGATCGAGAAAGAGAATAATCATCGATCTTTGTTCTTCCGTCTCACGAAGTTTGTTAAATTCGATTACTTCTCTAACATTAAACTAGTACCTTGAAATTATTATTATTATTATTATAATTATGCTAATGTATATTTTGATAAAGTTAAAAAGAATATTTTATAATTTTTTATCTTCTATTTGTTCATCTATTATAAATTACATAATTTTTTTATAAAGGATTATTTTTTAACCCTTTTCGGACGTGTGTCCCCTCTCAGCCACCACACAAGAAATTGTATTAATTATATATATAAAATATATGTTATTATAATATATATATAAAAATATTTTATATGTTCGTGTTATCCCAAACAGACAGCTAGCAAGCAACTAAGTAAGTAAGTAAGTAAGTAGACACATCTAAGAGTGTAGCACTACCCCGTATATATTTATTTTCTACGAGAAAAATAACGTAGATCTTTCAACTGGATGGAGGGCCATTTACGGATTTATTTTACCTTACGAGTTTATATATATATATATATCGATCTTATCTCGTGAAGCACACTGACATTTCTGCCGATTGCTTGGCTGCTTCTCTCTGGATTCTTCTTAATGGCGTAAAGTGCGATCGAAATGGCTCCCTATACGTCTAGCTTTAACCTCGATTTTTTCCCTCGATTTTCAACAACAAAACTAAAGAAAATATATATTAAGATCATTAGATTATTTTTTTTGAAATTGATACGATTAAAATAATCAATTTTCTTTTAATAGACTTTATCATTGACAAGAAACATTTTGAGAAAAATAAAGTTAGATCAATTTGAAAAGTATGCCACTACAATATCAATAACGTCAATATAACGGCTTACATAGAAATTATGTCACTGTAATGGCTTTAGTGGGATGTATCAATTTAAATGGTATGATTATTATATCGACATATTATAAGTTACTTTACTTAATATCTCATTTAATTCGTAGTGGAAATGGTTATGAACAATTTTGATGTCATCGGCAACCAAGCGTATCATACTTAAAAGTTGAATGCAATGGAGACAAGAATTGGCTACCACAAGAAACCAGTAACAATTTCCTAACCGAAGTACCAGAACCCAATTCCTTTTTTATTTTAAGATACCTTTTGATAATATACTTATATTGAAATATACGATCTGCAAGAGTGGAACTGGAAATCTTTCATGTTTGAATTCTCCAATTGGAGTTCAGTCTACGTCATTTCCTGCACTATGAACAATGCCGACATTTGGAACATATCCAAAGGGTAGTCGTCGACCCAAGGGACACACACATACATACACACATACATTGCATTACTCTCGAGAGCGAGAAACTTTTTATTTTTTCACTTTTTTTTATCTAGACTCAAGCAGCACTTAACTCAGACAGATAATTCATGATAGATATTCATATGGTGCACGCCGTTGGCTCGGTGCCTTTCTTTTTATTTTATTTTTCTCTCTCTATCTGTCTCTCTCTCTCTCTTTCTCTTTCTCTTTCTCTTTCTCTTTCTCTTTCTCTTTCTCTTTCTGTAACTCAATTCCATTTCATTCATGTGTGTTTTTCATTTTAATCACAAATTCGATAAAACCCATTTCGCGAATTGTGATTCTTAAGATATCGTAAAGGGAAAGGGGTTTTGGTATCATCGTCAATTGATAGATAAAAGAAAAAAAAATCATGGGAACTCTAAAGCCATAGGTTATTATAATTTACACGAAAGTTTTTTTACATAAAAATTCTATGTGTGATACGACATATAAATAGTGGGAATTTTGAACAACATTTAGCTATATTCAATTTTATTTCTAACGTAAATGCTATCGCTAACGTCAAATCTAAACTTTAGTAGTACTTTAGGGTGGAAATAAAAAGGTTGACATGAAAAATGATTACTACCTATTACCATCGATGGATGTAGGTTAGAAGAGGGGGGATAGGAGGGAATGGGAGAGGAGGAAGAACATTACAATCTTGCTTCTTCGACTGATCATTCGATCTATAAAGTTTTACGATCCAATATCTGATCGTAAAAAGAAAGTTTAAGTTCTATGACATATACTATTTCAAGATTTTTAAATAATTCTAAGAAAAATATGACGAGAAAGAGGATCTTGCGAAAGGATAGAAGAAGAAGAAGAAGAAGAAAAAGAATTGAAAATAATAATTTCAACGACGCGAGTATTTCAGTTTGTATGTGTGTGTGTTCTTGATGCAACCACAAGAAAGCAATTCTTTTGATATCCTTGTCCTTTTTGCACGAAGAATGGAATCCCTTTTTCCTTGGAAAAAAAGGATTCGTGGGTTGATTTGTAAATTTACAAATTATTTTTCTACCCCTTTTTTTCTACCTTCGTTCATTCGAAGAATTTAAAAAAAAACCTTAACTTTAATAATTAATTATAAAATAAGGTATAATATTTTAAGAAATGTTACTCACGAAAGCCACTATAGTGGCGCATCGTACTAGAAGATGGCATTTGCAAAACGCATTATAGTCACGCGTCATACCGGAAGATGGCATTCGCGAAAGCCACTTTAGTGACGCGTCATAATGAAAGATGGCACTCACGAAAACCACTATAATGGTGTGTAGTGTCTAAAAGGTTAAACGATTTGAATTATTCATTTTGTAAAGCGCATATAACTTTTGCAGAAGAAGACAATAAAAAAAAGAATAAATGAACGAAGCATTGCAACGATGACGTAATGAAAAAAATGAACTTATTTGAAGATAAATGAGGGAGAGAGAGAGCGAGAGAGAGAGGGAGAGAGAGAGAGAGAGTGAGATGCAAAATCAGCAGAGACAAGAGGTCATTCTGACGCATATGTTATCGGTCGTTGGGATTTATCGATGATATATGGACATTGTTGGCTCGTGAGTTTCCCGTAACCCCAAGCCCCCATAGGCTATTTCTGTAGGGACGGTTAGGTGGACAAGCTCGAAGTATAGATACGAGACACACATATAGTCAGAGATTCTCTCCTCTCTCTCTCCTCAGCTTTAACAAAGGCAACATTGAATCCCCGAAAGGGATTCATAATGTACGAATATAAATAACATGATCGACGGGTGAGAAACAAACGGAAGTTAACGAGATGGATGATAAATTCCCATTGGACTTAGAATACCTATGGTTATAGCTAAACCCTATGGTATATACATTTTTCTTTTTTTTTTTTGGTTTTTTTTTGGATCAATCCAATGTATAGCAAATTGACAATTATAAATCTTATCCATTCAACTCGTTGACATTACGAAATGTTATTTCCTTTTTTTCTCATTTGGTTGATTCAAAAAATATCGAATTATTCTCGAGATTCGATTAGAGTCAATTTAAAAGTTCATAAAATAAAAGGATGGTGGAATCTTTGGTTGGAATGATAAAAAAAAAAAAGAAGAAATATTATATTAGTTAACTTTGAAGAAGTATTTGGTATTTGTTTTTTATATGATAAGAACTTCTGGTGGTTAAATAGGATTATTCGTTATAAATTACGATACCTTTCGTAAATTCTCTTCTCATATATGTCAACGAATTTATATATTAATAACAATAATAATAATAATAATACTTTTCCTTGTTCTAATTTTAACGTGGTTTTTTTTTTAGTAATGAACTTTTAACTTGAACGCTTTAAAAATGGCACAAAGTTTAACCTTTTGACGATGTTAATAATTTTTATTGTATTATTTTTTCTTTTTTTTTTTTACAACTGAAAACTTCCTTTTCTTTCCAAACTTTTTTTTATACTTCTTCTTCTTCTTCCTTTAATTTTTTTCCTTTTTTTTACTTTTCTTTTCCCTTATTCTTTTTCTCTTTTTTTCGGTCACAATATCAGTTTTAAATCAGCAACGAAGCTCATCGATCGGCCACAACGAACAGCTTCCCATCCACAGAAGCTGAATTGCGATCAATCTTTCTGACGTATCCCGTTATCGACGATAGGAACGTTCAATACTCGTTTTTAAAAGAACGAGGATAGGTCGAATAAGGGAAAGGGAAGTGGGGGATGGAAGGACGGGGAAACGATATATTCATTCGTTAGGAGAAAATTCCGTTCGTTCAAGACAGAAAAATTCCGTTTCTCCAACGTTAATAGGAAGATAAAAGATTGCTTCTTTTTTTCTTGTTCTTATTTTTATCATTTTCTTTAAGAAACTTTTTTTAATTTTTATTCTACTCAATTTCCTCGCTCTCTCTCTCTCTCTTTCTCTCTATTTCTTTCTTTTTCTCTTTTCTTATCATAAGTATACATACATCGTAACCCATTCACTGGCAGACAAATTTAATGCGTCTTGTCTGGAGTCTTAAGATTTTATTTGAACGTTCTGAGGAACAGCTGAATTTTATGAGGGACTGTATATTTTTAACATTGGTATAAAACGTCGTGAAGATGAAAAAATACATGTGAAATAATACATATGAAAAAGGATCATTTCATTCAAACGTTGAATTAATGTAATATTAAAGTGAGCCACTGTAGTAGCACATCATTCCTAAGATTAATGTAAAATAATATTTTAGTCAATTGGATATTGAGAACAATATATTTTATTTAATTTAAAAATTAATATTGTTAATTTATAAATTTTAGTGAATCATATGAAAATTGTTAAAATTGTTATAAAACGTTTGGAATGTAAAAAAAAAAAAAATGTGAAATGAGATGATAGATGAAAACGACTTAAACGATGATTGAGTGAGTCATTTAAGTCAGCCATTATAATGGCGCATCGTTCTTAACAGGTTAATAAAAACATGAAATTTCATAAAATCTAATAATATATGTTTTACCAAATAAACTCTATCCTATACAATATTCATTTATCCTTTGTAATAATTAATAACTCAAACAACTATAAAATTATTTCTCGACCACTAGCAATCAATCCAAACTTGTAACGCAAACTTCGAGATATCTCGAAGTTTGCAGTCTTGGTGCATACGCTTTGCTACTACGGAGATATTTCGTGGTTGGCCATTAATAGGGTTAACAAAACTAGATAAAGGGAATAGAAAAAAAAGTACAGATTTATGTTGTATCAGGTGTTATTTAATTCCTTATAATTTTGTTCAATTATCCGATTTACCATTCATGTTATTCATGCTCGAATGACCCAGATTTCCTTAAAATAACAATTTGAAGGAATACTTTAGCACACGCGATAAATATTTTATTCATTTTTTATTCAACCTGATATATGTACGGTCAATTTTTCTATTTTCTTTTTTAAATATTATAATATTCTCTTTCCATCTTTTTGTTACCTTTTACATATCCATTCTATACGTTTTATCTCATCGATAAAATATAATGGAATCTGTTTTAATCGGATTTATTATTGAAAATCAAAAAGAATCAAAGTAAAAGAAATAAGAAAGAAAGAAAAAAAAGAGAAGAAGAAGAAGAAGAAGAAGAAGCGATTGAAAGTTTGCGTGAAGTTTGGCTAAACGTGCATGGCACGACTGGTATCTGGATTAAAATTGATTCTAAAAGCTTTATCGGATAAGAAGCTTGGCGAGTGAGAACTAGTGAGGAAAAGTGATAGAAGGAGAGGAAAAGGGTGTGAGAAAAGGATAGAGAAAAAGGATAGAGAGAGAGAGAGAGAGAGAGAGAAATGTTGTAGAGATGAGTGGGGGTTGAAAGGACGAAAGCGAGCAATGAGGTGAGGTTGCAAAAGGGGGAGGCGGAGGGTTGGCAAGTAAATTTACATTCTCAGTGTGCCGTTTTAATTTGAGCTTCTCGTGCCTCGGGGCATCGACTGGTCTCGCGAGAAGTGAGTTAGTGAGTTAGCGAATAAGAGAAAGAGAGAGACAGAGAGAGAGAGAACACAAGCTATGCCAGCCGCATAGACGTAATTTTGAGGCAATATTTGCGGAATAGGGTTGTTTGAAGCCAGGAAGGCAGTTATACGCGTGACCTCGTACGCGAGTGAACTGGGTTAGCTAGCGTACGATTGTGACGTCACTATGCGGCAACCTAGTTAACTGGGTTCAACCTCGAGTTCGGGGGACGATATAAAGGAGAAGAAGGGTGGTGGTGGTGGTGCTGGTAGCAGGGACAATCCTGCTATATACTTGACAATGCGGTAAACTGCTTGCTAGTTCCTACAGTTCTTGCTGTTTCTCGTCGTCAAGGACGCGGGAAAACCTGTTCAAGTTTTGTCTACTGTTCTACTACTGTCTACTACTACCACTACTACTACTGCTGCTGCTGCTGCTGCTGCTGTGGTGTCTTTCCTGTTTGCACGTTAAACATAACTCTTTTGACGCAACGATAAAACCCTGACTGACTTCACTTTCTTGGCTTGAATTTTACATCATTGCTTGTTATGCGCATAGAAAGATTTATATTTCAAAGTATTTGTGAGGGTTCTTTTTATGGCATTACACTTAAGGGATTTTACAGTAAAGAGTTTATGGATTATTAATTTAAAATATATTTGAAAAATGTGTACATTTATACAGTTAATCTAGTTGTAAGAAAAAATATGATAGACTTATAAAAACAATTATTTTTAGTATAAGTATAAATTGTAATTTGGTAACAATTTATTTTTAGATTATGTAATCTACGTTTACTTACAAGGGATTCGAATAAAATTATTTATTTGTATTTTTTTTTTGTTAGTAGTAAAGTTGAACTCGTTCAATATAATATATCCGTATAAACGTTAATTGATTTTCAAATGAAATTGAAAACAACTTGACGTTATGCTCGTTAAATGTAAACATTCGTTTGAATATAACATCTTTGATGGTTGTTAGGTTAGGTTTAAGAATAAAAAAGATAAAAGAAAAAAAAATCCAATCTAGGGGTTCAAATCAGGATTAGTAAGCTAATATATTCTATAATATACTATCCTTTGCTCTTATGGGTATGTATATTTTATACATACCCATATGGGATTTACGTTCATACGTTATCAACTTTCATCTTTCAAATCTAACCTCCTAGGGACTTGGGAGAGAATATTTACATTTTTATCAATTTTATATGAGCTTCTTTGGTGCAACGACAAAAAGAAAAAGAAGTAGAAGCAAAAAAAAAAAAAGAAAAAAGAAAGAATATCGTGCCAACTTGATAGATACAATAAATCATACGTTGCATCGTCGTTTTCTCCTACGAATATTTACGACTTCTTTACTATTTTGTTTTGAAATTTCTTTTTTTTCTCTTGAATTATTTTCTTTTTCTTACTTTGGACCCATACAATCCCTTATTCCCTTCCCTTCTCCTCACCTCCAGCCACACATAGAAGTAAGTTTCCCCGAAGAAAGATTTCTTACTGCTCTGGGGTACTATGGGGGACTAAAGGAATATGTATTTTCTAACGTATTTCTTAGAATTCGCCAAGAGCAATGCCAAAAGTCCAACTGTCGAGAGATATGTAAAGCAACGTCTGCATTGAAGGTTGGTGTCGCGCACGCGAACACGACTCGAGCCTTGAGAATTCTTTCTCACCTACCTCGACAATAACTTTTCTGACATGGAGGAAAAAAGGACAATTTTTACCTTTCGACAACTACTCGTCGCTTTTAAAGCAAAGTTCAACGTGCCTTCCCATACTTGCTTGCTTTTACTTGCTTTTTTACTTTCTTGCTGGCTTTTAAGGGTACGATGCTTTTGACCTATATATGAAATATATATATATGAAATGTTTGAATGTGTTTAGGACACATCTATTCGAAAAGGATTCCAGATGAAAAATTCTTTGGAAATATAGAAAATTTAAATATCGAACTGAACTAGGATAGAGTAGGATAAAAACGTATGTCTAATATTATAATAATCGTAAAATATTGTAAATTATTATTTACATATGAAATGAAATATTTTACTACTGAAATATACTTCCCCTCACTCTCTCCTCTCACCACTACGTTACACGGTAAATGTATATGTCAAAATCCGGATATTATATATTTATGACTATATAAATGTTACACACCAAAAAAGAACCAATGAATTATTAAACAGATTTATAACGTTTCCGTTTATCGTACGATTTTCTTTTCTAAAAGAAGTATGAATTCTCGTTCGATATTTTCTTTAAAAAAAAAATAAAAAAAAATAAAAAGAAAAAATAAATCATACCTAACGATAATAATATTCTCTCTCGTACGGTTTTTTTTTCGATATAGAAGGAAAAATTTCAACGTTATAGCTCTTTTCTATTTTTTTATACGACCGATGGAAAAATTTATGGAGTAGAGGGGGGTAGGGGAAGGGTAAGGGTTTGAGTTTTTTTACCTTATAGAAGTTCGAACGAATCTGACTTTTCGACGGTTTCTCGAGGATTCGAATAAAATGGCCCCTCAAGTGCAACAAAAAGAGAACATATTTCTATGTAGTAGTTTTAAAATAAGGAAATTGTAAAGCGACCCCCTCTCCCAACCCCGATTAGGTTACCCCGTCTAAAGTTTCTCTCGATAGAGTGTTTTTTATATTTGCGTATCCTAATTAAACTCGTATGCATACGAGGTAGATTTTTATTTTTATAATTTTCTTTTTATTTTTATTTTAATTATTCACGACCATTTTTTTTTGTCACTTAAACTTTAAGCTAACGGTGGGCACCTATAAGCGTTTAGAAATTATACGTCTGTGATTCTGAAAACATCTATAAATAAATTTGTAATAAATCTATTGAATATTTTATAATAGTAAGTTGGTTTAAAGTACAATATTTTTTTAATTCAAATACATTCCAATTCAAAATTTTATATCGTAACTGAATTCCAGAGTGTACCAAAGTATAGCAAATTTTTTTTGTTCGATTTAAAAATTTAATTGATAGGTAAAATTGTTTTATTTGAAAAAGAAAAAGAGTAGACGGAAATAAACTATCGGATTGTTTATCAATCATTGTAATAATATTTAAAAATACACAGAAATTATACGATCGGAAAGAATCGTAGATGATCGTAGATTTTTAGCACATGCGCAATTAACGAGATGCGCGGTTCAGTCCTTTAAGAAATATGGAAGCGTTGATATTCGCGCATTCCCACCACTCTTCATGCCCCCACTACGCCACGCCTTATTGGGCCCGCTAACAATAGCGCCGATTCGATTCTAACGGTAGACGCCTAAGGGGACAGATCTTAAGCGTCAAATTAACGACATATTGAACTAATTAGTAGTATCTTTTTATTTATAAGCAAATTAAGCCATTGGATTATTAAAAGGTGAGAAATACGCGTCCAGTATTAAGTTGAAATCTCCATTCATTATTGTATTTAAATATGTGTTTATATATTTTTATTTTCTTTCTTAGATAATTTTAATAATCAATAATACAAGAAAACATTAAATCATTCGCATTTATATTGACAAACACGTAATAGTTTACTTAAAACATTTACTAAACGTATATATGCGTCCATAGGAATGCAAGAATGTTTGTAGAAAAATAAAAGAACAGGTTTTGTCGTCAAATTTTTGAAAGAACATTTACTTGATGTGCAATAAAAGGAACTTGTTTGAAATGGAGATAGGGTTGGGGAAGGTTAGGAAACAAAAAAGAAAGAAATGCATAGAAATTTTGGAATTCTTTCGGACAAAATAGATCGGATCGTAGGTGAGGAAAGGGGAAAGGGATAGATTGGATCGATCGAAAGGGATAAGCGTACCGATCCAATCACGTAATACGCATCCTCACGGCACACACGGTGTCCTAAAGGCTAATCCCTTTAGAAACACATCGGCTTACCGAGTCGATCGTTCGCCGATCGATTCCGTTTCGCGGATTTATCGTTGTGCCACACCAGGCAGCAGCAGCAGCGCGTGAAAAAGATCCGACGAAAGCGACTTGTGGCTCGAACGTGTTAAAGAGGAAACTACGATTGAGTGAGTGGGAGAGAGAGAGAGAGAGAGAGAGAGAGAGAGAAAGGGTAGAAGGATGAAGGTGAGGGTAGGAGTGTTGAGCTCTGCTAACCGATTTCATCGAGAATGAGTTTTCCTATACTTTCCAAATTCGTACAATCGAAAGGGCAAATTGCTTTCGACGAACATTTTCGAACTTGACAAAATCGATCAAACGAAAAGTTTTCTTTCTCTTCTTTTTTTCTTCTTTTTTTTTTGTCATTTTCAAATAATGATTAACCTATTTTTATTATTATTATTATTATTATTATTAGTGAGTTACATGCAGAAATATATATTTTCTCTCTCACACGATTATTATGCTCACTCTAAAATAAATTTGTATTGATAAATTATTGTTTCGCGTGTTATAAACGATTTTGACAAGGGTTTTTTATTATACGAGGAAACGTTATGATTGGTATCATTTTATTTAATGATTCACGACTATCCGAAAATTCTATCCTCCATTTTAATTTTGCTAATATTTTAACAAGTGAGAAATGCGTACTCTCAAATCAAAAAATTTTATATGTGTCAATATATAAATATAAAAGAATGTATATCCAATGAAGTTATATACAGAAAAAATGTTAACTTGTGATACAGTAATTTATCAATTAATTTATGTATAAATATATAAATAAAAAAAATATATATATAACAATGAAGTTATATACTGAAAAGATGTTAAATTGTGATACGATAATTTATAAATCAATTTTACATGATTAATATTTTTTTCTTGAATATTTTTATTAAAAGAATTATTAAATGTAACATTTTTGGTGAAATCATTTGAAATTTGATTGTCAATTAAATTTGAGTGTCAATTTATTTGATGACTATACAAAATGTTCTTTTCTATTGCATTTTTTATGCAATTAATTCCTTTGACTGTTAAAAGCATATATATATATAAGTCCTACCATAGTGATCAATATGTACGAAAGGCTACCAAATTCCAATGATGACATAGTAGAATAATAAAAAAGAATAGAAAAAAAGTACAAAATTATCTCTATATTTATCAAAGGTTCCAGAGTTCGAGAGCTTTCTAAAAGGTCAAAGGGGGAAAACCTTTCTACTATGCGAAATCAAATAACTTTGTCTTATAATTTATCATAATGAAATGTAATTTGTTCAAAAATTTGTCAAAGTTAACCAAAATAAATTCGATACGATTGATCATAATACTTTTCATGCATGACATTTCCTATATATATATATATGTAATAGAACAGGAAGAGAAATTTGATTATGACAAAATAGATATTTGAAAAAATAACTCACGTACTGTCTGTACATACAAACGGATCAATCAAAGTAGAGTAGATACCTGTAACAGAAAAAAAAAACACATAAAAAATAAATAAAATAAAAATCACTACACCATTAATATCATTCGAATATATTATATATATATATATATAAATGTAGACGTATTGTGTATATGAAACATGATCGATAAAAGGATATATCTTTCAAAATTAGTAGGAACGACGTTCGATGAGAATTTATCGGGTCCATTCGCGAACAGTAACAAAAGCAACGGTGCAATGACGCGTTATGTATTTCGTAGTAGTAACGTTGGTTGGTCCATGTAACATATATACATTATGTTCATAATAGAACCCCCTTACCTTTCCCATAACGCGTGAGAGACGCGATGAAATAGTGATTCGTACTAGGAACCACACCAGAACGTTGGTTCGTCGTCGTCGTCGTCGTTGTCGTCGTCCTCGTTGCCATAACTCAAATATTCGAACTCGTATATGTAACTTTCATTTGAAAAGTTACCACAAATAAACCTTAAATAATGTTCTACTCATTTTCATAAACTTCAAACATATTATATATATAAACATGAATAATTTATTAAGGACCAAGAGTATAATTAATTCCAGATCTTACACGGATTAAATGAACAAAAGTAAAAAAAAAGGAATGAGGAAAAAAATGGTCTCGTGAATCTTATAGTTTATTACTATTTCTCATGCTTCTTATCGCAAAAAGTGTTGGACATATAATTCCTATATATATATATATATATATTATGAAGAATAACATATATGTGTATATATATAATATATATCTGATGGGTGATGCAAAAGAGTATAAAAATATTTCGAATTATTAGCTTTTCAGATAAAACCCTTTTATATAATATTTCCATACAATGATATCAGGTGTTACATATTTTTTTAAACACCCCTAACGTTTTTATTATACACTAACCTATAAATTACATCGTCGTAAGCGTATCAGTTAAAAAAAGAAAACAAAAGAATAAAAAAAAGGATCAAACATATTTTAATTTCTTTTAAATTGTTTTATTCGTCAGTTAAAATAATTATATTATTATTGAACAATTTGCAATATAGTAGCAGCAGCAATGAGATGAAAATGGGGGATTGGGATGGTGGATGGGATGCATAAATGCAATTTGTTACAAACGTTGGTTAGATGAGAAAAAAAGAAAATAAAAATAGAAAGAGATAGTAAGAGAATGATGTTAAATACTATTAAAATATGTATACGTGTACATATAGGTACACATACGCATATAGAGATATGTACACAGAAAGCAGGCAGGCAGGCAGGCAGGCATGTAGGTAGGCAGGTTGGTAGACAGGTTGCAATGAGAGCTTTAACGAGAGTTACGGCAGGAACACATATAATTAAGGTAGCAGCGATGGATCGTGGCAGAACGGTTACAATACGCGTTGTCGTGTACCGACCGGTACCCGTTTAATGTCTCCTCGTCCACCACGTTAATGCGTCTATGTATTCATAATGTATACACATGTACTAGAATAGACGTATACAAACGGATATTTACACGTATGTGTGAGTATATGTATGTATTATACGTGTGTCACCAAGTGAGTCATGTATAACTTCACCAAAGTCGATATGTAGGTACGATAATTAATGCAGATGTCTGATATTATTATATATATATACATACACATACTTATTTAATGTGTGCACATTATGACAAATGTTTAATTAAATATATATATGTATGTATTTATATTGATAATAATTATTTTGTTACAATATATATGCGTGGGTGTAAGAGAGAGAGAGAGAGAGAGAGAGAGAGAGAGATAGTGTTGAAATTTGCATTTTATGCATTTTATGTATTATCGATTGTTAGGTAAAAGAACAATAATTACGAATATAAAAGTAATTATTTATATTATAGAATATGTGAATAATTCGTAATGAGGGTATATATAAAAATAAATTAAAGATTGAAAATTAAAGTTAAAGTTCAAGAAACTAGAAAAGTACAGTTACCTTGAGACATGGTAGTAAAAATATACGAATTCCTATTGGCAGTTTTATGAAACAAGATGAAAATTAATGCAACAATTTTAAATTTCAAATTTAAATTTGAAACTCATTGTCTCTTCAGAATTTATGAAGAATCTTAACAAATTTTATTGTATAATAATTTTTAGAAGAACTCGTTAAATTTATTTTATATTTGAGGATGCTTTTTTTGGAGGTAAGGGTTGGATTTATTTAACGAATGTTATTTTACAAGGTCCTGTTAATCCTGCCACTTAACGTTCCCAAAATTTCATTTCATTTCATTTCATTCAATTTCATTTAATTTCATTTAATAGTTGGGTTAGAGAGACCATTTCAATTCCCTTTAATCACTATTAGCAAAAGTATCCTATTACGTAGTAGAGGAAAAAAAGGGAGGAGTACTATCTTTTTCCCTATTCTAACCCCCTACCTTCAAAAGGTAAGAAACAAAACATGGAAATGCAACCAGACGATTAAAGTAATACCTACGTAATTAAAAATTCTCTTTTAATTAGAAACAATATTTTCCCTAGTAGTAGGTAAGGTGCGTGTTAAGATCTGTACGATAACAATCGAGAGATGATTACCAAGATATATTGTAGTTGCATGTTCAAAATAGCATATGTCAAGGATATATAGAACAGAGCAAAAACTCCATCATAATTTAAACCTTTGAAATAAGGGTTTTAACTCACGTCGTGGTTTGAAAACACTGTCCAATGATTTTCTATTAAATAATAATTATTACAAGTTTCCGATAACCGTAATCATTTTTTCATCTACGTTATTAACACACACATATGAAATCTTCAATTCTTCAAAAACAACAATATACAAATTATTTGAAACCTTGTAATCAAAAAACGAGGGAGTTAACCTCTTAGGCATGGCTGAATGTTGAGCAGGGTTGTTTTTCTATACGGTAGGGTTGCGTCAGGGTTATGTGTAAACGATAAAATTACTATGAAACACATATACTTAATAACTTAGACAATTTACCTTAATATAATTATTAATAAAATTAATAAAAATAAGTTATCCGCGAAAATCACTATAGTGGCGCGTCGTACTTAAAAATAGCATTCGCCAAAGCCACTATGATGGAACGTAGTGTCTAAAAGGTTAAGGATAACATAAAATACTTGTAATACTTGTTGTATAAAAAAAATAGTTAAACGAGCAGTAATACTAACAATATGGGGACAATATGAAGAGAATGACTAGTCATAAAACTCATTTGTTGTTACTCTAACGGGGTGGAGAGGGGGGTTTAGCACACTGGGGTAACACGTCGAAGAGAATAGAGAGATGATGAGGTGATGGTAGTGAAGTTAGGGGTTAGGGTTGGGGTTGGGGGTACGGGGTGTTAGGATTGAGATGGCAAAGCAGACAGGAAAGTATAAAACGAGTCACTTTGCAGGGGTTGGGGTTGTGCAACGTGCTATCTACGTTAGTCAATGGAAAAAGTTGTAACTAGTTGACGGTGAGAGTTCGGGAAAGCTTAAATGAGCTGTTCCCCGCTTGGTTCGGACGTGAATCTCCTCTTTTCGTCGTTACTTCGCTAGCTTTTCTCTTTGTTTTCGACTCTTTCCCTTTTACTCACCAACACCTCTCCTTTCCCCTTACTTGTCTTCGTGGATGACGACGGAGACGACAACGACGACTACGACAAGAACAAGGACTACTACCATTCAACGGGTGTTACTTGCTCGCGAGAGTCCGTAAATTGCTTTTCTTTCATGTGTGTGTGTGTGTGAAAAACTTGTGATAACGTGTTACGTCAACCAAAACGTTAATTTTATGCACATTTGCAGCAAATCGATAAAAATTTTTATTACTTATATATATGTGTATGTGTATTTTGAAATATATGTGTAACCTAGGTTTTAACCATTTTTACTGAGTAATTTTTAATTAAAATTTGTTAATATATTGTTTTCTTTTTATAGGATATTTCATTAAAACAGAATAAAAAAATAAAAGAACAAAATTCAATGCAAGGTGTGAGTATAAATATAAATATAATATAAATATTAATAAATATTCTACAAATAATTTTGATAATTAGATTCTACCAAAAAAAAAAAAAAAAATTCTTATTCCTTATCATTGAATCAATCATTTTAAAAAGATACAAATTAATTGAAGAATTTCAAATGACATACATAAATGTTTCTTTCCTTTTTCATTTTCTTTTTTTTTTTTAATCTTTTCTTCTACTTCTTTTTCTTTTTTCCAAACTCGGTGCGATGATAACGAGGAAAGGCGCTCAAAATTTATTCATAGCCCAGAATGTCGTCATAGCTAGCTTTTACGATTAGCCATATTGCATCTTTCTTTCTCTCTTTTTCATTCTTTATTTTTTACGTCAATGTCCTCGAGGGGCTAGAGTATAATAAACGGGTAGTCCCTCGTGTTCTGAAGGTGAACTCACTTCTCTCTCTCTCTCTCTCTCTCTCTCTCTTCCTCACTCAAACTCTCTTTCTTTCTCACTTTTTTTTCGAATATGTCCCAGTCTCGCGCTTCGCCAAATGAGAAGGAATTATGAATGAACGAGAATGCCTTTTTTTCCTTCTTCTTAGTAATCTATTTTTACGTTTCAAAGACCGTAGGAAAATGTTTTCAAGGATAATCAGAAAATACCCCGTCGACTTTAGTAGAATTTGTTCTTTTGCCCTACAGCAGCAACAGCAGCACCAACATCAACACCAACACCAACACCATACTATATTTATTATTATATTCTCTCTGTCTTTTCATGTCACATACTTTTTTATATATTCTTTTTCCTGAATGAATAAAATAATAAACTTTTAGATAAATCCATAAAAATAATATTTTTAAACACACAACCGATCATACGCGAGTACTATCCTTCTACGCTTATATTGAATATTTATTAATTTCATATAACCATATCTATGAATATATATTGGCAAAAGTTTTTTTTTCTTTCATAAACGCGATAGAATATATTAAAAAAAAAAAAAAAAAAAAGATCTAATATTCTCGTAATACGGCTTATACGATTTTTTTAAACGTAACATTCATATATTAGCCAACATAAATTTATTAATTGGATAAAAGAAAGAAAATTGTATTAAGCGTGTTTGCCACAGTGAAACGTTTCTTGTTTTTAATACGATAATAAAGCCAATTATTTGTTCGTCGGAATTAACATTAAATAATAATAATAATAATAATCGCGTTTATGGGGTGGGGGAGGTGGAAGTAGGAAGAGTAGGAGTAGGAATACAAAAAGCAGGATACAAATAATCCTAGTGATTACGAGTTATAAAATAAAAAAAAATAAAAAAAGGGAACTGCCGTAAATTTTTTCATTAAATTTCTCTTGTTAACCTGGTAGAAAACTGCTTGTGGCAAACGGGTGAACACCTCTACGAAAAGAAATAACGTCGGACAAACGTTAAATCAATTACACTTACGAGGTGCGAAAACTCTGGCAGCCCAAGAGAAAGTTTATTTTACAAGTTAAAATCCAGTTAAGTCGATGAAGTTAGAACTACTAGGACATTCCTTTGAGTTAAATCCTACCCGATTTTCCTACTCTCGTTCTATGCCTAAAGTTTCAACCTACAGGATTAATTCATTAATACACATCCGAAAATGGTATAAATTCATTCGCATTTATTATACCATTTTCAAATAATTAAATCTAATTAAATAATAAATAATTAAATATCTTTTCATAATTGTACGAATACAAACAAATACAATCCTTGTTCTATCTTGCTCTCATGCATTTGAATAATCCATAGAAATAATTTGGAAAAAAACATGACGGTGATAGAAGAAGAAAAAAAATATAAAAACAAGAAGAAGAAGAAGTAGAATAAAAAGGGAAGAAAAGAAGTCTCCTTTGGAATTTTACGAGGCATCAAGGCGTAACTTATTCTCAACGTAAAAGGATCGACCGTTTCGAATTAAGTTTGGTAGAAGCGAGTTAGGTATACACACCATGAAGAGCGACAATGATGAAGCCCACGGCTTAAACAAACGGCCAAGCAATTATGAATTCTCTCTTTTGCCGTGAAACTTGGGTTATTCGCGAATGAGAACGAGGCTTGCCAGTAGAACAGAGAGTAGGTATACGTACACCCTTTTCTCGGGCTTGTCTCTCTCACCCTCTCTTATACTCTCTCTCTCTCTCTCTCTCTCTCTTTACTTTACTTTCTGTTCCTCTTTCTATCCGGTTAACTTTAGCCCCCGAACGTGAAAGTAGGTAGAAAGAGAAGAGTATATAACTGTCCTTGCTTGGACCTCTAGCCCCCCCCCTCTCCCCTTCCCCCTACCCCTCAACACCATACCCAACTATACTCTTTCTTGACAACGTAGAACGAAAAGACTATTCGTTGGTAGAGGAATAGCTAATTAACGAGAAGAGAAATTTGCATCGTAGAACAAGAAGTGTCTTCTTTCGCTTTGACTACGACAAATTGTTCAACCATTTTCTACTTATTCTTAACCTATATTCTTTTATTTGCATCCTATTTTATCGTGTCAATTGGTTTTTTAAAATAATATCTTCTTTTCTTTGTGTTTTTCATATTTTTTTTTTTTTTTAATCATTATTCTATTTGTGAGATAGAATTGTTTTGGAGTATTGAAATTTTGTGCAAGACTACGATGATTAGTTCTTTGGTATAATATAATTATTATAATAGAATATACATTTATTCTAAAAACTTGTGGTTAGAAGACTTTATTGAAAGATTGATTGGGAGGAAGCTAATTTTTTTCTAATTATTTTTTAAGTTATTTAACAACTATGTATATATTCTGTTATAAGAACATTAATATATTTCCCTTATATTCCTACCATTAATTATTTCAACTTATTTCAATTTATTTCAGTTTTCATACATTAGCTCATTCACACTAACATTCTCACACTCATGTTATATATTCACAACACTACTTACATACAAAATTGAAAGCAATACAGTAATATCCAACAGATTTGTTTATCAAATTAATAATAGAAAGGAAGAAAGAAGGTAAATTGAAAAAAAAAGCATAGCACAGCATTCGTAATAAGGTAAAAGTAACCCCTCCTCCTCCCCTCCCCCCTAACAAGGTTGAAAGTTGGGAGTACGAGTTGAATAGTAAATAGGTATTATAGAGTATGCTAGTAGGTAATAGCTACCGGATTAAAAAGCAAGAAACACAATTGAGAATCCCCTTTTTGCAACGAATAGTTGTAGTAGTAGTAGTAGTAATAGTATTATAGTAGTAGTAGTAGTATGCATCCAGATAGCTGTTTACTCACGGTAATGCACCTCTCACGGGTTCCTTTTTCAAACAAGCAGACTTGTTGTCGTTGTCGTTGTCGTTCTCTTCGTCATCTTTAAATCGATTTGACTCGCGTTTTACCACGTGTCTCGAATTTCTTCGTTTTATTCTTTAATGACAAGGATGATATGAAAAAAAAAAAAAAATGAAAAAAAAAACTAGAAGAAAAAAAAGGGAAGCTTTGCTCGAACAACAAACGAGTTATCGATCCGGTTTCGTTTTTATGCTCACGGCAGAATGCTATCAATAGGTCGTATAGATTCGTCGTTGAGCATTGTTGGCTCATCTCTATGAAGAAAGAAATCATTTTCTTTATATCAAACGAATACATAAAAAGAGAAAAACAAAGAATTTCAATTAATTTTCTGTCGAGATTTTCAATTCACTGATTACGTTTTATATTGTATTATATACGAGAATTTATTGCTATTGAAAATCTAACACAGATTTATACTCTCAAAACCGTTTAAATTAAATAAATAAACATTCGTTATTTTTGGTTATTATAAAAAGTAAATAATTAAATTGATTTAAACTTAGGAAATTATAATATTGCACAGACAAATCAAATAATTTATTATCCTGATAAAACATAATTAATTCTCGGTATAACCTTTTAGTTATTACACGCCATTATAGTGGCTTACGTGGATGCCATCTTTCAGTACAACGCGTAACTATGTTACAGGGGCTTTCGTGGATGCTATATTGCAGTACAATGCGCCATTATAGTGGCTTTCGCGGGTAACCTCTTAATATATTGTACCTAATTTTACTATTAATTAGTAACCCTTTGCACTCAAGGGCTCCACTATAAAGACATATTAATATAACATATTAAAAATAATAAATTAAATATTTATACATTTATATAATGTACCAAAAAATATCAGCTATGATATTTCTTTTAATACCCATATATCATTTATTTATAATATGTGAATATGATTTTTTTTATTGAAATTACTTAGTCAGTTTGTTGGTGATATATAAAATGAAGAAAAAAATTGTGAATGTCTATTTTAAGTCAGTAAATTGTCAAAGTTAAATTATGTTTGAATCATTGCTTTGAAAATTATTATTTCAATCATGAAAAGCTTCATTTAAATGTACCCTCGTAGAGAATGTCATTGTTAATCTATTTAATAGATACAAAACTACACTAAAAAATAAAAAAAACTATATTTTAAAAGTATATTTAGAAGATTGAACACCACAACATCCAACAAAAATAAAATAAACAGTATCAAATTCATTTTTATCTTTGATAAATTGATATATCATATTTACCAAATATACAACTTGGATAAATTGCACAGAGGAAGTTAGAGATAAATAAAAATAAAAGAAATATAAGAAAGAAAATAGATGTAAGTTGAACAGTCATAAGTAAAAGAACTGATCGGTCATGTTCTTCTCTAATGAGAACAATTAGAACGAATTGCCCGTAATTGATGGTTCTTTCTTCGTCTTTTAGCTTCGTGCTTTGATGACTTGCTATTACTGACAGACACACAGAGACACACAAACAGACAAACACACACACACACAGACTCAGAGAGAGAATGAGAAGAAAACTATTAGAAAAAGAGAACTATACATAGCTCAACTATTTCCCCTACTCTCTTCTCTCAGGATAGAGAAAGAGAAGAATAAAAATTCTTCAACTATCGTCAATATAACAGAAATATCATCGATGTAACGTCGAAACAATAGCTTTCACGCGAACCGTGTTATAAAAGGTGGATAGATAGATAGATAGATAGATAGATAGATAGATAGATAGATAGGTAGGTACCTAGGGTAGTTTGGTTGGTACTACAATGAAAGAAAGAAAGGAAGAAAGGAAAGAAAATTGGAAGTTTCGGAAAACGTGAGAGTCTTCAATGAAGGTCGACGACCCGTCAAAACGACTTATCGCCTTTTTCCATGGCTATCGATTTATCTACGTAGAAGCTTTTATTGCATCTCTCGCGCCTCGTAAATCAGAAATACTCTTGCCATTCTCTCTCTCTTTCTCTCTTTCTTTCTCTAACTACGTCTGTCTTTCTCTTTATATATATATATATATATGTATGTGTCTGAGTGCCTGAGCGTGTGAATGTGTGTATAGGTATATGTTTGTTAGAGTATGGGGTTTTTTTTTCTTTTTCTTCTTTGTTTTTCTTCTCTGTTGGTTTCTGTCTTTCTCTAATTCGTTCTTCGTACAATACAAGAAGAAAATGCCTCTGGTCACGTCGAATCGGTATAACTACTAAAGACAGCCGTGAACAATACGTATCCCGATACCGTTAATAACGTTTATTAAACTTTGTCGGACGTTAACGCGAAACTTTTCAAATTCTCTCTTTTGTACCCCGTTCAAACCAACCCCTGTCACATTCCCATCTCACCTTTTATGATATCTTTTTTAATATCGTGTACGTTTCATTCATTGAAGAAAAAGATAATCATCATCATCATTTGATAGAATATGTTCGAGGTTTACTTCATTTTGTTCTTTCATTTGATTATAATTTGTTATAGGAAATATTTTAACAAATACAGTTTTTATTTGTTCTATTTTTAATTGGTATTTTAATATGATGTTTTTGTTTGTTTGTTTGTTTATTTGTTTTATGTTAGATCGATTGTGACAACGTGTTTTTAGTATTTCGATTAAAAGTAGAAATATATTTTAAATTTGTGTATCAATTTGTTTCGTATGTTAATGAATATGAATATTTCTCTTCACCCCCACCCTCTTTCTCTCTCTCTCTCTCTTTATAAAAATAAAAAAGAAATTATTGTATATATATTTTATCATCAAACATAAAATATTTTCAACAAGAAATCGTAATACGTGTCTATATATATATATATATATATATATATATATATATATATATTTGTATAAAATGTCAACATATGTAAAATGCAATTTCATTACTCGAAATAAAATATTTCTCTCTCTCTGTTTTGAAATTGAACAAAAATATAAATTCCTTCTTTCTTTTCTTTTTTTTTCTTTTTCTTTTTTATTTTATGTGAGATACAATGATTATTTATTTATAAGGTATATCTTAAATTAAGTAGCGTTGCGTGGATTCTAGGATGAAACTATGGAGTCATAAGGATTGAGGATAATCCAAAGTACTGGGATTTTCTCTAACCCGCTTGACTTTTCTTCACGCTATCTGACCCAAGCAATTCTCAACGTCCGCATCCGGTAAATATCTTCTTATTATTATTCTTATTTTTCTTCGTATTCTTACTAGTCGTTTGGTAAAAGCGTCAGTATGAGAAGCAAGAGATTGTGGACTTATCTTTTTCTAGATATATTATTATTTTATCCGATATTATTTTTCCTTCATCATTCGAATTATATCTTTAGAATCGTGAAAATAATAATAATAATAAGAAGAAGAAGAAGAAGATGATGACGAATTGTTTTTCTTAGAGCGTATAAAAGTATTTTTATTTCTTTTCTTCTAGTTTTTATATCTGCAATTGCTTTTGTAATTTTGTTCAATGTTAATCATGCAACAGATTCGTTTAACACGCAATGAGTGTAGATATTGAGTGTAGTTATACTTACTATTATTATTAATAATAAATAATAATTTTATTTATTATATATGTAATATATAATTTATTATAAATATTTTACTTTATAATATTTATTTTATATTATATTTAGAATACCTAAATACTTTATAAAATATTTATTAAACTTTATAATAAATATTATACAAAAAAGAATTTTCTTAATTTATGTTGTAAAAATATTTTTTTCGATGTTTTCTGTTCAATATTCTTAGATATATTTTCAAAATACAGTTTTTTTATTTTTTAGTTTGACTAAAAGTTGATTATTAAGTTGAAGTGTTTTTAGATTTTTTGCTGATTTACCCTATAATACAATTCCATAGGTCTAAAATAATTTAATTATTGTACCTTTTAAAATAATATCTTATTATTTATATTTTATTTAAAATTATTATTTGTAAAACCAATGAAACGTTTGTTTTAACCCTAACATACTATTTTCACGTGAATACTTAAATATCTTACCATAATCATTATACTTAGATACAACAGTATTTTTTATGCTACCATAAATAAAAAAATTTTCCTAAAAAAATTTTTCTATAGAAAATTACTATCATCTTAACTCTAATCAATGTTCATTTATAGAAAAATCATTGTGTTAGAAGAAAAAAAGAAAAGAAAAGATAAAACTAAAAAAAAACAAACAACACACGTCAGTGTTGAGACATTTTAAACGGACGATTTAGCTGAACTAATTTCTCTCATCCGCGTAGTGAGTCAGAGGTCTATGGGGGTCATCGGGCACACTGAGTTCTTCCCCCTGAGGAGGAGGTAATTCACATTGTTGGGTGGAGGTGAAAGGGAGAGGGAGGGTGAGGGTCTGTTCGAGAAAGAGAAAGAAGATTGCTAGAGAAAAAGAGAAAGTCAAAGTTCCATTCATTCGACTAATGGTCCCAGCATCGCCTAATCTCTTCCCCCCCTTTCCTCCGACCGTCCTTCTGCCTTACCACCCTTCTCCCTTCCTCCCTCCCTCCCTCACGGTCTTTCTCTTCTTCCGATTTAATTCTCTTACGACAAAGATTCGTTCGTTCTCTATATCTTTCTCTCTTTCTCTCTAATGCAATCCCTCAAAGCATGACTACTTGGATTACAATTAAGTACGTTCTCGTTAGAAGACTATACTACTTACAATTACTTCGAGGATCTCTCGTTAAAGTATAACCACTTTAATCGTTGAAATAACTTAATTTATTTGTTTGTTTGTTTGTTTGTTTGTTTGTTGGTTGGTTGGTTCGTTCAAAAATATATTTTATGATAATATATAGATTATTTTTGTGAGACACGTTTTAACATTAAATTTGTATTTATAATCCTATCGTCAAATGATCATTTAAAAATAGAACATGTGTTAGGAATTATGAAAAAGGTCTAACAAGGTGAGTGCAAAGTCTTGTCCTCACAGATTTTGTTCAAATTTTGTAGGAAAATAGATTTTGCTTCCTTGTTCAGGAATATATATGGTTATTGGGGCCACTACTCAATAATTTTGTAGATATTTGCAATTAAAGATCATAAATAAAGATGTCGTTTAATCCTTTAATTCATTTCTCAATACTCAATTCACAAATTCAAAAATAATGTTAATATAATATTCAAAAAAATAATATTTGTATAATATAAATATAATTAAAATAATATATAATATATTAAAAAATATAAGAACCATAATAAAATACAGATGACAGAAAATGAAAAAGAAAACGTAGAAAAATAATAATAGTTGTAATTAAAATGTTGGAATATTATTTTGCAATACAAAAATTACATGTGTGGTTAATATTATTTGTTAAACTAGATAATTATTTATCTTCTGTCAAGAAAATATTTTTAAAAAATTGTATAAAAAAAAATGAAGCTTTTTTTTTCATTTAGCAAATGTTAGGGATATTTGCGGATATTTAATGCTTATGTTTTATTTTTCAAAAAAAAAAAAAAAAAAGAAACAAAATCAGTTGTAGAAAAGAGTAAAAAAAAATAACCTCGTTTTCAAAACTTTCGTGTTTAAACACGTGGTGAAACGAAATTTTTACAAAGCTCACGGTAATTCCCGATTATGAAAAACGTGAAGGGAAGTTTTGTTTTGGTAAAAACCACCGCATTGTTTACAAGCAAAGCAATGGATGGCATTTTTCGAGAAATATTCCACCTGGTATAACGTTAAAACGAATTCACAAAAAAAGTGTAGAGAGTATGTTGGTGTAAAAGAGAATAAAAGAAAAAAAGAATGCAGTCAAACTAGGTTTGAGAATGTTGAAAATGTGTTCTCACGATACCGGATATTTCCGGATTATTTTGAAAAATATTATTAATAAATAAAATTAAATATTCGTTTGTAAAGTAACGTCTCGGTATTTCTCAAATTACAAAACAGACAATCGTTTTGAAACGTTTATCTGTTAAATAGTTGTCAGAAAATGAGTGTTTTTAAAAAAAAAAATATAAAAAAAAATTCAATACTACTTGTCGGTGGATATTTTGTTGGAAAAAGCAGCATATATATATAATAAATTATTAATATATATTATTATAATATATTATATAAAATATATATTATATAAAAATAAAATATATATATATATATTTTTTTTTTTTTTTTCAATAAAAATAAAATAAATTGCAACTGGAATGGGTAGTCGAGTAAACACACTTTACCATATAAACTGAAAAAAACATATCAAATACACTTCCAACAGTTATACCATAGGTATATATACATCCACGTAAACTTACATACATTTATATATTTATATATACAATATATATACATATATGTAAGAAGATATCGCTATGTAATCCAGTAAGAGCCGCTTTGAGTTAATTTTATGCGAACCGAGATGTGCGAGAATCCAACGTAACGTCCGAGCATGAATAATTCAAGGTGTAACGAATTTGTTGCTACGTTTTCCTTTACGTACGAATAAATTTAATATCTTTCTCATTCTCTCTCTGTATCTATCTTTCTCTCTCTCTCTCTCTCTCTCTCTCTTTCTCATTCTCTTTCTCTATTGGTCTGTTTCTCTATTCAAGAGTCAGATCGCATACCATACGTCTGCTTTTTAGTTCACAAATTTATTGTACGCAATGCATCTGCACAGATTTATGTTACTTGTGTGTATGTCGGTGAGGGTGAGGGAAAAAGGATGAAGAGGGGGGGGGTATGTTTAAATGCAAACGATGGATATTCGAGTACGTATATAACGTTAGAATATAAATAGTAGTAGTAGTAGTTTTTTGTGTAAATTTCTTTTTTCATTTTTTAATAATATCTACCATTTCCATCTTTCATTCCTTTTGTCACTCTCCTTTTTTTTTTTTTTTTCTATCCGTTCGATAAAAAACAAAGTGCATTTTCTCAGAGAGAGAGAAAAAAATTCATTAGTTGAATTATATAGGGGAAAAAAAAAGTTAACCAAGAGAGACGGATGGATAAGCAAAGCTTTACTCTGAAACGTTCAAATTTCTTTTCTTTTCTTTTCTTTCTTTCCTTCTTTCAATTTCTTTTTTTCTTCTTTCAATAAAATTATTAAAAAGAGACGTTATGTCTCATTTTCTTTCTCTCTCTCTCTTCCTCTCTTTTTAGAGATATTAAAAATATCTGATAAAAAATTTCAAATATTATATACACATAAAATGAGTTTAATATAAAGGATGATTCACCAGCTATTGCCACTTAAATGGCTCCGAAAGTATGATAGTATCAAGAAAGTAAATAAAAAAAAAGTTGCATGAAAAATTCAGGAGTGAAATATATGACATTAGTATTTTTTTGTTAGGTTGAGTAATTTTGGAAATTTATTAGTCAACTTTGTTTTTTTTTTTAAATACAATGTTATATTTGAATACTTATTTTCGGATTGCGGCTGACAAGACGAATATAATGATGTGCAACATTAAATACCAAACCTGACAATGACCAATAAAAACTATTTGGAAAATATCTGTTCCGTCCGTTGTCGGAACAACTAAAGTATGACGCACCCTGACACAACCCTGATGCGACCATGACGTGACCATGACACGAAAGAGCTGTATTGTGACCGGCTTGCTCGCCAGTTTTGATCTTCGTTGATCTTCAAAAATATTAATGTTGCACATCATTGGATTTGTCTTGTCAGCCGCTATCCGAAAATAAGTATTCAAATATAACATTGTATTTAAAAGAACAAAGTTGATCAATAAATCTCAAAAATGACTGAACCTAGCAAAAAATTACTAATGTCATATTGTATTCTTGAATTTTTCATGTAACTTTTTCTTTATCAACTTATCTGCAGCTATCAGACTTTCGAAGACCATTTAAGTGGCAAGAGCTAATATTAGTTACTTGTGAACGTAAAATTGTAGAGATAAAGAATAAAATATTGAATTATATTCACGGATAATTACCTGTTAGGTGTCTAAAAAGATTGAACTCGTTTGTTAGAATTGAATCAAAAAGAAAATTAGAATGAAAATGAAATCGGGGATTTATTTCGAATGGTTTGAATTTTTTGTTCAATCGCGTGTATAAACGAACCGCTATACTACTACTACGTTACTAATACTACTACACATATGCATATGTAGTACATAAAATATCCTACTCGTAGACGGGAAAACGAACGTTTTGAGAGAAACTAGGAGGATGAGAGAGAGAGTGGTGAAAATACTCTGCATTGAGCAGCTTACTTTTGGCTATACGTTTATATATATATATATATATCATATCATACATGCAATTCGGTGATATATAATATATAAACGTAATAGTAGAAGAAACGTGTATATAGTTCATTTTCCTGAGTGCATTCAAGAGGAGCATACGTTAGAAAAGAGATGGTAAAATGATACACCGAGAGAAATTGTGTCGAAAAATAAACCTTTTTCCAAGAGCTTGTTAAAGTGTTGCTTTTCAGAATTACTTGATTCTTGCATTACTTAAAAGTATATTATAAATTCTACAGAAAATTTATCGTTTTAAAGATTTGTTTCAATTTATCGTTCAATTGTAAAAAAAAAATATCTTTTATAATATTATTTAATTGTTAACGTTTATTATATTCGTAATTATAAAAACTAATAATTTCTTATTTGGTTTTATTTTTTTCACAACTTTACACAAATTAAAAAATATTTATTACCATCGCGGTTTGTTTTATTATATGTAAATTAAATGTGTTTAATTATATATAAATTATATATGTCATATTATTATAAATTATATATACACACACATACACACACACACACACACATGTTTTATTATAAATAATAACTTTTGAAAGAAACGTCACACTTGGTCTATTTTAAATCGAATTCTATTAATTGGTAAATTGCAATATACAAGAAATAATATATTTCTTAAAATATTGTAAAATTAATCATACTGTTAATCAAGAAACTAGACAATATATGTAATAATTATTTATTATTAATAACTATCTCCCAAGAATATCATTTTCCTCGTTAATGAGCATGCAGACAAATCGTGTTTGCTATAATCTTCCTCGCACAAGAAGTAAAAGACAAGAAATACGAGCCTTGAGCTTGTTTAAAATTCGAAACGTGTATGCTTCGCGAGGGGAAGGTCACCACCGAAAGATAATTATGCTATCCTAACGTAATGTTTAGAACTCTCTTCTATTAAAGTGAGATATCTCAACATATCTAATCTTTCTCTCTTAAGATATTTTTCACAAAAAAAAAAATTTAAATAAACATAGTTATGATAAGATCCTCGTACAAGATTACCTTCAAATATTTCATGAAATTCTAGTTCTATATTTCCTTTTTTTTATTTTTCTTAATAAAAAAACGAAGATGAAAGTAAAATATCACGAAAGTATTGTTATTACGAAAATAATTATTTTCGTAATATTTTTATAATAAATATTTATATAATATAATATATAGTTAACGTAATATTGTATAATAATATATTTATATAATATAATATATAATAAACGTAATATTGTATAATAAAATATTTATATTATAAATATTTTTTATTTTCAAAATTTCTACGTTTCTCTAAATTCTAAAGTCTAAATTTCAATTTTAAAATTACCAACTACAACAGGTAAAAATACATGCTTATACGTACCTATATTAAACAGGTAAGAATACATATAAATGAAAATTACAGACAAAAGATTAGAGCTTTTCTCGAAAATCTTATCCAAAAGGAAAATTTCACGGGGTAACGCGGAGCGAACAGAAACAGAGAGAGAGAGAGAGAGAGAGAGAGAGAGAGAGGGGTATAGGGGGAGAGGGAGAATGAGAAAGAGTGAGAATGCTGTGCGTTGAATGAAACAATGGGCTGCAAGTTAGCAGCTTTAAACTAGTCGGCCAAGCAAAACGGCCGACTTTGCTTTATAAAGGATCGGCGAAGGTGAACGAAACAAGAAGCCGGAAACAAAACAGTAGTTGGGTAGACGAGAGAACAGCTGGACGTTATAATTAATATTCCTGTATTAATATTCGGTCTACATTTTCTTCAAGGATCCTTTTCTCAATGGAATTCTCATATCAAAACATTCACGAAAATGTCATTTTTTTCGTGTTTCTTTTACCATTTTCTATTCTTTTTTTAAACACTAGGCTGAATTTTCCGAAGGATTTGTTTCTCTGCAAAACAAAATCCTATGAGAATTATGAGTAAACGAAAGCCACTATGGTGGCGTATCGTAATATAAAATAATATTTTCGAATATCATTAGAGTGGTGTAACGTATAAGATGATATCTGCGAATACCATTATAGTGGTGCAACTTAATATAAGATAATATTTTCGGATACCTTTATAGTGGTGCAACGTAATATAAAATGATATTTTCGAATAACATTATAGTGGTGCAACGTAATATATGATGATATCCATGAAAGCCAATATAGTGGCACGTTGTAATATAATATAATATCCGCAAAAATCACTATAGTGACGTACCGTTTAACGTAAATTACTTTCCAAGGAAATCACAATAGTAACGTACCATTCAAAAACCATTATGAAACACCATTATAGTGATGCATCCATCATTCCTAAAAGGTTACGAACATATTCTCGAAGGTTGGAAAGAATGAACTTTAAAAATATGCGCACCAAAAAATAATCGATTTTTTCAAATTTTTAAACTAAAATACTCTTTTAATATAAAATAAGATTTTAGCCAATTAAATATTGAACAATATATTTCCTTCTTATTTATAAACAAATATTGTAAATTTATACGTTTTCATATTGTTTAATACTGTTATAAAACATTGTGAAGTTAACAAGTGTGAAACAAGACAAATGAAAACGTTTTATTTAATTCAAACGGTGAATGAATATTAGTCACTTACAATGAGCCACTATAGTGGTACATCGTAGCTATGAGATTAATATCTAATGATTAAATTTCTCATTTTGATTTATTTAAAAATATTAATCATCGTATTCGAATTTGGTTAAAATATTGAAAGGATGAATTGGTTGAGAGAGAGAGAGAGAGAGAGAACCTTTGTTGAAATCGAAACAGAAACATCGAAAATTGTGTTGGGGGAAATGTATCACAGGTAGGAAAATACAATCACACAGCGTGACACAGTTTCAACTGGAACCGATGATTTTAGAGTATACGTTTAAGCCGGAAGAGTTGAAACTTCATACCATCCACATTTCCCCTCCTCCCACGAAACAGAAATAGTGGCAGGAGGAGGTGGAGAGAGAGGAAGAACCAGTGGGAGAGTGCGGATAAACCAAATTCGCTCGACACGATTTGTCCGATTCGCTCGGATAGAATTGATTTAGCCGATCTACAAATGAACCACCCTGAAAGCTTTTGGGAGCTACCTACCCCTCTCTGCTTTACCCCAACCAATTGATTACGATTTTCGATCGTAACTTTGAAGATCATAGAAAGGAGAGGTGGGGTAGGTTAAAATTCTACGTAACAGAGGATTCCTTTCATATTTATACGAACCTATCCGATTAAGAATCGACCATTTACACACAAAAATTGTAAACTATGTTATATAAATCACAAAATGGTTGACAATTTTTCATCCCCATTTTCTTTTTAACACCCAAGATTATATTACACGTATAAATTTCTATGATAGGATAAAGAAGTATTATTATAGCGTTATTTAACAACCCCTAATCGTTAGAATCGTGTTTCTAATATTGTATTGAAACGATTACAGTAAATATACTCTCACACACACACATACATACAGGTAAGGGAGGAAGGAAGGGGAAATGGATCAGAGTCCTTTAAACTCGTCCTGCTCGATGACAAGCATAAACTGTGTACTAGGGAATAGGGACAAAGATGAATAGAGAGAATGAGAGAGAGAAAGACCTTTTCGTCACCCTTGTCAACCCTGCAAGCCAACCGGACGCGCGTAGTATCGTTTAGAAGCACAATGTTTAGATTCTTCATCGTGGTTCACCGCATACGCGAAGCATGTGCACGCGCTCGCATTCACAAAGGGTTGTTGCGGTAAGTATGCGGGGATCGAATTTAATCCATGCTTAACTACCCTAGCCCTAGCCCTAGCTCCTCCTCCCCCTCACCCCACAACCCAGTTCTAAGCCCTTCCCCGTATCTTTTTACTTCCCTGTCGGCGAATTATGTACAGTGGCATACAAAACTATGTTTAGTGCTTAATAAATCGAACTTTATGTAGAATACTTTACCCTTGTCCTTAATATTATGTAATATATTTACTTACTTCGTAGTTATTAAATGTTTTCCTATAATATACGATAGGTTTTTCGTTATAATAATATTTTGAATTTTTTAAAATAATCCAAATTTATTTTACGATCGACGATTTGTATTTTATCAACGTTTCCGAGAGTTTGATCGAATATGTTTAATGGGAAAAGGTTATTTAAATATATATATATATAAAGTAAATATTAAGTTGGTAAATAAAATAATGTTATAAATGTTACGAATATAGAAATTTGGCAAATATGATTCGATGACGCGTATGGATTTTTTTTTTTTTTTATTGTGGACTCTCTCTCAAACGAATTTTTCATTAAAAATATATTTACCAGTTTCTCCCTCTCCAGTCTGTTCAATGTAGAATAATCCATTCCCATTCGAATTTATACAGAAGCAAATATTAGTTTATCATATTATCAATTCGTTAAAATAATCGATTATTAACATTTATTTAAATATTTTGATAATTTTTTGAGATCCCGTTAAACGCACGAATACATAATCCAAAAAATTAATAAAAATGATCTTTCGTTAAATATAGTTAATAATATTTATACGATCGATAATCGATAGTGTATTATCTTTGATAAAAATCGTAAAATGTTTATCTTGTTTTGTTCATTTGTTCATCCTTTTCTTTTTCTTTTTTAATTAATTCGAATATCGAAATGCAAAGGTTCTTTACACGAATTCGATATTCGATTGTTTCATAACGTTATACGTAATAACTGGTAACACAACGAATAGAGTATGTGTGTTAGTGTATTTGTAATATAGGACAAATTGAATGTCCCCCCGGTGTTCGTAATTAAAGGTTTTGCCTGGTGGTATTGCAATGGTACGAAAGTTGAATTATTAAGAGTCGCCTTAACGGTGGAATATTCGAGAAACAGTTAAATGAATTCGTTTGCTCATTAACGGTCGATGAATATTCGGTTTTGTTAAATTATAGCATTAACACGAAGAGAAATCTGCTTTATTACAATTGCTTGTATACAAGTATTATAGAATACCTTTTTATCTTGATAATAAAATTTACTTTTCAATGATAATAATTACAAGTATATATATATATATATATATATATATATATATATATATATATATATATATATATATATGTATATAAAGTTTATAATATAATATTGGAATTTGTGTTATACGTGACTGAAAAGATGAGTAGGCAATTAAAATGATAAAATTCTAAGCGAAAGTTTAAACGTGTAGTAACAACCAACATGTGTATACTTATGTATTTACGAGAGTATATACATATACATACATATGTATATATATATATATATATATATTTTTCGATCAACAGGTTGTGTATGTCGGAAAAACAAGAGGCTTGATAAAACATCGATCGAACTTCGTGTTCGACGCTAGAAACAAGAAAAAGTCAAGTTTTGATTAAAACTGTACAGATATGGGGTAGGTAGAAAAGAACAATAGTGATAATGATGATGATAATGATGATAGTGATGGTGGTGAATAGTTTTTTGTAGTATTGTTTAATAATTTATGTACTGGGCGCCATTATAGTTGCTTTCGCGAATGCCATCTTGCAGTACGACGCGCCACTATAGAGGCTTTCATGGATATAACATCTTTTAAAATATATTATCCCTAATTTTATTATTAATTATTAGTAAAATTATTAGTAAAGCATCATTTATTTAAGAAAAATTATAAATTAATTATCGAAAACTAAATTTCAATGTACTCGTGTAGAAAACAGCATTGTTCATCACACATTGCAGTTTTAACATTTACACGTAATTCTCGTGCCCAATAACCCTGCGCAATATTCAGCCGTGCTTAAGAGGTTAATTTTCAGGAAAAGAAATATCTTGACGTTTGTTACTTGGTTCGATAAACAAACCCTTTTTCTTTCATTCTTCCATCTAACAAAACTCGTATGTTTTAAGTATTTAGTGTAAAAAGTAATGTCAGAAAAATTGTGGTAATAGTAAAATGTACGTAGGAAAAGAAAACCACATATTGTAAGTATAGCATCGGTGTTTAGGAAAAGAAAAGGGAATAATGGTAACCCTTTTCTACATAGTTGCGGTTAACCACAAATCTCGTTACCCTCGTTGTTTACCCCTCTCTATCATGCAAATCAGTTCCAACGATCGCGCCTTTTTCCGTTTCTCCTCCCTTTTTTTCTCCCTTTTATATATAACCCTTTTTTTTTGCACACTCGCGTTACCCTACTCCCGTATCAAAAGTATGAAGAAGAAACCTTTCACTCTTTCTATTTCTTTCTACCTTTTTTTTTTCTTTGGTTGAACAGTAAAAAGCTTTTATTCGTAAGTTTGCTTGTCCTAAAGGGATTGAAAAGAATCCCTTTTGCAAAGTCGTGTTAACAGGCGTGTCTGAATCGTTGTTGTCTGTTGTCAGGATTAGGAAGGAGCCGCGTCTTGACGACAGCCTGTTTACATATTAACGTTCCCCTTTGCTTTGTGCTTGAGGTCAAGCTAAATGCTTGTTGGTGCGTGATACTACAGATGGGTGGATCCATACGGATCGTTTCAATCTATCTATCTCTCTCTCTCTCTCTCTCTCTCTCTCTCTCTCTCTCTCTCTCTCTCTCTTTTTATATATATATATATATTGTTGGGATGGGAACATCGACCCAAGCGAACCACCCCGTTTGTTTACCTATTCACGCGAGTGAAGGCTCATCCGGAGACACGACCTCTGAGATTTTACTCTGAAAGGAGACATTGACGACGTGTCTCGAATCATCGATTGAATTCGTCTACGGACAAGGGTCCTATGTATTGTATGTATTCTCTTTTTTTTTTTTTTAAATCTTTACAAATATTTTAATATTTATATATAGATGAATTTATATATAGATGTAGGATTATAATAATAATTGTCAAGTTTGTAATACTGTGCAGAGGGTTATGGTTTAATAATATGAACGATTTAAAAATGGTAATTTTTGTAGATATTTATAAAAAAAATTTTATTTTTATTTGTTATTATATATAAAGAGTATACTATTTTTATTTTTAACTATTTCTAAATTATTTTTACCTATTTAAAAATAAAAACACACACACACATTTATCCCTATGTAGAATAAAATTTTAATCAATTGTATATACAATTATTTTTGATAATATATTTTCCTGAATTTAAAAATGAATAATTTATATTTTATGGTGTACTTTATGTTTAATAATAAACCTATTAACACTTTATCTATACCTTATTTCTACTGATTTAAAATAAAAACAAAATCTAAACTTTGACCAGCATCATCTTTTTTAAAAGGACGGGAACTTATTTGTACTTTTAATATTTTCATGCACAATGAAATTTTAACCAACCAGCAAGCTAATTAATATATTTTCTTTAATTTAGAAAACAATAGTTAACATATTCTACATTTTTATCGTATTTTTACAGGAAACAATCGTTTGACCGTTTACGATAGGGTAGATTTAGTGTTAAAAAAAAAAAAACCAAATGGATTCTTTTGAAATCATAGCAAAACTATAGGAGAATAGTCTTACCTCATCGTCAGAGGTAAATCTTTTTTTTTGTTCCTCCGGATCTCCCATCTTCTTTTCCCATCTTTTTTTCCCTTATTCTTCGATAATTTCCGCGAAAGAACAGAAAAACAGCCGTTCTGACATCGGATGGAACCTGGCATCTGTGAAAGAGTGAGTTGTAAAGGAGGTTTTGGAGGGGATTGTAGAGGGTGTAGAAGGTTGGGGGGTTGAAGATCGAGGGGTTGGAAACATTCACGCGCGATCCGTCCTCTTTTCCACGGCTTGAAACTACTATTATGCTTCAAATAAAAAGAAAAAGAAAAAGAGTGTAACAGAAAGAGAGTGTGTATGAGTGAGAGAGAGAGAGAGAGAGAGAGAGAGAGAGAGGGAAAGAAAAACGGAAGAGGAAGGAAATAATGGTGGCGCCGTGTTTCTCCCGGCTAGTTTTCTTCGTCGAAAAAGACATGAAAGTCACCTAGATGATTACGGTCCTTTCGTCTGGCAATGGCGTCGAGAGGAAAAGATGAGAGAAAAGTGAAGGACAACTAAGAGGAAAGATGTCTCCTCTCTCTCTCTCTCTCTCTCTCTCTCTCTCTCTTTCTCTCATTCCTTTTTCTTATCGATTGGACTTCGTCCAATCACTTTTCTTCAATGTCTTCTTCTTCTTCTTCTTATTCCTATCTTTCTCTTCAAACTTTTACCCGACTTATTATTCTTTCCCTCTTTTGATTTTCTTTCTTTTACTATTCTTCTTTCTATATATATGTATATTTAACATAAGTCATTGTACATTGTGGTTTACATTAATTTTTATTCAGACAAATGTTAGTAGAATGTTTTAATAATTTTTTATTTTTTTGATTATTATAATTTATATATTTTTTTCTGTTCTTTTTTTTTTTAAGTATATGTGAGTCATTGCATTGTATTGCATTAGTTTGTAACAACTTTTTATTACATTGAATATTATAATTTATATATTGGTTTCTTTTTTTCTGACTTAAATACTATATATAAATAATTGCATTGTTTTACATTAATTTTAATTTAAAAAAAAATGTTAATTATACGATGTTTTAACAACTTGTTATTACTTTCAATATTATAATTTCTAGAAATTCTTTCTTTTTTTTTGTTTTGTCAAAGTACAATACGATAAAAAGTATTTATAAAAAGAAATGACGACGATAAATAATGTAAAATCTCGTTGAAAACGTATCAATAAATATTATATAGATTTCAAATATACACTCTTTACTATTTCACGTGTTAGTTTTATTTTCTCTCTCAATTAAATAATATTTGAGAACTGAACCTTGCATATATCTGACGTATAAAAGTTCAAACATTGAAAATAAAGGTATTCACATTTTATGCGATAGGTGATTGAGATGGAGGTGGTTGGACATGGAAATACAAATAGTAAAAATAAAAGTGAAACAACAACAGTATCAGCAACAAAAACAAAAACAACAATAACACAACAAACAACCACGGAAAATACTTGTAATCCTATTTTTTTTTATCTCATGCAATTTGTCGCGTTACGAAGTTGACGACTTAACCAACCAACCTCACCCCCTAGCACCCTCCCACCCTCTCTTTCTCTTCCAGTCTCGTAGAAACATTTGAATTGAGAACAACAATGGGATTGTCGTGCAATCGTTCGTAAAATTGGAGTTAATCAATTCGGAACGTTCGTAACGTTCGTCGAAATGCATGAACATTGTAATCAGAACGTAGCTGAGTCCAGGGGTTTTTTTTTCTTTTTTTTTTCTTTTTTTTTTCAAACTCTCTAAATATCACATTCAACCGCACGCGCGATTTTTCACATATTTTTTTCTTTTTTTTTTATAAAAACACGACGCTCTCGGAATTTGTTTTATTTTTATTTTTTTATTTTTCCTCCCCTGCTCAGCCACCTCCTCGTTTTTCTTCTTTGTTATTATTTTTTTTTATTTTATTTTATTTTTTGTTGTTTTATTTTATTTTGTTTTTTTTTTTCTTTTTTATTATTCACCTGGCTTTCACACGCGGTGTATAACATCGAATAATTAGTGTCGACGATATCGTTTAAAATCTCACGCCGTGGAAATATTACACGGGGTAGGAATAATTATAGACATTCGTGGGATAATAATGGGTACGTTCAAATTTTCCATTCGCTCGTTTCTCGTTCGACGTATCCATCAACCGAGATCTCTCTCTCTCTCTCTCTCTCTCTTTCTCTCTCTTTCTCTCTCTGTTCGATATTTTCGTAATTATGCGACGAATGATATCACGAAAACGAGATACCGTTACGACTACTACTACTACTACTACTATTACTACTACTATACTCGTTAAAAGAAAAAAGAAAAAAAAGCATGAAAATTTATTTCTTCGTAATTAAAAAGCTCGTATTCGGTCGAAGTAATATAATGATAATAATAATTATTATTATTATCAACTATTTGTAATATATTTTTCAATAAAACATTTCATACGCACAATTTCACTTCGTATTATTTAAAAAACACAAATGTAACGTTAAACTAAATGAACCCCTTGTCCTATTGCTCATACAATATACTAACAATAATAATTATAATAATAATTATAAATAATTTAAGTAAGATAATATCGAGAATAATTAAATTACGAGTCTGATTCATTTTGATTACGTTTCCTTAAAATGAACTACCACAAGTCAAGCACGTGCTTATTGTGTTGTTATTGGGTTTAAATTTCTTGCCACCAGTCTCACTCGTTGTTGTAAGGCAAGTGGAAGAATTACATATGAAATAAGTCATTTTAAATTAAATTGTTTTAATAAATATATTAGTCATAATCATAAGATAAATTTAAAATTCTTTTTTGATTCTTTAAATCAAATTTTGATAAGATTAAAATTCATTTTCATTTCAATTTAAAATCATTTTTTTTTATATTTTTATTCAACGTTTTATTCTTCGTTTATAAAAATAGATATATTATTCTCGTCTCTCGCAATTTATTATTTAATAACAATTTCGTAAAATCATGTTGAAGCGTAATAATCAGAAAATGTCGCATCAAGATTTTCCACCTTGATCCCTTTATCCCTCCCTTTAGATTCCTTCTGAAATAAATTCCAAAAATAATTTGGAATAAAACAACGATGCACGGTTTTAAGAAGAGACTCGAAAAAAAAAAACAAAAAAAAATAGTAAAATCTTTGGATATTCGAGGAGAGTTAGCTAAGCTTTTATATAAAATCGTTGACCCGTGTCAAATACTCGTCCATTTTAATTGCGCAAAGGAAGAAAAGAAGGAAGGAAGAAAGGAAGGAAATAAGGAAGGAAGGAAAGGGAAAAAACGAGCATTGTGAGATTCACTAGGACGAGTTGGAAAGAAGTCAGGTTACGATTTTACGGTCACTTTGAAGACGCTGTTTTCATGGTCCTTAACCATGAAGGCAAAAGTAGAGAAAAGTAAGAAAAGAAAGAAAAAGAAAAAGAAAAAGAAAAGGAAAGAAAAATTGAAAAAGAAAAAGATAAAGGGATATATAGTGTAGCTTACTTTTATTCTGTTGTAAACTGTGCATGTGCATGTGTAGTAACACGTGACTACTACAATGATAAAATCGTATAATCGAGAATATACAGTAAAACGTTCTTTTCTTATTTGTTCCATTTTAAAAGACCATTTGATCATTGTATGTTCACATGAATTCGAGTGATACCTAAATCGTTTCAAAAAAAGGGGTAAAAAGGGAAGAGGAGGGTGTGGTTAGTAGATCCATGTCACTTCTTTCTATGCAGTTTACGTTGATACGTAGATTTTTACGTATCTTGTAATATTATTTTACGTGTATAGGTTTTGGCATCCCTATCGTGTATAATCTACTTCAAAACTGGACAGAATATACAAACAAACGATCTAAAATAAAAAAAAGATACATATAGTCGAACTATATACGTGTACATGCTATTTGATACGAAATTGTAGTCATTTTTGTGCCAATAATCCTCAACTGCATGCCAATCGGATTGAAATTCTTTTTGTGCAACCATCAAATGCACCATATATAACATTTTATGTATTCCTACCTTTTGGAACTTTACATGAAAAAAAAAATCATCAAAGAAAAAATAGCAATGAAGTATTGAAAAGGTAAAAACATTTTTTTTTTCTATACGTTTGAAAATCAACATATAAATGTAGACCTCTATATGGTATATAGGTATTACTTATATATATTTGGTACACATTATATAATAAGTATATTATATAATACTATAAAAACTATATTATATGTACCTCTATAATAATTATATTATATTATATTATATAATAATATAAAGGAATATATATATATGTGTTGGATTTTGAATTCTCGTTTTCTAACAGATGATGCAAGGGAGTTTTCTTTCTCGTTTTATCGTGGATAATTCCAGATGCTATAGGGTGGTGATGGTGGTGGTTGGTATACCAGGACGACGGGATCGTTTGTCTAGATCCTCTATGGGAAAGCACCGGAGGAAGGTAAAGGAAAATTTATTAGCTATTACAGGAAGGTCTGAGCACTGAGTTGATCGATAGTCGTAGACTGGCTGTTGCCTGACGACGACCTTGAAGATCCGACGCTTAGAGGATTGATGGATTAACCTCGCGGTTGGATAGGCCCATCTCCATACGTATTTGCGTGCATAAGTGCATTATTCGTCCATATGCACTGTATATGTAACACTAACTAAGTATAAGTGTGTTTATTTATGTGTATGTGTTTGACGTCACGTATGAACTACGTTTTCTCCATCAAACCACAAAGGTTCAGTGGGACTATTCCTCTAACCAGAGTACAGGAAGTTCTCTGCCAACTAGACGGAAATTTACCGGAAGTGTCCTAACAACGGATACGAACGAGAACAAACGCACCCTCTCTCTTGGGAAGAAGACCACAATTCTCTATTCCTCTTCCTCATCATCCCCCTACCTTTCTTTCCCTTCTCCTTCTATTCTTCCTTAATCTCTGTCTACTTGATTCTCAATTTTTTATTTCTCGTTACTCCTTCATATTTTTATTAATTACTTTTTTCAAAATGATATCTTCATATATAAAAATTTAGTGTCACATTGTTGGTTTCCAATGAAGTTTGAAATTATTGAATTGATCTTAATGAAATTTTGTTTATTTAAATGTTACTTACATCTTCAGGTACTTTAAGCTTTCAATAGATGGTCTTGTATTTCAATTAACTTACGACAAACTCTTACTTTTTCTATTTTTTTGTGTATTATTATTTCATGTATTCCATTCTAATTGTGGTATTATTTTGTCTGTTGTTATTATTTACTAAATAATTATAATATATATTTTACATAAATATAAAAAATAACATATTATATTATACATACACATTTATATTGAAACATTACTATTATAATATTAAAATTTAAAAAATCTTTGACATAAATTTTGCGTAACTTTGAAAAAACAATAGAAGCGAAAAAAAATACAACAACAATAACAAAAACAGAGAAGAAACATTTCACCTATAGGATGATAAAATTGAAAATATACACACCTATTAAAATATTTCTAAGCAATGATGTGTTGTTGGGTCGTCGTCATTTTAGATTGACAGCTTCTATTTTAGTCGTATACGCGAACTCCGTATAATTAATGTCCTCGCTTGTCGGAGCTAATGACCTTTAACACGTGTCTGATAGGGGTGCTGAGTGCCGATCGAGTCGATATATGTACGATGGTGTAATAAGCATACCAGAGAGAGAGAGAGAGAGAGAGAGAGAGAGAGAGAGAGAGAGAGAAGAGATAGAAAGAGAACGATTGAGATAGAGAGAGAGATAGAGAGAGAGAGAGAAGCAGCTTCGATTAGGAGAAGCTGTGTGTCCCATCGATCTACCTACTACGTGCTTTGCCTTTAATGTAACGACGTGCGAACGTTATTTCACCTTTCCTCACCTCTCCTCACCTCACTTCACCTTTCCTCACCTTTCCCCATCCCTCTCCTCCATCTCCTCACCTTCCCGTTTCTCTCCTTTTTGCTTGGGTGCCAATTAAAACGCGTTAAATGTTCCGAGTATGTACATATATATATAGGCATGTGTGTGTATATATGTGTGGGTATGTGTGTGCGTAATTTTGCTATAAAACAGAGCTGAAAGTTAATAGTTCAGTAAAAGATATTAGTTCTTCATTAATTCGAGAGAAAATATAAAAAAGAGACGATACGTTATACAGAATTAATTGAATTTATTCAACTAGATTTTATTCCATATTTTTTTTTTTGCCTTGTGTCTTATTCAAATTTGATTTTTATTTCTTTATCTTGTTAAATACTTTCTACGAATATAGTATTATCTTCTTTCTCTGTTTCTATTCCCTTTTCATTTAAATTGGGAAGCTTATATTTTTTTGTTTTATTCTAAATATTCTAAGTAATATTTGAGAAACCGTAAAATATTAAATAACTACTGTTAATTATGATTAAGATAAAAATAAGAGATAATTGGGAGTTAAATGAAAGAATGTTTAAACTTTAACGAAAAAGATCTTTGATTAGATGATATAATAGAAATAATATTATCATAATCTTTAATAATACTCGTTTAGTTTTAATTCATATTGTTGTGAATTTATATATATTATATATAATAAATATAATTAAAATGCCCCAAGAAGAATAAATATATTATATACATTATATAATAATAATAATTATTATTATTAACAAAAAGAAAAAAAGAAAAGATTAAGATAAAAAAAGGTGAAATGAAAGAAAAGTGTGACGTGTGGTAAAAGTGGTAAATGTAACACTAGTCCGCGATAAACTTTGCACGATTATTCGTAGATACCATAAATCTCAGTGAGATAGGATGTCTCGCGGGAGAGGAAGAGAGAAAACAGATAGGAAATATAGAAAGAGATAGTAGGATAGGTAGTAGATGATCGATAAATCATGAGAGAGACCGAGCTCTCGAAAACTCGATAGCATGGGCCCCTCGTCGATACTCTATCTCAACCCAACCCCCCTTTCTCTACCCCCCGATTCCCCTTTCGTCCCTTCAACATTCTCGACTAATGCCCTTTGGCACGAACCAACCGACGTACCGTTCTCATCCTGCTTAATAAAGGTCCCTTCGATCGTTTATATATACCCCTACCTACCTATACGCAACTATAGCTTCTATTCTGTGTATTTGTGCGTGTGCATATGTGTGTCTTTGTGTATGTGTATTCATAGAACAGAAACTATGTTATAATGTTTGAATTTTGTTATAAAATTTTTACTATTCGTCATAGTTATTCGTTTATTCACTTCTTCTTTTTATTTGCTATTCACATAAATGATAATTTATACAATATTACACAGATACTGATTAGAAACAAAAAATAATAATAATAGTAGTTTTGAAGGAATTACAATCATAAGTATATTATATGGGCAAACTTTTATATAGAAAATATCAAAATTAAAAAATGGTGAGCTTATGATTTATTAGAATAGACCACTATAAAGGCTATCTGTCCTAAAAGTTTAATATAGAATGTGAGATTATAGCCACAATTAAATATTGAAGAACATATATTTTTTTTAAATAAATTATTTCAAATACAAAAACGAGTGAATTACTAGAGTTACTAGAGTAAGCTACTATAGTGGGTAAATATCGTTTCTAAGAGATTAAAGCTTTGTTTTCAGCTTAAAAGAATTCTAATTAATTTGTAAAAGAAATACAAATATAATAGAATGTAACGTCGTATGATAAAAAATTTAGAATCAAACATTGTCGAGTTAATCGATCCAACATCGAGTTTAATCGCATAAATTTAAGCTTTCCCAACAACCTTCTCTTTCTCTTTCTTCTCTTTCGTTCACAGACATTTTTCCGCAATGTCTCGGCATGCTAGGGAGTTTCAACGATATCTGTATGCGCGCGTTTAAGTGCCCCATAAATTTCGCGGCCCTTTTCTTCCGCGATATCGAGTTTCTCGCTCAGCCACGACGACGCGTCTCTCCTTTCTTTCTTTCTTTCTTTCTTTCTTTCTTTCTTTCTCTCTTTCCCCTTTTGATTTCCTTTTCTTTCCCATCTTTTTTTTTTTTCTTTTCTCGTGCGAATACGCGCGGAATTAAATTGCGGCTCGTGCTTGGCTGACTTAAAGGCGGCGGCGCCCCTTCTTCTTATATTTTCCTTCTTTTCGTAAAATTCTGAAAGAATATATCTGACTAGAAAAAAAAAAAAGAAAAAAATTATATTTTCTTTTATCCACTTCATTGAATATTCTAATATAATTTATTTTAACCTTGGCCAAAAATACACTAAAATATTCTATAATTATTTGTTCATTTTTTTTATTTAAATAAATATAATTTTTTGTATATCTTACGAAGTTATAATTATAATTATAATTAATTGAAAAGGTTGTAATTTCTTTCTATGGCTGCAAATTCATCTTGTCAACTTTGTGTTTTTTTTTCTATATTCGTGTTTGTTTAAAAAAAAAAAAGTTCTTCCCTTTTTTTACTTTTGTTTTTGTGCATCCTCGAGTAACTAAGATATTTCGATGTTCTTTCGGTTGAAAAACTCTTACCATAAACACAAATATATATATATGTATATGTTCGGATGCTTTTAAGTAAATTACTCGATCTGTATATTACGAAGACATTTGGACGGTTCTTATTTAAATGAATCACTCTGTAAATATTCCTAAACGTCAAAAAAAAAAAAAAGAAGAATAAACAAAAAATGGCAGGATACAAATAAATGTATAATATTTATTTGAAATATATTTTATTTCTATTTTAACTTTTTCATCATAGAAATATTCTCTCAAACTATTTCATTCACTTTTGTGTTATCAATCGATTGATATACGTCTACACATATACATACACACACACACATACATAGATATAAGAAAATAGAGTGAAGTTTTTTGTCATTTGTTGATTAAATGCTAATTATTCACAGGATTGGTAGTATGAGTGATAGAGTAGAGTATAAATAGATAGAGAAATAGTGTATGTGTGAGTATATATATATATATATATGTATGTATGAGTGAGAAAGATAGACGAGAAAGTTCTAAGCTTTGGCGTCCCGTCAAATTGGCATGCGAAGAACCGCAAGCGAGCGAAGCTAATTCGATTGAAAGTTAAACGCGTTGCTGCTCGCTCAAGTGCGATATATCTAACATAGTAGAGAGAAGTCCTCTTTCTCTTTCCCAACCAACCCTCCAATCAGAATTTACCTTTACTTTCGACGATGAAAATTCGCTAGCGAAATGAAGTTTCAAGGCGAATTCTAAGAAACTTCCTGGAATCCCGTTTAAAACTTCTTCATTTATCGACGAGACTACTACTACTACTACTATCACTACTACTATTACTACTACTATTAGTATTATTATTACTATTAATACATATTTTTTTTTCTTCTTCTTCTTCTTCTTCTTCTTTTTCTAATATTCTACTCCACTCGTAACGTTTAATTAGTCAATTAAATTTTTATCATTATACTATATCGTTTATTATACTTCTATCTTTGTCATTTTCTTTATCTCTTTTACGAGCCAAAAGTACCCCCCCCCCCCGCACCCACCCTCACCCCACTCACCAATGATAAAAGAAAAGACTCGTTAATCATTTTATTTTATCGTAGTAACTATTATATTCCATTTATTCTAATAATATATTACTGAGGGATGAAAAAGTCGTGAGAGAAATGAATTGTACTTAACGTTTTCTCTCTCTCTCTTCTCTCTCTCTCTCTCTCTCTCTCTCTCTCTATTTCTATCTATGTGTGTGTGTGTCTCTTTAACTGTACGATCTTGAAACATTTCTACCGATGTTAAAAACGAACGAGCACGAAAAAGCACTTTAACGAAGAGAACTGAAAAGAATGGGAATAGAAAATAAAATAAAAAATACAAGATAAAGAAAGAAAATGAGAAAAGGGTTCGATTTTTCTCAGAAAATTTAGGTTCTACTGGATGAAAGATAGTATCCAGTCCACACCCCTAACGTCTACGTTACGTTACGTTATATATATATATATATTGAATATATTAGGTCTATCGAAAAATTCTGTCCATTCAACAAACATTAATTGAATTTTTGGTCACTAGGGGTAAGGCCCCATTTCTTAAAATGGAATATACAAATTGCCACCATGTTTGGCAAGAGTTCAAAAATAATTCAATTAATTAATTGTTCAAATTAAAAATAACTTATTATTTTATTTTATTTTAAAAATGGACAGAATTTTCTGGTAAACCTAATATATATATATATATATATATATATGTATATATATATGGTATTCTGGGTATTTTGTGGGAGGAAAAAAAAACAAGATCCATGGAAATGCGAACGTAAGCGATTACACGGTTTTCCATGCAATTACAACTTCATTCTGATACGCGTAAAGAGAAACGAGAAAACACCCGATTCTGGGTTGTTAGCTAGGTTTTGTTTGAGTTTAAAAGCCTGTAGTAGAGAGGTAGAGATGTTTTAGTGAAACTTGAAAGTAAACCGACCTGGACGAATGAGAAATTTCGAACGAATGTACAAATGAACGAACGAATGAACGAATGAACGAAGGAAAATAAAAGAAAAGAAAAGAAAAATGAAGGAAGAAAGGAAGGAAGAAAAGGCTTACATCGTAAATCGTTCGAACGATAGATCGAACTGTAAAATTCCAGGCAGCTAAGGTTTTATCGATTCAATATCTCTTTCATTCTTTCTTTCTTTCTTCTTCTTTTACTTCGATACGATTGGTTTGATCCTTGAAGAAAGAAGAACACAACTTGCAACCTATATGTCTTTCTTTCTCTCTTTCTCTTTCTCTCTGTGTTCGCATATGTGTGTGTGGGAGTGTAAGCGAAGGAAGGTGGAAGGAATGGAAGGGATAAAAGTGGAGGATGGAAAGCCGTTGGTACAAAGGGAGTGTGCGATTCCGCAAAAGAATATTCGGTAAGCCCTGTCTATGGTGTTCGTGCAGACTAGAAAAAGAAAGAATAAAAAATCTAGTGAAATAGAAAGAGAGAGAGAGAGAGACAGAGAATTCGCCTTGGAATCTCTCGGTGCACAAAAGTTCTTCCTTCCTTCAACCCCTTCCTGGTTTCCTCCTCCTCCTCTTCCTACGAGATCGAATAATATACGTGCACTGCGCTTTAAGGAAATTTAGGGTCACCTTCTTTCTACACCAAAAAGAAAGAGAGAGAGAGAGAGAGAGAGAGAGAGAGAGAGAGAGAGAAAACCCGCATCGACGTCGCCACATTTGAAGATATGAGACCTTGGATTTATTTAAACTGAAATATCGTGTCGAAATATACCACAGGTTGATGCCATTGATTTTTATCGTGAATGTGATCGTATAAATTCATTTTATTATTTAATACATACATATATATATATATATATATATATATATATATATATATATATATATATTTGTAATTGTATAATAAATATACAAAATATATAAAATCTTACTTAACAATAATAAAATCAAGTAAATTTTTAAGTCAAATTTCACAGGAACACTTTTAAATTGAAAAATATAACAAGGACATCAAGAACTACACGTATTAATTCCAATTGATAAAAATGAAAATAATACGTGTCTTCTTTTCATATTAAAAATTTCCCACTTATTGTAGTGTTTGAAAATTGAAGAACAAACTCGATGAACAAACACGTCAAAAAAACAATCTTCAAATTCCCCATTTTTCTGTCACACAATTATTTTTTTATTCAAAAATTCAATTTTATCCTATTTTCTCTCTCTATCTCTTTCTTTCTTCCTCTATTCGTTTCACTCTTTGTTATAAAAATAAATGAAAAATGATTTATATTTTTTAAATACGATATTTCAAGAGTAGTAAGGGTCTTTGATATATTTCCTATTCTCATAATCTGTTTGAGGTAGGAGTATTAAATAAATCTTCTTTTAATAAGCCATACACAATAAGCTTTTTTAAGCTTGTTAAATTATTATCAAGGTCAACTCTTTCTCTTTGACCAAAAGGGATGGCAATTCTCTTTCTTTTTCTCTCTTTCTCTCTTGAAGAATTTACAACAACGCGTATACCAAAGTAACGATCGATATTGATGATTTATTTTTCATCATGCTCTTATGTTGGTTTTTAAATATAACATGGTCTATTTTTTTTCTCTTTTTTTTCTTTGTTTGACTTTTTTTACATTCATTCCAGAACGTCAAAAGTAAATAACGCACCTTTCGCCCTTTTTCCTCACCACCCCACCACCCTCAGCCAACCACCACCGTCTGTCTGGATATGTTGGAAAATAAAACGTTGATTAAAAAGCAAAAAGAAAAATTGTAAAAGAAAAGAAGAAAAGGAAAAAAAAAAAGAAAGAAAATTCTCTCGCGAAAAATGTTGCTGTTTATTTTTTGTTATTCGTCATAAAAAAGGGATCGGGAAGAAAAATGTTTGACTTTGATGTATTTCTTTCTTTTTCTTTTCACCCTCCTATCCCTGAACGTTCTTTTCTTTTTATTTTCCTATTTTCTTACACGAAAAACACAGAATGAGAGAGAGAGAGAGAGAGAGAGAGAGAGGAAAAAAAAGTATTAAACCCAAATTAGAAAAGAAATAAAAAACAGGTGGAGAGAGGGGGGAAGTAAAAAAGAAAGGGGTTAGAAGGGAAAAGGATAACGCAGTATAAATAATGAATTTTCAAGTGGAAAAGTAAGTGGAAATGTGGTTTGCCGTAATTGCGGTTAGCCAAAAGAAGATACCAGGGTTGATTGTGGGAATAGGAAAAGTGGTAGTAGTGGTAGTGGTGGTAGTTGTGATCCTATTGGTTAAAGTCGTTGGTTAGTTGTGTACAACGTTTTTCGTTTATACCGAGATTAGATAAAAATCCGAGAACTATATAGTTGTCCTGTTGGCATAGTTATTGTGTTCTATTTAATTCATACAAAAGAAATCGTTTTTCCCTATCGAAATTGCTATACATTCGATATGGTAAGGGGGAATACAAAAAATAAGGGATGAAAAAGGAAATAGGAAAGATAGGAAAAAAAAATATATATATATATATACGTGGCTCATGTGAGTCGAAATATGACGTTGTTATATAGATAAAGGTTAGGTTATGTTCAAATGTTTTGCGCACTCACCGAAATCAATGGCCAACAAATGCAGCTGGACTTACTTGTATTATAAAATTATTTTTTTTAAATTAATCAATTGTTTTAGAAATAAATTAATGTAATAGAAACATACCTGTATGCGAATGCAACATTGTGTCGAAATTTCGAAACAATCGGTAAATTCCAAAAGCTTATGGAGATTTGCGATTAGGTACAAACAAAATCTACATATATATGTATGTGTGTGTGCGCGCGTGAGAGAGAGAGAAAGGAAGAGTGTTGGTAAAAAAGAAAAATGAAAGCAAAATAAAAGAAATAGAAAAAAAGGAATGAAAGTAGCAGAAAAGAAGAGAACAAAAAATTGAGAGATACAGGAAAGAAGGGATGGAGGGTTGGAGGGTGAGTGAAGACAGTTGAGAAACTAATGAACCGTATATTCCCTTTCAAGGATCGTGATTCCCTATTGTGGGAAGGGCTGGACACGGTAGAAGGAAAAAAGAGATAGGAAAAGTTGTAAAGAAGAAAGAAAGAAAGAGAATCTAATGAAGGGGTAGTACTCTTTTCTACCCCACTCCCCCAACCCCTGGATCTACCATCTCACCCCCTATCATCATCTTTCTCTTTTTCTCTCGGATTTCTATTCAAACACGACGTATACCCCCCTTACCACTGTCACTTCCCTTTTTCCTTCATTCCAAATCCCAAAGAGACAAAGATAGAAAAAGAGAGAAAGAGGGAGGGAGAGAGAGAGAGATGGGTTTCATTCAGGATAAATCTTTCTCTTTTCGGTGTTTCATTTGTTCTCGGATAATAATAATAATTGTTAACTTAATGACGAAGCTTTCCGTGAAAGAGATCCAATCCCTCTCTTTCTCTCTCTCTTTCTCTTTTTCTCCTTCTCTCTCTCTCTCTTTCTTTATGTGTATTACTTTGAAATATTACCTTTATATTACGAGCAAGTAGTTAGGTAGATAAGTGTGTGTTTTTTTTGTTAGAATTTGGAAAAGTTTAATTAGCTACCCCCACCCAAAGATAATACTGGTGCCCTTTGTTATATATATGGTAATATAATATTATTATAAATAAACCCTAAATTATTATTTTTTTTGTGAATAAATTATTATCATAAAATTAGTAAATTAAATTAAAAAAAACATTGGGAAAGAAAAATATATGAAATAAATAAATACGATAATGAGAGAGTGTGAGTGAGCATGAGATAGAGATAGAAAAATAAAAAGAAAATGAAATCAAAGTATTAAAAAAAAATATATCTTTTTAAAAAGCTCGCTTTTTATCAGAACTGTGACGTAACCTCTTTTTCTTCAACTCCTCTTCGAATAAATTCAAAGACATAAAATGAAATGAAAAAAAAAAAAGGGGGAAGGAGATGAGGGTTAAGAAGGGTCATCTCAGTTTCATTTAATCCGCGTCATCTAAGTGGTGGTCACGGTGGTTGGAACACATTTTCGATTCGCCAATTTCCTATTGGGCCCCTTTTCCTAAAAATTCGTTCCGCAAGGTCGGTCACCGCAAGCGTGAAAAGATAGAGAGAAAGAAAAAGAGAGACAGAGAGAAGAAAAAAAAAGAATTTAGAAAAAGTAAAAGAGAATTTTCTATTATACTACAGCTTCGGCCTACCAGATGTCACGGTTCTGGGGTTCCCGAGGAGTGACACCGTAACTAAAGTCGTTATCGTGTGAAATACATCTGCCGACGAAAGCCGGAAAACGCAGCAGCAGCCCCCCATCAAAGAGAAAAAGAGATAGAAAGAGAATATATACGTGTGTATACATATACATGTATGTCAGGTATATAGGTGTATAGATGTATAAGAAGAGTGTATAGGTGTGTATAGGTGTACGAGATATATCGTAACGATTCACCTAACACACACCTTCCTCTTTCCCTCTTTTGCTTCTCTCGTGTATAATTCCAAACTAGAAAGAGAGAGAGAGAGAGAGAGAGAGAGAGAAGAAAGAGATAAAACTGTATGTGCCACTGAGTAGGAAGATGAACGAGTGAGATAGATAAAAAGAGATAGAGAGAGAGAGAGTAAGAGAGAGAGAGAGAGAGAGAGAGAGAGAGTAAGAGAGTGAATGAGAGTGAGTGAACCTTTACTAGACTACGTTTAAAGTCCACTTTTGCAGTAGTTCGTAACCGAAATAGGGAATGCAAAATGGTTCTAGACCGGACGAATTAGCATTGCGTATACACTACGAATAGAGAATTTTGTTCAGTAGTAGGATAAAATAATTAGAATTGGGGGAAATTGCTGTGCTAGTAGAACTGGCTTATATATTATCCTTTTTTGGTATAGTTTGAAAATTTTTAAGCTTCTTTAAACCCCTTTCCTCACTTCTCCTACTTCTGTTTCTCATTCTATTTTTAGTTTTGTTTTTTTCTTTCTGAACAAATTTCAGATCATTTTAATTCTTTTTTTCGTGACAAATATCTTTAACGATGTCATTTATTACGATTAAATGATTAAAGATTAAATGATTTTTTATAAATGATTTACAATTAAATAATTTTTCTATAAATGATTAATTAAGGATTAAATAATTTTTTTATAAATGATTAAAGATTAAATGATTTTTTTTCAAATGATGATTTTTTGTTATTATTGTTTTGATATCATTTGTATAAAATATTATATTTATTAATTACTCACTCAATGTTGATAAAAAAGAGGTATTACATCGAATAAAAATGTTCATTCATTCGTTCGTTCGTTCATTTACCTGTAAAAAAAGAAATAAATAATTAATATTAAATAAAGACAAAAACAAAATATATTACAAAAATCGTTGCATCGTAACAATTTCGACAGTTTGTATTATTTGTTTCTATTTTATTTTTGTCAGAAATAAATTTATTTTGTACAATCGATTTAAAAAAAAAAGGGTCATGTGATTAATCTAACGATCACAATTTGTGAGTCAAATATTGAATAATCAACGATGTGTTTGTTACATTCCAAGAATTAATACATTAGTTTATTAAACGTTACGAATGAAAGAAAACAAAGTTAATGAAGTTTGTAAAATTGCAACGACGATGATGTTGGCAGTTGTAATAATGGTTGTAGTGGTCTCTTATACATATGTGTGTGTTTGTGTGTATATAAAAACTGGAAAGATCAGAACTTCCATGTTTGCTCTTTCTCTGAATCCACATAATGGTATATCCTATTACATCGTTCGTGCTTATGGGGCCGTTAAGAGGTGGATTCAATGGGGAACGTCTTTGGTACCCGGTTTATTACAATCTTAAGAGAAAGAGAGAGAGAGAGAGGAAACAACCCTTACGAATTATATCGTTACTACGAGGTACCACTTGTCGAAAATCAAATAAGAAAACAAAATCAAACGTTTTTCCAATAAAAACCATAACCAATAATAATAACAACAATATTGTTTCTCTACTTTTTCTTATATTATATTTTCTTTGAGTAAAAAGTATAGATCGATTTTAAGATCACCAATGAGATTGGTCGAGGTTAAAATGATTAGAAATATTTTTTTTTTCTTATTTTATTACTTTTTTCCCTTGGATCACCAATGAGATTGTTTGAGAATAAAATCATTCGAAATGTTTTTGTTCTTATTTGTTTTTTTTTTTTTTTCATTTTTATTATACTACTTTCCTACCCTCTGATTTTCTTTCTTATATATTTTGGTTTTTTTTTTTGCCGTACTCTTATACGATGACTTGAAATAGACAGTAGGAAAGAAAAAAAAAACGATAAAATAAAAAGAGAAAGAAAGGAGGATAGAAAAGTCGTATTCGAGTAGAAACGATCTCGAAAAGGACGAAGGACACGGCATCTGCCAGGAGGACGAGTGGACCCCGCCCGACCCTACGGTAAGCCACCAAAAAAAAAAAAGTAAAAAAAAGATTCTTCCTTCGAAAGAGTAGACACATACACACACACAGATAGACATATATTCTACTACCGCCCACTTTTCGATTACACGCAACCCCATCCAACCTTTTCTAAGCTACACTAATATTTTTTTTTCTCATTCCCGTACTATATTTTTATTTTTGTTTTTTATTTTATTTTATTTCCTCCCCTTTTCACACAAACGAATTCTACACAGTATATTTTATTAACGTAGGAATTAATGAAAAATAAATTATTTGTTAGGTTTGATAGAATGTTGAGGAAAAAAAAAAATGATAGATCGAAAGAATTGATATACAATGTTGAAAAATTTATAACGTATTAAGTGTATCGTTGTGAATTTATACGAGAAATAACGTTAATCGAATCACAATAATAATAATAATAATAACACGTTTCTCGCTATTTATCAAAATTTATTTATTTATTTATTTAATTATTTATTGTACAAGATAAAACAATTAATATAGAATTAGGTATACTAAGTTTAGGAAGGTTACAACGTTAAATATATATTAATATAAATATTATATAAGTGCGGTTTATAATTAATAAAATTAGGTTAAATATATAATAAAATATTTAAATTAAAGAATTATAAAATAAATATCATTATTTTATATATATATATATATATATATATATATATATATATATATATATATATATATATATTTCTAACTAACACAAGTAAAAAACTACTAGTACAAGTTAGACCATTTCAATAGTGTGGAAATTATTTTTCATTGAATTCACGAGAAGAAATACGAGATATAGAGGTCATGAAAAAAAGAAAAAAAAATAAGAAAAAAAAACAAGACCGCAACAAACTCAATTCGAACGTTTCTTTGAGAAAATATATTGCTCGAAGTTCAACCCCTACCCCGCTCTCCTCTTTCCCACTTCCCCCCAAAAAAGGAGGAGGATAAAATCGTAGTATATTCAACGAACAACAAAGTTGTGCTTAGAAGCTGAAGAAGAAAATGTTAGGTGAGAAGAGTAAAAGTGCGAGTTTATTAACTCGAAGGTAGGGTTGGTAATACGCGTACGTGTGGGGTTATAACGTTTCATCCCTTCTTAACTTCCACACACCACTACCACTACCACTACCACTGACACAATTTCCCCATCTAAAACCTTTACCACCCCCCCCCCCATTTTCCTCCAAGTCCGTGGTAGTTGACTTTGATGAATTCGTCTTGGAAAGTACATTGCTACGTAAAAGCGCAAACGACTTACGAAGCTTGAACTAATCTTAGCTCTCGCTTACCTTTCAGGTAACGTGAAATAAGAGGTGGTAGTAGTAGTGGTGGTGGTAGTGGTAGTAGTGGTTGTCGTGGTGTTCGTATAATTGAAGGGAACGTCATGAAACATATAGAGAAAACCTGACCACCTAGTTCACCTGCATTGCGTGTGTGTTTCTTACCTGAATGAGAAGAAGATGTTAACGTGAAAGTGTTAACCATTAAAGAAACAAGAAACTTGACGTTTTAACCCTTACCTACGATTGATTTTTGCAAATGATATTATTATTTTAATTAGCGATATTTAGATTGATATATATATATATTGTTATTTATTATAATATGTTATATATTATTATATGTGTTATTTATATTATTTTATATATTATAATATTGTTATTTTTATATTTATAGTTATTGTTATTTATTATAATATGTTATATTGATTGATATTATAATATATTATAATATATATGTTATATATTACTTATGCTTATGTATATATATATAATCATAAGTAAGTTGTATAATAAGTACACTGGTGTACCTTCGGACTCTATTTTCATTTTATGGTTTGTTGGGATCGTTGCTTCGGATAATATTCGCTATGGATATTGTATAGCAAGTGTGAGGATAACAAAAGGTAGATGGTATGTGTGTTATACCATCAATGCTGGAAACTAGTAAACGATCATCCGTGTAAGTGTTCTGGTAAACGAAGAGTGAGATAGAGAAACAGAAATGTATTAGAGAGAGAGAAAGAGAAAGTACTGGTACAAGGGACTTGTAAACGATCCGTGTAAACGCCGTTTGTAGATTGAACTGATTGCTTCTGCTAGTCTATACCACTGCAAACATCATATAGAGATAAGCTAGACTCTACTTTAGGAAGGAATTACGATACTATAATGAACTCCGATTGCTAGGATTTCGAACGTCAATGAACCTAACCCCCTAACTATGAGAATTTTCTTTAAAGAATTCCTTTTTTTTTGGTTTTATTTATATTTATTCCTTTTCGCGTATTATACATTTCTATTGCAAATAATATTACAAATAATATTTTTTGTGTTATTTATTTAAATATTAAATATTATTTATTAATTATTAATTTTGACATTAGTTCAGATTTTGATTTAGGAAGTACATATGATACGAGAATGAATTGTAATTGCTAAGATTTCAGCATCAATGAACCTACCCCCCCCCCACCAATTTTTTGTTACAAATAAATAATATAACAATTTAAAATAAAAAATAAGAATGCTCTCCTTTGATTCATTTAAATATTAATTATTAATTTCAACATTGCTTATCGATGCAACCTGATAAAAAAAACTTTGACGAAAATATAACATCCATAAATAAAGATCACTTTTAATCGAATAAAATTGAAAAAAAAAAGACAAACTATCTTGAAGGAATGTAATACTAGATTCTATTTTTTTTTTTTTTTTTTTATACTAATGATAAGCGAGTTCTTCCCAAATTGTTTCTCGATAAAACCCGAGAAAACATTACTACTGCAGACGCGTAATGCATCACCGTGTTTTACTCTGGGAATGTCAGCCAGCTCGTTAGCGAAAAAGCACATTACAGTTTTACTCTTTACTCCACTCTGGGTAAAAATAAAAAAAAAGGAAAAATGAAAAAAAAAAAACATTTTCTCGCGTTAGTCTTTTCAAGTGGTGTCTCCGCGTTTAGGTTAATAGCATATAACCCGTTAGGGATTATCATGAAATAAATGTTATTTTGATCTAAAAAAAAAAAGAGCAAAAAAATAGGAAAATAAAACGACGATTAATGGGCCGCCTATTTTGAAAGTGGCTCCTATCTTCATTTATGTTCGAATCGAGATATTAAAGTGTTTGCGTTTCAATGCAATTAAAAATATACGTACAAGATATTAACGAGTTATTCTGCTTAAGTGTATCTAAAGGCTTTTAGTTTATATTTTCTATTAAAATATGATGAATAATATGCGTTTTCTAACCGTGAATTGAGTTAGGCCATTGTCAATATCAACAATTTGATTTGTTATAAAACTTCGAAGGGACTAAACTTCATTCAACATAATTTAAGATGCTTCAAATTGAAAAAAACAATACCCAATTTATTTGACATATCTTTAAAACACTTTAAAAAAGTAATTTATGCGATTCAAAACATTTTTTAACTACATAATGTACAAAATTACAAATTAATCAACAAAACAATTTTCTACTCATCTACATTTTGTATGTGTTAAAGGGATTTAAAGAAATCATGATGTTCCGGTGATATATATCGTAATAAGTAGTAAACTAAATTTTTTTGGAAAATGGTGATAGGCCACTTTCAAAATATTCGGCCCATTTATTGTAAGATACGTCGAATTCAAAATTAATTTTCAAGAAATATAAATATTGTATATTAGAACGAGACCTTTAGCTATTTTCAGTGAAATATACCACAGTTACGAGGAGTTCTCTAAAACCATAATATAAAAACGATTTGCTGAGTCGTATTGTCATACTTCATTCGAATTACTTTTCTTTTATGTTCTTGGAAAATATTCTTTGATCTCAGCAATGTAAAACTTAAGAGAAAAGAAGAAGACTTTGGAAGAATATATAAGGAATAATAATATCTAGAAAATGCTTTTGAATATCCGTAGCAAAGGATAATAACATTGTATTATGAGAAAAAAGAAATAAACGTATAAGCAAGAAGTAGTATTAAATTGCTTAATATATAATTTTGTAATTCTCATCAATTTTCTTAAAAGAAATATAAAAAATAAAAAAATAACAAACAAATGGATAATTTAAAGTGTTAATTGAAAAATATAATGAATAATTATAATATTTGGAAAATAGTTGAATATTTTTATCAAAGATAATAAACAGAACCCATTAACCACCAATGCCCCACCAATCTTGGGACACATTTTCTCCAATGTATTTTCTATTAATAATTGCAATTTCAAAATAAAATATAATCGTTAAAATAATAAAATTGTACTCACGTGTTTCATATTAAAATAAAAACAAAACCAATTATGTCAAAAAAGTTTCAATTAATTATTATGAAAACCATTATACAGTTAATTTAATACTTTTTGTTTCTAGTTTTGTATTGTGGCGAGTTAATGGGTTAAAGTATTAGAAGTAAGAGTAATTCAATTTTATTATAGTTGTTTTAATTTTCTTTTTTTTTTTTTTTATTTTCAATAACGTGCACATTATTTTAACGCGTTGCAGTATATACAACTACCAACACATAGGAGTGTACAGTCCGTCGTGTCGTGTCGTGTCGTATCTTAAACGTACAACAAGGCTCATTCAATTTTCTTCGTTGGCAAGTTTACAGAGCCGGTTGCGTTATGCAAGGCATATTAATAGGCCGTCTAGAACGTGGCTCGCATTTACCGGTCGACCTTATAAACGCCTGGCGCTACGTATAAAACCCCTATACATATATACATATATACATACATAGGTACAAGGTGTCGCGAAGTCGATAAATAATCTTTCTATATATACACGTGCAATTTGTATATGAATTTTACTTACATATATATACACATATACAATTTTGTTGTATTTTAGTGCATATGTGTCTTTGTATATAAATATGTGTGTGACTTTATTATGCAAAGATATTCATTTGGTAAGTGTCAAAAAAAAAATAAATTAAAAGTACCTGTGTATCCATTTGCTTCGTATAATTTTACGTATAACTTTATTGTCAAAAATAATCTTATAATTAATTCTGTATATATCTTCTTTATATATAAAAATTCAGTGTCATAATATTTGTTTACTTATTTATTCAAAAATTAGTTAGAAAATTTCAATGAAATTTTTTTTATTTTGTGTGTGTGTGTTTTTTTCAATTTAGAATATTGGATAATTTTGATCGTGATTATTTTTATTTTCTTGTTGCTAATTTAAGGATTTAAATATTTGTAGGTTATATAGGTCTTATTTATTAACACTAATTATTAACACTAATGTTAACACTATATTATAATGATTAATTATTAACACTAATGTGAACACTATAATATAATAATTAATTATTAACACTAATGTGAACACTATAATATAATAATTAATTATTAACACTAATGTTAAAACTATAATTTAATGATTAATTATTAACACTATGTAATTTTATGATAAAATTAATTTCTTTTTATTATTCATATAACAACGTTTTCAACTTATATTCTTTAGTTTTACAGATAATATTATTAAAACACATCCTATAGATAAGATACATTATCTAAAACCATCTTTTTCTTGTTCTCATATGTTCATTCCACTTGTATGAAAGATTTCACATCTGATTATTTTCTTATAGTTTTCTTATTTCCATCAGGGTAATGTAAATTTTAATAGAGAGCATCGTCAATTTAATTGATTAGAAATAGATAGTTTAATGAGATAGATCGTTAGAAGTGATCGTTGAACATAGTTTCTATGAACGATCAAATATTGAGGATGATATCGTATATTTAACGTATTACCAATTAGTATTCTAAATTTATGATCTTAAACGAGCTTGTGCGATTTAACGAACCGACATTGATATTGATTTAACGTATTCGCGGTGTATATTCTATCGGTGAATGAATTACCACAGTTCAGTATAGTAATAGTGTATGGTATATCGTCGTCACAGTCGTAAAGCTCATTCAGTTTCATTCAATTAAGTCAACGCCCTGTTACGATTGTTAAAATCAACGATATAGAAGAACACTTCTGTATGATTGTACGTTAAATAATATGTACAAATAGAGAACTGTATAATAAGAATAAAAGACAAGAAAAATATACATTGGATTAATTATGTGAAATAATTAAACGAAGAATCTTTTTCATTACATTATCATATATGGTGTATATGAGTTAAACGAAGAAATGTATTTTTTTTTTTTCGTTGAATGTGAACGAAGTAATATATGAATTCTTCAATATCTCAATTTAAGTGTAAATAATGTTAGACCACTTTCAAGATAAATGGCTTATGTATTAAATAACGTTAAAAACGAAATCTTATCAATTTAGTAATTATTAGATAGTAAAAAGCTTAATTAAAAATCTACTATGATGAATAAATTAAAATTTGCAAGATAAAGAAAGAAAAGAAAGCAAGGATTCCTCACTTGTTCTCACCCCTAACCATTTATACTTCGTTCAAAGCTTGCGCTTGCAAACTATGAGAAAAAGCATAGTTTCCTTTTAATATGCAACTTCAACTATTTTAATTGAGTGCACGGTTATGAAAGCAGCATATGATATACTTGGTGAGAAAAAAATTTAATAAAATAAAATTTAAAAAAATAAAAATGTGGGTGGGGGAAGGGAGCAGAAAAATGTAATTAAATTTGGTTGTCGGTAGGACAATAGGGGGAAAAAAAAACATAAAAAATAAAAAGAAGGGAGAAAGAAATAAAGGTAGAAGAAATAATTGACCGGTCCAACGAATGAGTCTAATATATATATATATATATATATCATATATATATCCTGAATAAAAACGCGATCGAGTGATAAAGTGAAACCTTTCTTACAACCCTCTAACCCAAACCCCCAACTCCCAACCTTTCACCCCCCGTCTCACTCACATCCCTTTTTTCCCCTTATTCGATCTTTTTCTATTTTTTTTGTTCGGGATGAATGAAATGAACAATAGCAATTGTGTTAGTATCGTATAAATAATCATGCTTTCTTTGTTAAAAAGAAAATAAAAATGTATCTTTATCGTACATTTTTTTTTTTTTTTTTTAATAAAGAACAGTCTTTCCAATATATGCAAAAAAAAGAAAATAAATAATTGATCTTAGTAATATTAGATAATCATTGACACGATTATTTTTGTGGCATTAGTTTGTTTAATAATTAAATATAATAAAAGAAGCTGAAATAATTTGTTAAATAAGTTTATTTGAAAAGATTTTTAACAAGGAACACATCAATATCGTGATTTTAATTTAAAAGGAACATAAAAACATATTCTTTTATTAAAGAACAATCTTTCGAATATATACACACACAAATAAACCAATAATCACCATAAGAATATATAATCATTGATAAACTTACTTTTTGCATTAGTTTGATTAATAATTAAATTTATAGATAAAAAGAAAAAAGGAAGCACGAATAATTTGTAGAAAAAATTTTTGTTTGAATAAACCACCCACAAGGAGAACATCAATATCCTGATTTTAATTTGAAAGGAAAAATGAATTAATAGGTGTATACACTTCCCTATCTATACACACACATATATATATATATATATATATATATATATATATATATATAAAGTATATTTGAAGAATATAAAATTAAAATTTAAAAGGAAAAAAAAAAGAAGAAAGAGGGGATCGTTGGCTAGCGAAAGATAGGAGAAAAATCAAGGATGCGTTGAATAATCTCGCACGTGCTAGAGAAAGAAAACGAGAGCTTTCACGTTTACCAACGTACTTGAACGAGTGAGGTACGCGTTTGCGTTCAAACTAACACAGATATACACATACACATACATACATATAGTTAAACATATACCAACACTACTACCACTAACAGATGGGACGTGCATTCATTGCAGCTCGTGCATTATCGTTGCGTGGGCGGAGCAGCACACTGGGAGCTATGAATAGAAAGCAAGTTTAAGGCTACGATGGTACGCGTCACGTCTCTTTACATACACACATATACATATACATATGTATATGTGTGTAAGAATGCACGTAGATGGAGAGGAACGCACGTGTTAAAACGAAGTGCATACTCAGACTTTCTCTTCTTGACAGATTTACGCGTAGCCTTTAGCAAAACGTAAATCATTTGACATAAGTTTTGATAGTAGTTGTGTGGTAATAACACTCTATGACTTTATACAACTAGACAATTGATATAAAATGAATAATTGTTTACTTATATGTCACGATGTTTAATGTTGAAAATGTTTCTAAAAAATAACGATTATATTGTTTATGTATTATGGGACTGATGAATATTTGTTTTTGTTAATAAATATGTATATTTAATTATTAAGGTATTCTTTGTAAATCAGGTATTATTTGGATTGTTAAATATTACATTTTTTTTACAATAAACGCATTTTACCGGTCAAAATGATCGTGCCATGTAATTTGTAAAAAATTCGTAGGCGTGAAAAAGCATAAAATATATATTATTCATTTGTAAATAAATAAAGATATGATATTCGTTATTTAATTGGCTAAAATCTTTATTTTATATAAAATTATATTTTCTATATGGTATTGTATAATTAATTAATTATATTTTCTAAATAAGAATAGGTTTTTTTTTTCATAATAGGAATAAATATATATGTAATATTAAATCTCGTAACATATTTAGTGTTAAATTAATTATAATTTGTTTAAGTAATTTCAATAAAATTGTCTTCTTAAAATATTTATTTTTAATAAAATGTAGAAAATAGATATCACGTGATTCGTCCATAATGCATTACAAAAATGCATACTCGCGTGAATTTTGATCTAACACGTATATATTAGTACATTTTATTGTATCATAAGAAATATCATATACGTGATCTGAAATTTTCTAGTATCTCTAGACACCTGTATATAGATATAATAATAAATATACACACATATGTATATATAAAATAACACAAATATACACGAGAAAGATTGAAGGGACAAAATTTGAATTCCAAGTTTGTCATTTCGGAAAATTGAGAAGATCAGGAAACGACACAGCAGTTCGGTAAAGAATAAAGCTTTCTTATCTTTGATGTGCATATACATATATATTTGAAAATATAATAGTAGTAGTAGTGAAAGTAAAGCAAGTACGTAAGCAAGAAAAGGAAAAGATGATATTTTCCTTCTGCCATGTGAAACGCAACCCTAAATTCCCAATACCTTATATCCCCCATTGGGAATTGTAAGAGGTGAACAAGAAGGAAAAGGACGTTGGATAGGAAAAGATGAATTCAGTGACCTACCGTAAAGCAGCACTTTCATGAGTCAACATAACGCGACACGTACCCATCTGAGAAAGCTCGAAAATTTCCTTGTACCCGTTTAAGGATTCGATATTTTACGAGGGAATTATCGGCCGAACATATTATCGTTCTTCGAATATCTTTCCCATGAGATATTTTCTCTCTCTCTCTCTTTCTCACTTTCTCACTTTCTTTATATAGATTTGAGCAAGTGTGATTTGCTTGGAACAATCGAGCAGAAAAATGGGGTATAAAAGTAAAATCAAATAAATATACATTGATATAAAATATTAAAATATTATTCAAACAAAAATCTTTATGCAATTATACAAATTTGGAAAATAAATGATAAAAAAATATATAGTATTATAATATTAGTATTATTAAATTACTTTTTATTAAATATTAATATAATAATTTTAATTTAAGTATTAATTAATTATAAATTAAATATTATTATTATTATATATTTTATTTTATTATATAATAAAATATATATTATATAAAATATAAACACACTATATATTTTACTATATAAAATAGTATATACAAAATTGTTGAAATACTTTTAATTCAAAAAAGATTTTAAAAACATTTTTACGATCACCACAACAACCATCACTAACTCAGTTTTTTCTTTACATGTAAAATATAAAAAGACAATTAAATGATAATAAAAGTTATAAATAATAAATATAATGTATATTTTATTTGAATTTTATCTCATGTTTTATCACAGTTGAAAAAAATTGATAAGAATCGATAAAAAAAATAAATAAACGTGAAAGAGATAATATTTCGTATAGAAGAAAAGGGAAGGGGGGTGGGCAAAGTTAAGACAGTAAGTTTTCTATGAGTTAAAAACCACGAAGTACAAAAATGGGATAGGATAAAATATATCTGTAAAGGTAAAAGAAGAAAGGGAATGGCGTTAACTCGACGGTTGCCGAGGTGAGTTCTTTCTTTTTACGAGAGAAAACCCGTCAGAGTAGTTACGTGGCTTGACTTTGTAACAAAAGGGTGAAAAGAGAGAAAGAGAAAGAAAATAAAAAAGATAGAAAAGAGATAGGAGAGTAAAGGGGTGGTACTGGTACTGGTGGGGGGTAGTCAAAGGAAAAAAGGACGTTAAAGAGGTCGAGAGATAACCTGGCAAAGGCCAGGGTCGATCTTAAGAGATCTTTTACTGACGGCTACTACTTTAGTTAGTTAGTAGAAGTATCCTTTCAACGTTTCCAACTTTCAACATATCTTCTTTTTCAATTTTAAACAGAACGAAAAATGAAAAATATCTCTTATAAATTTCTGGTTTCTTTGTATAAGTCATTTATAATATAAGAGAATTTAATTATATGTTATTTGTTTTTCAACATTTAATCAACGTCTTCACTTTTAAACATATCGTTTTCAACAAATCATTCATGCAAAGAGAATTCACTTATATATAATATATATTATATATTGTTTAACATTTCAACATTTTCAATTCTCAATATATTCCTTTTCCAATAAATCATTTATGCTAAGAATTCATGAATATATATTATGTGTTATTATACCTTTCAACATTTTCAACTCTTAATATTTCTTTTCTAACAAATCATTTATCCTAAAAATTCACTTTCATATAATATAAAATCATTTATTTTAATAATTTTGAGAGTACATGTAAAAATAATTAAAAACACATGACATATATATACATAAATATAATATAATATTTCATTCGATTAATAACCATATCATAATGATAAAACACTAAACTCATGAAATATGCTGACTTTCGAAAACTGAACAAGAGGGATGTGCTTTTTGAATATTGAATCGACGATAACTGAAAAAGGGGTTTAAATGAATTGGTTCGATTAAAATTCATTAAATAAGGAAAACTGTACCTATCGATCATGGTTTACCGGAGAGTAGCGTTTAATCGAATCAGTTTCGATAAAAGTGATAAATAATTATTACCCATACACCGTGAGAACGTTATATACTATATCAATTATTTTCTACGACGTGGGATGATATGATGGCGGGGGAAGAGAAGAGGGGGAGTTAGGATGAAAAGATAGTAGAAGGGGTATTTGGTGGAACCGCAAATATTCAGGAAAAAGGTATACGTTTTTCCAATTTGATGCATTTTTTTTTTGTTCTACTAGTTTTTCATCCTAGGTATACTTGAAAATTATTTACGCGTTGGATGTTTGTTTTGGTTTTGTTGTTGTTTTTTTTTTTTCCAAAGTAAAGAAGATCAACTATAAATGCGAGATAACGGGGTGAGGAGTAGGGGAGGGGGGTGGGGTGAAGGACAGGACAGTTAGCAGACTTTTTAACGAGCCTCGAGTGTGAACATCAACGATCCACTCTCATCCGTTTCCTCTTTCCCCCACTCACCCTTTCACCCAACCCTTTTTTCCACCATTCTTTTCTCTATTTGTTTCCTTTAGTTTTTTATTTCTCTTCTTTCCATCTCGTCCCATATACCTATACCCCTACCCATCCTATTCTTGGCAATTTTTTGTTTTCTTTCTCTTTCTCTCTTTATTCGTTTCTCTCTATTTTTATCTCTCTCTCTCTTTCTTTCTCTCTTTGTTTTTCTCTTTGTCCGGTAACAGTCGTATGGCAGACACGGAAAATTTCATTTGCACGCCGTTCACTCGCACGCCTTTCATTAAAACCAGTCCCGTGAAATGAGAATTACTTTATTGACGTTAATTAGCTGGGCCTTGTTCCTATATATTATGTTCATATATAGATATATGTATATAAGTTTAGGTATATAAATGTATATAAGTTCTGTGTATAACAGATATAGAATTATCTGATGATCTAATTGAAAATAGAAGAATTATTTTTGAATGAAAAGAATGTGACTGACCAGAGGGATATTCTTTTTGTTTATTCTGATTTTTTTTTATAATTTTATACTTCTTCTTTTTCTTTTTTTAAATACTTTAAAACACGTAAGGATTTTTTTTCAAACGATATTACGTGAGTACGTAAACTACGTATCTTACTTTTTACAAATGTTATTATTCGTTCACAGTATGAATTATTAAGAACGAATATAAATATAGTTACATTGCAATGAAAAAGCGTACTTATTAAAATAAAAAATAAAAAAAGAAAAGAAAGAAATAGAGAGAGAGAAAAAAAGAGAAGAGAAGCGAATTACTGAGTAATTACACGACGAAAACTAGCTCATTACGGTACTTACTTACCTGAAGTATATATCCCGTGTTTCACCTTACCTACCCCACCGAGAGAGAATGTTTTTTCGTTGAAATAAAACGTGTTAAGAAGAACAAAAAAAAGAAATATACCTAACTAACGATATATATATATGTACTGTACGTATGTATCTTCTTCTTCTTCTTCTTATTCTTTATCTTCTTTTTATGTTCATCACGGTAAAAAAGGTAACTATGTACTTTATACGAATACAAATACAATTACACTTTCTTCTAACTATAATGAGATAAAGAAAAAAAAAACTGAAAACGATTTCTCTCTTGTAATTCATTCGTTAATATCATAATAATACAGTCTAATTTTTAAATGAAAAAAAAAACTAAAGGATAAATGTAACTGTTATATTCACTTTAATGTTAATTTATTTTTATACTAATTATATTCATTTATCTATATTATAATAATGTAATCTAATTTTTTAAAAGGTAAACGCAAAAATATGGAAATGCAACTCTTCTTATAATATATATTTATATTATTTTTTATTTTAAATTATATTATTATACATTTTATTTAAATTATTTTATATTTGGTATATATTATATTTATATTATTTTATATATTTTATATTTTATTATTTTATATTATTTTATATATTTTATATTTTATTATTTTATATTATTTTATATTTTACATTATATTATATTATTAAATATTATTTTTATATTTATTTATATTTTAAATTATATTATTATATATATTATCATACATATATTAACTAACCACCCGTTATTTCTCCTAGTATTAATTTTCTAATATTAATCATAATAAGAATCAATTAGAAAATATAATTTTTTTATTTTTGTTTTCTTTTACATACATTTCTTCCACGTATAAACAACTATCTGATTCTCTATCGAAATCCATCATTTCCTTTCAATGTTGCAATAATAAACGATAAATGTGATCATAACGTTGCAGTTAAAAGAGGAAAAGGAAGAGGAAGAGGAAAAGGAGACTCATCCCTCCTCTGCTTTACCCACATCCCTGTCAGAGATGTTTGGTGTCTCGCGAAGGCCACCACGTTCGTGTTAAAAAGTTATCTTCAAACGGCGTGACATCCGGAACGATAACTGGGCTCCTCCTCCTCCTTACCCCCTCGTCACTCTTACCCTTCTACCCACCTCACAACCCCACTCCCTTCTATATATATATCTTCTTTTTCTATGGTGTTAGAAAACCTTATCGTATTTTTACTGTGTACCACGTAAACTTGGGTAACGTTGGGAAAACGTTGTAAAAAGTTAACGTCTTTCGGAAGTAAATTCGTCCCGGTGATATGCGCGTAACGTTAAGCGATAAACTTTTCCCTATTCTCAAGTGGCTCGATTTCTAACATAAACACTTTCCCCCTCTTATCATTCTTTTTTTAAAATTGCAACCCGAATATTTAGTTGTTGGTCAAACGTAAGTATTTAAGTGTCATTATTGTTTCAACGATTAGAATCAAAATGTTGATTCTGTTATGTTCGTATAGGATGAATTGGTTGGATGTCAGAAATGTTATTGCATAAAAATGTTCGATCATTATACCATAATATATGTGATACTGTATTCCATACTTTACGTGGTTGGTAAATGTTGAAAAGCGCAAAGCTATATTCCTTATTTATATATTTATATTTATATTATATTTTATATTTTATATTTTATATTGATATATATTTAATTTTATATATTATTATATATTATTTTATTTATATTAAAATATATTATATTATGAGATATTTTGTCTTTTTTATTATCAAATATTATATTAGGAAAAGTTTTCTTTTATTAGGATGATAAATATAAAATTTATAAAGAAATTATTTTAATTTAACGTTTATTAAGATTCAAGCATTTGTCGTCCCTAAACGGAGATTAAAATTTCTAATTTCTAATTTCAAATTCACATTATATTTCCATCTCATTCTTACTCGTACTATCCATTCGGTACGTTAGGATTTCATTATTAAGATGTCTCGCGGGTAAAGTAAGGTAATTTTTTAAAGCTTCTTAAGATCGCGCATGAAAGTTACCATACCTTAACCTTACCTTAACCTTACCTTACCTTACCTTACCTTAGGAAGTAGCAAGGAAGGAAGGAAGGAAGAAAGAAAGCAAGTCGTCGTGCAACTTTCAACGAATCTTCTTTTTAACGAGCACAGACGTAAAGAAAGTTCTTTCTAAGTTTTCTCTCACCCATGTGGCGTTTTCTACAAAGTTTCTCTTCTCTCATGTAAGTCGTTACGCGTGTCCACCTTTACTACTTCTTTCTTCTTTCTTCTTCTTCTTTATTTTCTTTCGTTTTTTTTTTTTTGTCAACTTTCTAGCCTTTCTCTTTCGAATAACCCTCCTCCCATCTACTTTCATTCGAATTACCAAAAAGATTACAAAATAGTTGATAATAATTTTATAGGTATATGAATAATACATTTATCATCATCATTATCACTGTATAATTTATTACTCTGAAACTTAGAGTAAAAAAAAAAAATAACCAAGTATATAAAATAATTTATCAAGTTTATACTTTGCATTATTAAACAAAAATGTGTATCGTTAAATATTTCGTTAAATTTGTCAAGGTAAAGTGAACATATCAACCATTTTTTTCAATTGGATTGGACAATTAATCTTTTAGGTTAATACTACGCGCCATTATAATGGCTTTCACGGACGCCATCTTTCAATACGACGCGCCACTTATTGCGGCTTTTGATTCTTATGATAAAAATCAATAATTTAATTTCATTTGTTGAAACTTTATTTTTTTTTTCTATTTGTCAAAATTCGTATAAGAATTATATCGAGTTAGGGATGTTTATTTGCCCCCCTTCCCTCCAACCTTTTCTCTTCTCTCATCGAATAAAGTCGTGTGTACTGTCACAATCTTCGAAAACCTTCTTCTCTCTGAACATTCTCTTCCTTGGCTTTGCTGAACTTTAAGGGTGCAATCACGTACTCGAAATGTACAGCACAACGGTAGCAGGAAAAGAGAAGAGAAGGGCTGACTTGAAAGGAAGAAATCCAAAGATATATACAGAAAATATATATATACAGAAAGAGAAAGAAAAAGAGAAAGAGAGAGAGAGAGAGAGAGCAAGGAAAAAGGAAAAAGGAAACTTCAACTCTAGAAAGGGAGGATCACCGATTCACAACGTGGATCGTTAAAGTGTGAGGAAAGTGTTGCAAAATTTGCGACGTAGAATTCGATTATCTGAACTTCTCCTAGCACGAAAAATAAAGAAAAGAATAAAGAAAGGTAAAATGAAAAAAGAGAGAGACAGATTTCTTTCTTTACACAAATAGAAACCGTTGGGATTACGCGAAAGTACTCAGTATAGTTCGAGAGTTGGTGTATTGACCAAGTCCCAAGTCCAAGTAGTGTAGACCTACGATGTAGTCAGACCTTGGTAAAGAAGTTTTCTAAGAAAAGCCATAGAAAAAAAAAATCATTTCAAACTATACTCATTCTTTTTATATTATACCTTTATTTATAATCCTATTTTTCATATACATTATATTTTATATAAAAAAGAAAAACTAAAACAACTTGAATTATTGTTCCACTAAGAATCAAGAATAATTATTAACAAATTATCGTATTAAAGTTACTCCAGTTAAAAAACAAAAACGTAAAAAAAAACCCATATAAAAACATTGAAACTTATTTAAACGATCACGATGCGACAAGGTAATTGCAGTTTATATTACAGTTACAAAAGTATTTTCGTTCGTACAACTGGTATCCGTACTTTATGTATAATACCACCACTACTACGACTGTATATTTGCAATCTATACATATAGATATTTCTACACACACGCGATCTGAATAAAGGGACCACCAGAAAGTGGTATATATATACACACACAGAGAGAAACTATAGGGTAGAACTATAGTGAGTGTCTAAACCTAAATCGTAGTTATTTGAAAATGCATGTGATGGGGGTTGGTTGTTTCTCGGTAGAAAGAGAAAATGTATGATAGTATTGTGCTGGAAAGTCGCCTTTACTTCCTGCATTCTTGTCAACCAAAGTACTTTACGTTAACCCCCCACCTACCCCCCCCCAACTCCTACCCCTATTCCCCTTTTCATCCTTTTCTTTCTTACGGGTAGCAGAACAGTCAGATGGATCCTTGCGGTTTTCTCTCGACATCAAGTTGAGATCACGACAGGTACCCTCAACTCACCTCCCACATCACCCCCCACCCTTACTTACCCTCTTTTCCTACCGTTCCTTCTCTATCCATCTCTATCTTTCCTTGTCTTCTTCTATTTCTCTTTACGTTAGATACCAGGAGACATTTCGTCCGTGAGATTTATCCCAACCACTGAATTTCAAGTCCATTTTACAGCACACGTTTCACCATCAACGGAAATACAGAGTCAACTGTTCCTATTCCTTTATTCTCTTACCCCTTTTACTAGTAACCACATTGTCTTCTACCCTCCCTCCCCCATTCCATCCCCTTTTTCCCTTGACGAGATACCGGTACCATCTATTACCACCCCTTTTTCTAACATAGGTGTACGCGTAGCTAGTTTTTGTTTTGTTTTAGGTACAATACATTCCTCGAGAAAATGTAGATGCTAAAACATCCTGCTATATGTTAGGTAGTTTTAGCACCTTTGTTCTTTTTTTTTTTTTTTTGAAGCTTGCAAACGTTGCTTTTTTTTATGTTTAAGAGCAAACGATTTTTTATGAGTTCAAATTTACAGAACGATCTTTTAAAACGTTATTCCGGTCGATTTCTTTTTGCTCAATCGTCCCACATACGGTACTTTCAATGATAGTTTCATTTTAAAACGATTACTTTAAAATTTAATAATAGTATAAAACAATGTTATGTGTTGCAGTAAATGAAAATGTATATTTAATGCGATTGATTATTATAATTTAATACAAATAGATAAATAATGTATCATTCGCTTATTAATATTTATATGACGTATGAATATTATTATCGTTTAACATTAAACTTATTACCCCTTTCAACTACCGTTTTAGAGTGACAAAACTTTAAATTTGTATGTTAACACTTCGTATATTCGATCAATTCTAAATAGTATTATAATTTCTGCTAAGATCTTTGAAATTGTACTTTTTAACTAACGAATCATTTTTTATAAAAACTAAGAAGAAAAATACGGCACCTAAACTGACAGATTCGAAAGAATAGATTGAGTTGAAGAAATCCAAAGAAAGAAACAGATAACAATTGAGACAAGAAGAGAACAGAGGAAATTGGAAAGGTGGGGATAAAGGGATAGAGGGTGGGGGAAAGATAGAAAGAGCTTATCATTCGGGATCGTTACTCGACGTTTCCCAGGAGGAAGCTCTCAACGGAGGACTTTATTAAGCTCGAAAAGGGCTGACTGCTGGATCGTTCGCCCACGCGATAACGTGAGAACGTAACATAAGGGCAGCATATCCCACGCGCATGATGTACGTTCCACGTACCGTACCGAGAACGGTAACTATAAATATTCCGGTCTACCCGTCCGCGGCACGCGGCACCCCAACACGCGAGTATCGCACAAAACCAACCCCCTACCCCTACCCTTTAACCCTGCACCTGCATCTCTACCTTAGATACTACCATTCAATTCTCCCCCCCACCTACTATCACCACCCTGTTCAACCCATTTGCTACGTTTCCTCACGATTCATTCGAATGATCTTATGATCATTAAGAAATAATAGAAAATAGAAGATGGGTTTTCGTTTTGATGATGATTGTAATATATCAATCTTAAGGGTTATAATCAATTGCTATACCACGTAACTGCAATCTGCTGTATAAAGAGAGAGAGAGAGAGAGAGAGAGAGAGAGGGGGAGTTTGGGTAATTTGAAATAAATCTTTTTGGGTAATTTATTTGTGGGAACATGACTAAAAGGTTGGGGAAAGTTATTTTTTCATTTTATGAAATTTAAGAAGAAGTATAAATGTATTTCTTTTAATCATTTATTGTTTTGGGGGTTTTTATATTTAATTTGCATGAAAAAAAAATTATGAAAGAAATAAGAAGTTTGTGGGATTATTAGTAAAACAATAATTGTTGGAATTCATTGATTATTGATAGTCTTGAAAAATATAGATGCAATTTGAAGAAATACTATTGTATAAATAATAAATAAAATAATAATTTAATTTTATCATTATATCTTTTCTTATACATTAAGAAATAGTTTAATGATATATTTTTAAAATAAATTGGAACGATTATCAAAGAATTATTATGAAAAAGATGAAAATGATTGAAATTCTTCAGATATTACAAATTTAACGACGAAGATAATTGTATTAAAAAATTTTCACGAGAAATTTCGCAACGTTAATTAAATTTTAAATACTTTATTATATATATATAATAAAGCACATAGTGTATTTTAATAATTAATAATTAAAAAATAATTAAATAAGATTAATTGTATTACCATCAAATTATATTATATTACATTACATTATAAATTATTACAAAATATATACAAGCAAGAGTAAAGTATTATAAAGTAGATATCAATATAATAATAAACAACAATTTATTTTAAATATATTAAATTAAAATAAAACAAAATCAATAAATGTCAAAAATTGTAACAAATATCAACGTATGCACTTCCGAATTTAATCATTTCTTCCTCTCAACGAATATACTTGACATTAATTCGACTAGTATCGATAGAAATTTTTCGATAAAAAAACGAAAAAAAAATAAAATAAAATAAGTGCAACTCCTATTCACACATCATGTGATTCTGTTAAGAGAAAAATGTTTATTCGAAAACTCTTATAAACATATTAACAGGAAAATATAATCAACAAACAAGTGTGTATGAATTAAACGTGAAAAATCGTGTATACATAAAAAATAAAATAAAATAAACTAACTTTTATGCAATAAAATTTAACTTGCCCAATAAAGTCATTCATCTATTTGCTCAACCGTTTCATTTATTTAATTTAATTTAAATCAATTTGATTTTATAATTGGAACATAACCTATAAAAAAAACAACAACGATAGAACGCTCTATTGATAAAAAATATTTAACCTATAAATAAAATAATAAAAAACAATAAAATAATTTAATAAAATATAATGCAATAATAATATATTATTATATATATTATAATTATATATTATTATAATAATTATTATAATAATATTTTTATATTATTAAAATTATTATTTTTAAATAATTTAAATTTTAATTAAAAAAAAATATTTAAATTAATATTTTAATATATAGTTATAATAATAATAATAATAATAATAATAATAATAATAATAATAATAATAATATATAATTATTAATATATATTATTAAATGACATAATTTTATTATATTATTTTATTGTTTTTTATTATTTTATTATTAATTAAATTATATAAATATGTTATTTAGTGTATAATGAAATATATATTTACTATATATGTATATTGAAAATACTTGATATTAATAATAAAGATCATTGGAGATATCGGATTACGATAGAGTGTGCGTAATATTTGAATATTAGCCACCACCAATTCTTCTCGACATTAATTCGAGGATAGTTGTAACCAAGCGAGGACCAACCATCACCACCACCACCACCACCTCCGTTGAGGATTCGACTCGAGTGGAAACGCCGCTTCTGTAATTAATACGATCGCGCTGAGATTCGCTCGGTTGAAATTAATTAAACGCTATTTCCACGTTGAGAACAGAGAAGCAATTTTCATCCAAGGCCAAGCTTTCACGAGTATGCAAGCGTTTATAAGCGTATATACAAGGTGTACCGAAATATGTGAAAAATATTTTAAAGGACTCGTTTCAACTGACTGACAAATATATTACAAACTTATTTTTGAGATCAAAAATTATATTATATATTTAAATAATTAAAAAATACATTTGAAAAAAAATTTTAATTATCCATTACTGAAATAAATAATTTCCCTTATTTAAGAACCACCCATTTTTAACAAATATAAAACCTTTAAGTTATCCTGCACTTATGATCAATTACATCATTGAAATATTATCGAATTTATTTAAAAATAATTTCAATAAAATTATAATTATATTCTTAATAAAAAAATGACCAAAAATTATTTATATTTTTAATTAAAAAATATACTAAAAAAAAATTGAATTACCCATTACTAAAATAAATGATATCCTTTATTTAAGAACACTCAATATATTATATTATATTGACAAATATGAAACTCTTTAAATTATCTTCATTTCATCGTCAAATTGGAGAATTCTGAAGGAATTTCATTCCCGAGAGATGTCTGACTATGACGACGGACATAAAAAAAAAAGAAAAAAAAAAGAATCGAAGCCTGTCGACGAGTCTGCGTCGTGGGTGAGTCAGAGTGAGTGTTCTCCTTTGCAAAAAAGCTCGCAATAATCTCGTACCAATGCCTCTGGAGGACTCTGGACCCTTTTTTCCTTTTGACATACCAAGTAGCTTCGTGGATAGGATATATCTACCAACCAACCAACCAACCTATCTCTACCTTTCTGTGTAAAAAAATATTATGTCGAAACTCTGACGTGTCATTTATGAATTCTGTTACACGAATAAAAAAAAAAAAAAAAAAACCAGAAGATTTAAAGAAAAATAAAGAAAGAAACGTGTACATGAAAAGATTTCAAATTTCAAAGAATATTAAGAGAAAATTTATATTTAACCGAAGATTTATTTTGCAATGGTTTAAAAGATTGATTCATATTACAAATAGTTTTTTTTTTCTTGAAAATGTAAATGTGTTTATGTGCATTTATATTTTAAATACGTTTGAAAACATTTTTATATTGCGAATATTGCGACATTTATTTATTTGTTTATTAAATATAGCTGTCATTCGTAAAGTTATAGGAATTATCGTTTAAAGTAAATTGTTTTTTTACACGAATGAGAAAATCTCGTAAACAGGCAAGATCTTTATGAGTAAACAGAAAAGTAAACTAAATATTGGAAAATAAACAGGTTGTTATATGCGTTCTAATAAAAAATATGAATATATCATTAAAAATATATGATATATTAATTATTAAAATTATTATTTAAAAATTTTTTATTATTTATAAAATATTTTTTTATTAATTTATATTATTAATATAATATATTAATTTATAGTATATAATAATATTAAATTAATATAATATAAATTTATACTATATAATAATATTAAATATATAGTATTGTATATTCATAATATATAATAATATTAAATACATAGTATTGTATATTTAAAATACATAATAATATTAAATTAACTTAATATAAATTTACAATTATTAATTAATAATAATTTAATGTAGATACATTTTTATACCGTAAAAATATTCACGTATAATATAAATTGATATAACATAATTGAATATTATAAGAAAAAAGAAAATCACACACACATATAATAATTCAAGAACAACGATTGTACATTTTAATTACTATCGAATTCTTCAATTGTCATTAATTCCTTATTTTGAAGAACGGATTCAAGTAGACGACAAAGGTGTCATTTATTTTCTGTAGTCACCATTGTTCTTCTATAGTATAAGTACTTCCCTTTCAATAGGTATCGGTACAAAAGCAGAACCAGAACCATAAGAAGAAAATGAGAATACAACTGATGAACAAGACAAAGACAAAGACAAAAGTTAAAAGAAAAATACTAGAAGAGAGTGGGGGAAGAGAAAAAAAAGGGTACAATGAAATAGGAAGGAAGAAAGTAAGTAAGTAAGGAAGGAAGAAAGGAATAAAAATAAAAAAAGAAGAGAAGGATAAGAGTAAAGCCTTGGAGACAGAGACGTCTTCGCACAGACTACCAAATTCCCTGGACAAATTAGGTCGCTTCAGCAAGGAAACCACCATTCCTTTCCCTTCCTCTTACCCTTACCCTTTTTCCTTAACGTGAGGTAAAACGTGTCTCGAATGGTTCTAACGTTTCTCTTGTCGATTCTCGGTTCCTTGTAAATCCGAACGAACTACTCGACACGCAGTGACAGAATCTTCTTCTTCTTCTTCTTCTTCTTCTAGTTCTACTTCATTTTCTTCGTCTATTTGCTTTTTTATTTTCTACAAACTTACGTTTAGTTTATATTCTCTTGGTTATACATTGAAAATTCATCGAAATACCTTTTATACATATATTAAATAAATTAAAATCAATTAAACGAAATAAATTCGTTCATTTTAAATGTCACAGTGTGCCACTCGTGTTTTATTTTATTTTTTCTATTTTTTTTTTTTTTTTTTTTTTAGAGGTTTCAATTTGTTAAATTTGTCTCATCTAACTTTTACTCTTTTAATTATCTTAATTAAACAAAATTAGACTGGAATAATTTATTAGACGATGAATAATTAAAAGCTAGTAGTGGAAAGTTTATAGGGTAACTTTGTAGTTTTAATACTTTAGTTAGGTGAGCCGACTATAGTCGGCATCCATGCGAGCAACCTGTGTAATACGAGTGCAAAAAGATTTTACTTTAATTGTAGAATAATATTCTTGATTTATATTGACTTTTATTGAGTTAAAGATATATTTTTAAGTCACGTGATTACAATGATGTAGGTACACCGAAAATTACCGAAGTGCAAAGTTGCACACTTCTTGAATATATTTCCAGTTGCACTACTTCAGTTAATCAAATTGTCATAATAAAAGGTTAACATATAAAATATTAATCTTTATCAGTCGTCTGGTTTTTACATTGAAGATTCTCCTAACCTAAATTATAATTGCTTTCGATAAATATTCAACAAAATTGTTCAATACTATATAATTATTAATAATATAATTATTAGATCTATATAATTAATTATTAATTATTAAATTATTAATAAAATATTTTTACTTGTAAATCACTTCCGACGTGACTTACGTATAAAGGTTAAGTTACAAATACTAACCAAGCAAAAAAAAAATAATCTATAGTAATATTTTGACTAACTATTCATTCAAAAGATTTAAAATGATAAGAGGTAAGGGATAAGAAAAAAGAAAAAAAAGAAAAAAGGTAAAAGGTTCGTCTAAAAACGTAAGAAAAATCATGGAACATTGCCAAACGTTAAATCACTGTTGTTGTTCGTGAACCGCAAATGCAATTTTCTACGTTCAACATTCAGAACATAGTAGGATAGTACTAAGTATAGTAGTAGTAGTAAAGGTAGGCTGTTACGGATGAACTTCTCACCCGGGTAAGATTCACCTAGCGGACATTGCACGCATTTGCACAGGTGTAACACTGTACGACCAAGGTTTAACATGCGTCTCCAGTGAATAAGACATTTATGATAATGTCGAGGTTGCAAAAGGGGAAAATTTAGCAACGCTCAACCAAGGAGTTTCTCTTTCTCTTTCTCTCACACTTACACATATACACACACACACATATATAAATATATACATACAGAGATATTCACATATACATTATATATATATATTCTCCTTGGATCTATTTGCATATCTCTCTTACTCTCTTACTCTCGTAGCAGCAGATGGGACTTTCATCCCTTTTCGTCGAGTTCTCTCGTGGTACGAATAGGAAATGAGGTTTATTTGGGTCAAACCATCCTAGAGACTTGGAACTTTCCAACCAATCCTTTCCTCTTTGATATCTTTTTTCTCACTTTTTATCAACCAACCTTTTTTCCGTTTTTTTTTCTTTTCTCTCTCTCTCTCTCTCTCTTTCTGTTTCTTTTTTTCTTTTGCTCTCTGTCACCGGTCTTGATCTTTTACCATATCCACTATTTTTTTCTCTTTTTTTTTTTTTTTTTTAGGAAGATTCAAAGATTCATACGTAACACAACCCAACCTAGGAATCAATCCAATGCGGTACACGATCTGATTTATTTTTCATTCCTTTCCATATTCTACAACTTTGGAAGAACATTGCTTTAAGATTAATCTTTTCAAAACGATACGAGCCACTATGGTGGTTTATTCTAATAATTCATAAACTCATGGGTTCAGTTGGGAATAATTTTTAAAAGATAATATGTTGTTAAAATTTCATTCTATATTAATCAAGAGATTAATATTTCTAAGAAGAAATTATGCGCCACTATAGTGGTTAACTAAAGTAACTTAAAAACTCACCGTTTAAATGAATGTTTTCATATGTCTTTTGGTTGACACTTTTGTTGCCTTCACAATGTTTTATAAAATTATTGACATTATAATATTTAATATTTTATAATTATTATATTAATATTAATATTTAATTTATAATAATAAATTACAAATTAACAATAATCATTTTTAAATAAAATAAAAATATATTATTCAACATACAATTGAAGTTGGAATCTTATTCTATATTAACCTCTTAGGAACGATGTACCATTATAATGGCTTTCACGAATATCATCTTATATTATAACGTTTCACTATAATGGCTCTCGTTTACACATAATTCGAATGAAACTTTGCTTCACAGAGAAATAGTCCCGCATGAAATTCAACCATGCCTATGAGGTTAAATTTACATGCAACATAGAACACAAAATCATTGGATGCACCATCACAATGGAAATTGTAACTAATCAACCGTGTTTAACCCCATCCCCATTTCTCCCTTAGAGAGCAAAGATCGTGGAGTATGGTTATCACTTTTTATTTTTAAAATCATAGTATAAAGCTCGAATAGAAGAATATCAAAAGTTCCAATTCAAGATGAAGAAGAAGAAGAAGAAGAAGAAGAAGAAGAAGAAGAAGAAGAAGAAGAAGCAAATGCTTAATCGAGTGAAGTTAATTTCGAAGGAAAGTTTGTGATCAAGAAGAAAATTCGAATTGGGGAGGAGAAAGGGGGTGGAAAGCTCTTGTTGCGCTTGGAACTTGGGAAAAGCGTCAAGAGTAATGTTAAAATGGGGGGAGGGGGTTGGGGTTAGAATGACGGCCGGTGAAATTGAAGTCACTCCAAGGTAAGAAGGATCGAAATGTATTTTCCATGAGAAATCGTTGGACACATTAATGAAATTCAGTCACGAAAATGTGTTATTCTCTTTCTCTCTCTCTCTTTCTCTCTCTCTCTCTCTCTCTCTCTCTTTCTCTCTTTCTTCAGAAATAGAGAAAGTAATCCCCTTTTAAAGCAGTTAATTTCCTTACTCGATTTGCAAACCTTTTTGTCTACATTTTCTTTTCAATTGGAATCTTTTTACCTAGGAAAAAACAAAATTAAATAAATAAGATTTTTTTATTTTTTTTTTCGTTAAAATTTCTTACGAAAGCTTGTGTGTATTGTTCAAAAAAAAAAAAAAGATGCTATAGCTCTACCATTACAACTACTATTATAAAATTCAGTCACGAAGGTTTGTTATTTCTCTCTCTCTCTCTCTCTCTCTCTCTCTCTCTCTCTTCAAAAATAGAGAAAGTAATTCCCTTTTGAAATGGTTAATTTCCTTAGTCGATTTAGAAACCCTTTTGTCTAAATTTTATTTTTAATTAGAATCTTTTTATCTACGATAACAAAAAAAAATTAACCTATTAGGTATGACGGAATTTTGTGCAGCAGTGTTTCTATATACGGGCAGATAAATTCAACGAGAATTGTATGTAAACGATACAACTGTAATCAGTGACGATGAACAATGGTGTTCTCTATGCGAGTAGATTGCAGATATGATAGATATACTTTAACTTTGACAATTTACTTTAATAATTAATAATAAAATTAGGTATAATGTATAAAAAATATTTTTAAATATTTTATAATATATTTTAAATATTTTATTATATATTTTAATTCGGTATAATCTATTTCAAATATTTTATAATTTATTTATATATTTTATTTATATTATTATATTTAAGATGTTATCCACGAAAGCCACCATAATGGCGCGTCGTACCAAAGAGGTTAAATAAATAATTATATTATATTAAAAAAAATATTAAAACGAAAATTATAAGATTAAAAAAATATTACAAATATTAAGATTATCCATCTAAAAAAAATATACTACCACTACTATCCCTACTACTACTACTACTACTACTATTACGACTATCATCAATGTGGTAAAAGGAAAAGCAAAATGTTACGTTTGAATAAACAAACGAGTTCGCGCGGGTTGGTCGTTTCCTAAATCTGTTTAAATCCAATAGATCACGTATTATTTCGAAAAGGGCACCCCAGTATTAGTAGTAGTAGTTGTTGTTGTTGTTGTTGTTATGCTGTTGGTGGTGGTGGTGGTGGTGATAGCAACGATACTACCGGTCAGATTTTGCGCTTATTCACGCACTCACGCACTCACTTACGTATATACACACATACACACACACACGAGTTTGCACGTGACTACTGCGGGTAATGAGAGGGTGAGAAAGAGAGAAATGCTAAAGGATAGAACAGGTAAACCGCAACTCACAAACGTACGTACGTTCCCTGCGTTAACTCGCCGCAAAAGCGGCTTTTCCCCTCTATCTATCTAACTGCGTTCATCTTTCTCTCTCACTTACTCACCTATTCACATTCACATTCACATTCACATTCACACACATACAATCGTTTTGAATCTCGTGCCAATGCATTTTTCGTTTCCGTACAATGATCGAATAGAATTGCACGCGTGTACACCGTGGTTTACCATTTTGGGTGAGCCAGGTTGGTAACAGGATAGGAGGGGAAAGAAGATAGCTGAAGTGGTTCAGATGATAAACGACATAGGAAAATTTATTTTTTTTTTGTAACGAAAGAAAAGTAAAAAAAAAAAAGAAACATATTTTTAAAAATGAATCATCAATGAAACGTTTCTGAATGATTATTTATTAAAACATTTCTATCTTTTGACAGATAGAATATAATATTAAGTTAAGCAACTTACAATTTAGTTGATAAATCATTATTAAATTTTTTAATAGAGTTAAAATTGAAGTTTCAAATTAAGACGTAGTTTCTTAAAAGATCTCTTTCTCATAGTAATCGATTTTTCTCGAGTATCATCTTCATAGTCGTCCTCCTTGAATTTTGATGGATTTGGGACGCTGATACGAGGAAAACTTAGCTTCTTTTAAATAGATTTATCAAATCTAAAGTAGATATATTCGAATTGGTGTACTCCTTTAAGAAAATTTGCTAATTTTATCTGAACACTGTAATATTGTCTTCACAATTTCCTTTCAGACGCTACTTAAAGATTACTATTAATAATTTAATGTGATTACGTTTTGTCACTTTATAAAAACCTTCTTTCAAAGAATTAATTTTTACCCCATGAAATATTATTTATAATAATAATAAAGAAGATGAAAATGAAGATGAAACAGCAGTTCGTTTATAATAAAGTGCCAGCAATTGTAATGGACGACTAAAGTGTCATTTGTTAAGTTTTCAAGTAGGTACTTGAGAAACAAAATGGTAGCAAAAGCCTAGACAAATAGATAGAGGGAGAGAGAGAAAGAGAAAGAGAGAAAGAGAGAGAATGCATAACTAAATTGCAAACTCCGTGGTGCACGCTCCAACGAAAGATAGTCGAATTAGGTTGTTCTGTGGAAGAGTAGCGTGAGAATGGAAAATGAACTGACAGACAGACAGACAGACTGACAGACAGACAGACAGACAGATAGATAGACTAACAGAGAGAGAAAGATATATATATATATATATATTATATATCAAATATTTGTCTAGACGATGCCCATCTAAAGTGTTTCCTCGAATTTATCAGTTAGTTTATTTGATACCCAACCTAAAAACACAAGAGTCAAGGTGTTAAACAACTATTAACAGTTACCTTTGAACCGATAAAATTTGATTAGCACAGTTGGTACTAGCTTTTCAACTTTATCCCCACCCCCCACCTCTATTTATATATGACCCAACGTTTATATTTATTTATTTTATTGATTAAGTTACTTACAACGTTTCAGGAAATGAGAACAAACAAGGATTTCCATTTTCAAGACATCTCTCTTTCATTCTATTTCTTAAAGGGTTCATTCGTAGCCCTTGGTTTTGAGTTAATTCACTTCTCATCGTATTCCTCACACTCTCCTTCTTCTTCTGTTCTTCATCTTTCTCTTTCTGTTCCTTTCCTCTTCCTCATGCACCGTTTCGTAACTAAACATAACTCGAGCCAACTGTAACTGCAGCTTCCACGTTTCCCCTTATTGCAACTATGGGGTTCCGTGTCTTAACGTACTGAGATTTATAAGACCATACTAGACGTCTACGTTTTCGTCTTCGTCTTACTATTCGTTTACTATGCACAACTACCACCATCACTACCACCACCACCACCACCAGTGCAAAGCTTCGAGAAACTTATTTCGTTTCCAACAAATGTACTTTGCAAACTTGTTACCTATATTTCACTGTCTTATGCTACCTAATTCGAACGTTAAATGGGAACGTACCAGACCAAGTGTCTCTCTCTCTCTCTCTCTCTCTCTCTTTTCTCTCTTACACTCTCTCAATTATTATCCCGAGATGTGAGAATATTTTAAATTTATCGTTAGCTGTTATAACTGTTGATCTGTAAAATTAAAGAAAAATAAACCTAGCGTATTTATATTTAAAATGTTTCCATTTAATGATCAATTTAGAACGTGTTATTTTTTGACTTAAGTATTATTATACTTTGTTGAGTAATAATTGTGAGCAAGTAATAAGTTTTACTTATTAATAATGTAAAAAAAAAGATTATATTCTTATATTATTATATTCTTATTTATATATTTTTATAATAATTAATTTTTAATGGTATCTTTCGTTTAATTATACATTTAACGTAATTCTGTAATTTTTTTATATATTTTTATATATAATATTTTATTTTAAATTTATAATTTTATTATTTTTTTTATAATTTTTAAATATAATAATTTATTGCTATATATTTTATTAATAATTAATTATATTCTTTTCAAATTCCCAAATCGTATTAAAAAATCTCACATATACCTACATAATTATATTTATTATATTATATTATTATTTATTTACTATAATTTATCTGGGTTTGGTCAAGATTACCATATGGAAAAGGGAAAACAAAGTTTCTTTTTAAAACAAGAGCCACCAAAAAGGGGGATAACACACCCTATTGGTCCCAAGAGTCCCATTTCCAACCAGACGACATTAGCTAGTTACTCAAACATTTTTATGGCTATTTTTTCCCCTATTAGTTTACTATAAATACCATATAACGTAGGCCCAGCTGTCTAAAATAAACATCCAGGTCATTTATAACCATCAAACCTTATAACCATCGAAATTGATACGGAAACCATTCTAACTCGAGAGGTTAGGTTCCTGTTTTTAAAACAATTTTTTAAAAAATATTTAAATCTTCAAAATTCGATGATGCTACTGACATAAGTCAATAGCATAGTCGTCGAATTCTACAAATTATATTTGTAATTTTCTTTTTTGTTTTATTCTCTGTCATTCCCCCATAAGATCTATGGTCTACGATAACAATAATACTCATTATGTTTTTTTTCTTTTTCTTTTTTTTGGAATCTCGTAACAAACTACTTCCAAGTATAATAAACACGATCATGGTGAGAGAATTATAAATATACTAAAAGAAAGAAAACACACACGTTGTTTGTTTTGTCACGAAGTATACTTTCCCTTAAGTTATTTTCTTGATTTCTTATTTCTTCCAACACACACACACACACACACACATATATACACATATACATACATATTATATACTTTTCCTTTCTATTTTCTTCCTATCGTAGTTGTTGTTGTTGTTGTTGTTCTTCTTCTTCTTCTTCTATTTCATAAGTCACAAAAGCAACTCTACCCCTAAAACGATCGTTTAATCCACTCAACTAGGAGTTTCCTGAAATGGGAAAAACTTCGAAAAGGGGATAATTAATCGACCTTTTATGTTTTTACCACAAACACTTGGAAATTTTTTCCCCCTTATTGATCCACAGTTCCATTTATATGAAGAATTGGCTAAAAACCTAGATCAAATACGTTTGTTCATCTTTCTTCATATTTGAAATGTTTTAATTTTATTATTGTTAGTACAATCGAGTGCTTTTTCTTTTACTTTGACAAATTAGAAAATATATAAATGGACACCCAAAAGGAGACAGTGAAAATGAGAAAATGTCGTTTAAAATTAATGAAAAATATCATCAACCAAATGACTTTAATTTTCTATTTTCTATTTTTTTTTTCTTCGTGCAAATATGAAATAAATTAGTTTACAATACTAACAAGAAATTTCAATCAAGATTTAAATCAATCATTCGTGGTTAGATTAATTGATCGATGTTCGTTCTATTTGGTAGGTCCCGAACAAAATGCTAAAGGGGAAAATCATTTCACGCAATTAACACCCCACCTAAAACGATATTCCTTTTTATAAAACAATAATGCCTGTAGTAGTTAGTATCAATTGCAATTGAATTCGTAGAAACAAATATGCGAATATATTTATTACTTTAAATATTTATCTTCAGTTAAATTATTTGCTAGAGTAAAACGAAATGTATTCGTTTAAATTTATATTCCTACGAATCATCATCATCATCATCATCATCATCATCATCATCATCATCATCATCGTTCTAGTCAGATTTGCATATCGAATACGATTGATTGGAGGTTTTGTGATATCCTAGCAAAAATAACAAGAAAAAAATATATGAAAATAAACACGATTCAATTTGAGAATATTAATAAATTTTCTACCATTCATTTGTCATTTCGTCACATATTCGTGACGATGAATCAATGTTGCAAATGCAAATACAACCATTCGATAAGAATTTTTCTACTTTTCTTTTCTTTCAACAAGATTTCATGTAATCCTCTCACCCCCACCTGATCCTCTGTTAAGGATTTTTTTTTTCTTTACAAGATTTTCTTACGAAATGTTTATCGATTTCAAAGATGTGTTATAGTACTGTTGTTGTTGTTGGCCTAAAGGGTTTCTAGCTTTTGTTAATTCGATCGCAAATAAGCATTGCAAATCCCGAATGAGAAATATGACCTAACCATGTGTATTTTCTGTGTTGCATTGTCAACCAACACTTCTATCCTTCCTCCCTTCTGGGTTGAATTTCTCGAGGATTTTAATCCGCTAAAATATCGATACAAGATTTTCCTTAGATTCTCGAGATTCTTTCGTTACTTTTTCCATCAATAAAATACACAACAACAACAAAATATCTGCACGACTAAAGTGATTACTTAAAAACGTAAAAATAAAAATAAAAAAACAAGATATAATATTTTTCTGTTACGTTTTAAAAAATTATTATGAGATTTATATATATAATACATTTCTTATATTATTAAACTTATTTGTGAAATAAATTCAAATTTATATTTGTGAAATCTAATCTTTTATATTTTGGGATAAGACATTTGAAACATGATCGAGTTCGAAAAAGAATATATTTTCTATAATACATATATATATATATATATTATATAATAATAATTATAAGTATATAATTATTATTATATTAATATTATTTATATATAAAATTATTTAATATATTATATTATATTTATAATTATTATTATTATTATTATTATTATTATTATTATTATTATTATTAATATATATTATATATAAATTATAATATAAATATAATATATATATTATAGATAAGAATAAAGTTAAAATATTATGTAAAATACTTTGTAGTATACAATACGTTTTGTATGTGTGTTAAAAGAGAATATATATATATATATATATAATAATAAAGAATATATAGATATATAGGACAAAGGATATATATGCAGAGGGTTATATTCTTTCAAGTTGAACAATCACGAAGAGGGTAGAGAATAAAGTATATCAGAAAGTCGTAAAAGTCTTCGAGGTTTTAACACGTTTGACCGCACTTTACTTTTACGCGAATAGGATGGAAGGTAAAATTATCGAGTATATTTGTCGGGAACCAGCACGATATAGGCTTTGAAAGAGTTAACGTTATCAAGAAACTTTACAACTAAATCATGGCCCAACGCTTATCCGCACGTGATGCACGAAAGTGCATAACACTCTATGATATATACTTCTACATACACACACATACATATTAATTCCTAACGATGCTGCTTTTTTTATTTTTTGCTCTTAAAAACCTAATCGTTTAAAAGGATCGATGATGTAAGAATTTAACATCATTCATTTTTTAATTACACCAATTACAGTTTTATTTTCCTTTTTTTTTCTTTCTTGCTTTTTTAATCCTATTACACACCCTCGTTTAATAAAATAATGAAATATGATGAAGTAAAGTAAGGGTAGTTGCTTGTTTTCTAACAATTTATTATTAAATCATTTTCTACTCGTTTATTCATTTTTTTATAAGTACAGTAGGTGTGTGTGTGTGTGTGTGTACTTATTTTATCTAATTTGTAAATGTATGTGAAATCTTTAGAATAGGTTTAATAGAAATTTCAGAATATACAAATATGTGATAAATAAATAAATGAATAAAATAGAATAATTTAAAACTGTGTTCAATTCTAAAGTTTCTCGAGTGACAAATAAAAAAAACCTAAAAGGGTTTTATTTCTTTTTTGTTTTCCCCCCCATGATTTTTGTTCGAAGAATGCAACGACGTATTCTTAAAGGCTTTTTCAAGCATTGAACACGACTTGTCTTTGCCGTTGACATGTTCAAAACCATGGTCGTGTGTCTACCTTTTAGCATTCGACCGAATCCCAAACCCCATTTCTACCTTTTTCATCCCTATCACGTTTTCTGCTTTCTAGGTAAAGGTAAAGGTAAAGGTTGGTTGGTTGGTTGGTTTCCTTCTACTACTTTGCTTGTGTTCACCTATGGGGGATGGAGTGTGCACTATCCCTTTCCTATTTAAAGGTACAACTTTGTGTCTCTTTTACGTCAAATCCCAAAGCCATTTCACTGAACGAAATGCACAAGGACTTTTCTTCATACATCAAAAGCTAACTCATGCGAATATCTATCTATCTATCTATCTATCTATCTATCTTTCTATCTATCTATCTATCTATCGATTTATCTATCACCTATACACTCCCTTTAAATTTGTTCTATCTATACAAATATGAACAAAAAAAGAAACAAAATGACTATCTATCTATCTATCGATTTATCTATCACCTATACACTATCTTTAAAATATTTCTATCTATACAAATATGAAAAATACAAAATATAAAATAGAAATGATATAGGGGAATACGAAGGTTAGATTCGTTAAATCTCTCGAGAAATCTTTCCTTTTTCGATAGATCGATATTATCATAGCAAGATTGAATATAATTTTCGTGATATCATGTTCCCAAATTTCAAAGATCAATCTGAATTCTATCCTATTTTTCATATTTTATCTTTCTTTTTCTATATCACAGTTTTATTTCAGCTATAATTATAAAAGATATTAATTTTTTATTGGTTTTTTTTCCTCACACACGTGTTTCTTTTGTTTTTATAATAATTTAATTTCGAGAGGTTTAAAAAATAGGATAATATCCACTACATGTGATTATTATTATTATTATTAATCCTCCTTATCGTGAATGTCGATATCTTAATTGAATAATAATGTAATAATACAGGTGTGTGTGTGTGTGAATCGTTTATTCAAAGAAAAAGACAAATAATTCAAAAGAGTTTAATTGACAAGTTGTTTGTTAATAAAATAATAATTGATTCAATCTGTTAATACAAAAGAAATAAAAACGAATTTTACTCGTTTATCGTTCATCGTCAAATTAATTCCATTATGATTATATTTTTTTATACACCATAATTGTACTTATTAAATTACTTTTTCAATTATAATTTTATAAACGGAAGTAAACTTTATTTAACTCGTAAATAAATAAATCTACAACATCATCTTCTTTTTATTATTATTACTATGATCGATAAATCGATGGAAATGGATGTGAGAGAAAGAGAAAGAGAAATAGAAATAATAAAAAGAAAAAAAGAAAAATAGGATGGAAAGAAGGTGGATAAATCGATTATCGTATTACAACAAAAGTTGTATCGTAAAAATGTCAATGTTCGATTATTGTGGATTAGAATGAACGTTGGATATCTCGAAAAAGGATTGAAAAATCGATTCTTCAAACTGGATAACTCCTACTCCTCCTCCTCCTCCTACTACTACTACTACTACTACTACTACTACTGCTACTATTACTCTATTCTATCGAAAATTTTCTCGTCAAAAACTACGATTCCACACACACTCACACACACTCACATATATATATATATACAGTTAACTTAGTCGGATCTCAACTTTTCATTGGTATAAATCCTTATGTGTATTTTCTTTTTTTTTTGCTTCTTCTTCTTCTTTATACCCCCACCAACACTTTCCCTAGCATGGTCATGCATGCATGCATGCATAGACACACTTGCGTGTATATGTACACGTGTATTCGTCCATGCGAATATTTCGAACGATATGCGAACGCAGCAAAACGTTCTGTACCCATCGAAAGGAGTTTCCTTCATGGTGGTAATGGTGATACTATGGTGGTTACTAGTGGTGATGGTTGTGGTGGTACGTCTGTATGATCCCTGGAATGCCATTTTCCCTTGCGGCTGTTCAACGCATCCTGTCATCCTTTTCTATCTATGTCTAACACATACGCACATATTCACATATATACACACATACTTTTTTTTCCTTTTTTTTCTCTCTCTTTGTATGAAATAGTCTGCGAATTCTTACACAGGGTGTTTCGTAAATCATATTTCGCATTTCACGAACTTCGAACGAAAAGAATTCATTTCGTGAATAACTTTGTTTCATGCACTTTTTAATTAAAAAGAAAGAACAAATTAAATAGAAAAAACAAAATCAAAAAGAAGGAAAAGAGAAAATTATTTTATATATATATATATTACGATGTAGTCGTAAGTAACTTCTACATTTTTGATTTTCTTAATTTTTTTAATCATACAATTATTTCAATTATTTAACTTTGATTTTGATTTATTTTAATTATTTAAAACTTACTTGTATCTTTTTCTTTTTTTTTTTAATTAATTTATTATTTTATAAATAAATTAATGTAATAAGAACCTAGCTGTATGCGAATACAACGTTGTGTCAAAATTTCAAGACAGTGAAAGTACTTTCGAAGATTAGCGGTTAAGAAATGAAATCTAAATTTATATATATTTATATAAAGATTACAGTCAATTTTATTATTAATTATTAAAGTAAATTGTCATAATTAAAGTATATGTGCATCATTTCTTTAAGAAAAATTATAGTCTTATTATTAAAAATTTCATTAATATGTATTCGCATAGAGAACAGCATTGTTCATCGTCACATATTGCAGTTGCTCACCCATTTACACGTAATTCTCGTTGAACCCTGTTGTACTGAGAATTGTTTTTATTTTTTTATTTTCTTAACACCCCCTCCTCTCTTCTACCCTCCCATTTTACTCTTTTGTCCTACTTTAACTTCGTAGATTTTAGATACTTTTTCAAATGAACGGAAAATAAAACTCATTAACGTTCGAGAAACGTTTCTCACGTTGTAAAAAAAAAAAAAAATGGGCAGAGGGAGAAAAAAATGTTAAAAGATGAAAAAGTTTGTGGCGAGTCACCCTGTATAAAAAAAGAAAAAGTGTTGTAAAGAAAAAAGTGTCTATGTGTATGTGTGTGTGTGAGAAAGAGTGCAATGGATACGATGTGGTATCTATCCGTTCGTCGTTTTCACCTATAAGCCCAACACCTTTCAACATCGCAACTTCCGTTTTCAAAGGTTTATCGAAAAATCCGTCGACGAATGGAAAGCTAGCTCCAACCTCTTCTATAGGTTAGGCAACATCATCCTTTGGGACTTTCGAAGGTCGAAACCATCTTAGGGAATCTCACTTGGATAGTCGCCTTCGGCAAAAGCAGCTCGAATGCTGCTGCTGCTGCTGCTATTTGTTATAAAGGATAAAGTAAAAAGGGAAAAAGATATAAAAAAGAGAGATAAAAAGAGAGAAAAAGATAAAGAGAGAGAGAGAGAGAGGGAGATAGAATAATCTACAGAGTTATTTTATTAAATGATCTAAATATATATATTTAAAAAAAGTTTATTAATATTTATTAACGTAAGAACAAATATTTTTGTTTTATCGAATCAAAAAATAATGAAACTTTAACATTCGATATTTGTTTATATTTTTTGAGGGTTTTTTTCGATGAACGTCGAACGGATATTTTTTATTAATTAAAATTTACGTGTTTGGAATAATAATTGTAATTTATTATTCATTGTATATTTTATATTATAATATTATATTATAATATTACAATATTATTAAATTAATAAACACTTAATTCTAATTTTTACACGTTCCCAATTACATTGCCCAAAATTTAATATTATAATAAATATTTGTTAAACAAAAATTATGTTTCACTTATCATAAAATAGAAGATTATTTATTATATTAATTTAAAGACAAAATTACAAAAAAAAAAAGATGAAAGACACAGTAAAGGATATTTGATTTGCCCTTTCATTACTAAACACCCCTCCCTTTAAACCTTCTTCCTTCCCCTTTCGTTTCTCTCCTTTCATCAAGTTGTTCATTAAATACGCATCCCTTTTCCTATTTTCTTTCGAAGGGACTGTGATCGACAAGGACTCTTATGACAAATCTGTCCCTTTCCCTTTCCTCACCACCCTTTCAAGTAACAAAAATCATTTCATTTTACGTTCCATGAAAGATCGTCAAGATGGAAGCGAGTAAATTCCCCCCAAAAAAAATAAAAAAGGAAAGGGAAAGGGCTGAGGTGGTGCAACTTTTTCTGACATGGCGGATACTCCTTCTCTTTTTATTTCCCCATGAGATGTGCGAAGGGTAGAAAAGTAGGCGTTGCCGATGTTCTACCCCTTTCCTTTCCCTTTACTTTCCTTAGGGCACTACCCCACCCCTATGAGCTATTGACACAATCAAATAGCTCGTTGTATGGCAACCCTCTCGACTTCCTACGGCTTTCCCCCTTCTCCTCCACTCCCTGCCCTTCCTTTATCGCCATACTTTCAAACACCATATTCTTCCACCATTTTCCATAGAATCGTATCATCGTATATTTGTTGTTGTTGTTTTTTTGACGACAGAAACATCCCCTTTACTTGTGTGCGAGCATTTATAGTTTTTTTTTAAATATTTGATGAAGTTTTGGAAACGAAAATTTTTTACTTTGTAAATTTTGAAACAAAAAAAAATCAAAAAAGAAATAAACGATAGGAGAGAGTATTTCACTTTTTTTTATCCTAGCACGTTTTTACCTGTTAGTGTTTCAAAAAAAAAAATATATATATATATATATAAAATATTAAATTAATTATTATTAATAATAATAATAATAATAACACAAATACAAAGAAACTATTTCATTCTTCTATAAATAACTATTCTTCCTATAAACTATTTTTCTAAACTAGAGAAAAATTTTATTAAAAAATTTCAATAAATTAAAAATTTATTTAATACTTTCTTTCATTTGGTTTTTTTCGTTTAATCAAAACAGAATGTTTCAAAAAAAAAAAAAAAACAGTAAAAACACTTTTATTCAAAACATTCACATTATTTTGTTTATCCACATTATTTTTTTTTTTTTATTAAAAAAAAAACAGTATAGTATATGCTAGCCAACCATAATTTGCTTTTCGTGATGGATTCATTATTTTTATTTTTTATTCTTTTTATTTTTTCTTCCTTTTTGTCACCACCAGACCCAGTCTCTCTCTCTCTCTCTCTCTCTCTCTCTCTCTCTCTCTGTCTCTCTCTTTTCCAGTCAATCGGAAGAGAAACGAAATTCGAAAAGCATTTCATGCGATTTCAATTACGCGATTCGATGGTGTGCAGCATCTACTCTGTGTTCTCTCAATCCCCACACCCCCGCCCACCCCTCTGACGGTGCTATCGCATTTGCGGTAGAGCTGATTGTTTTAATTAAAAAAAAACAACGTCACATCCGGCTACCGTAAACCAACCCTCCTCCTCCTCCTCCTCCTTCTTCTCCTCCTCCCCACTCCCCCCAAATTCAACCCAGTGTTCGCTCCAATCCACGAATCGTCCTCATCTCACACGATTGATCCTTATCCAAAGGATATTTTTCAATTAGCCGAGGATTAATTCACCTAACCCCCGATCGAGAACCTCGTTTGATTTCTTCTGCTGTGTTCGGTGAGGGTGGTGGGGGTAGGGAGGGAAGGTAGAGGATATTTTCATTCACCTTTCGAACTAGTTCAACCTTTCCCTACACACTCCTAACCTTCCCTCAGCGCGTCTACCCACGTTTTCGTTCAATTTCAACTTTCTAATCTTTACTCGAATTTTTTCTTCCAAATAGAAATGATTATTTTTTTCCTTCTTTCTTTTTCTTTTTTTTTTTTTTTTTTTTAATGAAAAAAAATTCCACAGTATTTGTAATAAAATATTACATTTTTTCTATCTACATAGAAATGGATAAGTGAAACAAATTCTGGATTCTTTTAATTACTCTTTGCACTCATCCCACCCCATTTCTGTTACACCTCATTTTAAATATTGCAAAAATAATTATAATAAACGTAGAATATATATATATATATATATAATAAGAATAATTTATCGCGAATAATTGTTTGAAATGATTATAAAGGTTATTCCCTACATTTATATAGATATTAATTCTTTCTTTGTATTGTAAATGAATATGTATATATACTTTTGTCTCTATCTATACAATAAACGAATACATTAATTTAATACAGGAATATAATTTGCTCGATTCGTATAATTTCTATCTCGGTATTTCATGATACAAAAGTGAATTACTATATTTTCTATGTATAATATGAGCTTGGAACACCAACACCACCAATACAATGAAAGCTATGGTTTTCAACTTTTCAAGTTAAATTGTTCACATCACGGATATATAATTGGCTAAATTCTCTCTTCGAGCATATAACAACGCAGAGAGAAGAGTTTTCAGAATATATACATATATATATATTGTAAACTTTCATTTAATGTGGCTTCTGACAAATATTTTTTATTTTTTACAAACAAAACGTGTTAGTCTTATCAACCTAACCTCAATTCGAATTTTCCAAAACATTCATTTTCTTGTTTCAAATTTCACATAAATTATGGGAAGGGGAGGGGGCAGGAACTAAACAATAAAATTCCAAATATTTTACAATCCTTTAAACCACAGAAAAAAGGTTTTATCAACCTAACGCGAGAAAATGAATTGAAAGGTTGTAACAGAAGGTTGTAAGTCAAACAGGATAAGTGCTGAAATGTTTTGAGCTTAACACAAAAGTGAATAGAGAAGTCTTGAGCCTAACAAAAGAAGGGTACACAAAGTTTTTAACATAATAAACGACAAAGGATTGCAAAAGGGTTTTATAGAGACTAAACCAAGAGAAGGGTTGAAAGGTTTTAAGATTACCACGAGAAGGGTTGACAAGTTTTGACCCCTTTAGCAACTTTTCAACAGACTCATATATTTTTTTTTTTATTTAGTACGTAAGAATATATATTCGTTTTTTATTTGTATTTGAACTCTTAGAAATCTGTGGACGAATATATGCGCCCAATGAAAACAAGCTGTGTGAACTTAATACTGCGATATTGTAAATTTTGAAATAAAATAAAAAACAACGCACCAACACAAAATTGTTGTTTTAAAAATTTTTAAATGGGTTTTGCAAGTAATTTAAACTCGCAACTCGATTCATCGTTCTTTCGTAGAAAATATTTTCTAAAGAATGTTAGTTGTGAAATAGAAAGGACACTCTGTAGATTGGTTAGTCATATAATCGAACAGATCGATCTTCGAAAGAAAACTTCGTAAATCGTTCGATCATTTTATCGCAAGAGGACTGAAATAAGGTAGGTAGGTAGGGTAAGGTGGAAAGGTAGCAAAATGATGATAGGTAGGTAGGTAGGTAGCAAATATCAATCTCCTGAAACAAACGTTTCCATTTATGAGTTAGCACAATTTATCTTCTTATCTTTTTTCTTTTTTTTCTTTTGTACATATTAGGTTGACAGCAAATAATATCCCACAGTTTTATATCTAAAGTTTGTTCTAAATTTATTTTTTAATAATTATTAATCAATAAATGTATTTTTACTTTAGTGAACACCTTATTCAAACAATTTTAATAAATCAAAAAATAATGAATGAAACATTCATAAATTTAATATTAAATGACACCTGAAATATTACAAAAAAATTACAAAAAAAAAGTAGTAAGAACTTAATTAATTAATCTAATACACCCTAACCTTTTCTTTTCCTTTTCCTTTTTTTACAGTTTTAATTTTTGAAACAGTACGCTCAAAAGGAGTGACACACGAAGTGCCGTAAAATCGATCGGATAACCGGGAATAATCTGGAAACCATTGAAAAGCTCATACTCGATATTGAACTATATACGTTCAGTATTACGGTAATACCCACTACTACACGAATGCACACACACTCAAACACATACAATCCTACTCGATGTACCACCACTGCCCCTTGTACAAACAGCAGCAGCAGTAGCAGCAGCAAAAGGGCTTCTTCTTCTTCCCCTTCCATTCTCTCATCGAATGTTCACCGTCAACCAACCAACCAACCTTACATCCCTCCCTTCCTTCCTCCTCCCATCCCTTTCTATTCCCTTTCTTTTTTCCCTCTTCAGTAAGGACGAAATAGTAGAAGAAAGTCGATGACGAAATATAACCAACCATAAGCGACACCCTTCTTCAATACTCTTCTTCCTTCCCTATATTTTATTCCCACCCAATTTCATCTGTTCCCCTTCTTCTAAGCCGGTAGTACGTGTTCTCTTTTCTCCCTTCCACCCTTACATTCCAACCCTTGTTTGCGTCAGAACATTACGTTAACCCGTTTACGATGAACCACCACCTCTTCCCTTCTGCAACCCCTTCCTCCAGTCGTCCAATATGGCGACACTAACGACCATTAAACATTTTCCTAACGTTAACGTACGTTTTATTTGAGACGTTTTGATTTTACATTAAAAATTATTTTATATATTATTATATGATATTTTGTTAGGGTGAACCAAAAAATTTGTCGTTTTTATTTTAAATTATAATTTGTTATATATTATTACATAATATTTTAGTAGAGGGCGAACCCAAAAAATTTGCGTGCATATATTTTTGTTTTTTTAAAATTAATATTTTCAAAAAGTAAATTTTACATTAATATTAACGTTAATTATTATTATAATAATTAATATAATAAATTAATGTCAATGTTATATTATAATATAATTAAATAAATATAATATAATAATAATAGATTATATATTATATATAATATCTTCTTACAAATATTATATAAAATATATTTTATGTGACATAATTATAAATGTAACAACAATATTACTAAAACGTGCTTACGAAATATTCCTTTGGAAATTTTGTATTTTATTTTTCATTAAATTCAGCAGACTCCCAGAAGACAATTTGTGTCGATTCTTTAGAAAAGTTTTCTTTTCAATTTTAAAACACACATGTCATTCAGTTTACTTCTTTCGTCTTGCAATTAGATCCTAAGGTTAGCTTACTATTGCGAACAACGTCAATTTTGAATACCAAACTCTCTCTCTCTCTCTCTCTCTCTCTTTCTTTCTTTCTCTCACTCTCTCTCAATCTCCTTTTGTATTAGGACAATCTAGGCAAACGTTATTTCTGAATGCAGGTGGTACAGCTGTAGCTATGCATTTATATAGATCGTATATACACACATACAAGCACACATATATATGTATACCTATCCTGTTGCAACAAGATTCAAACCAATTCCGGTCAATTCACTCCTGAAGATCTTCTCTTTCTCTCTCTCTCTCTCTCTCTCTCACTCACTCTTTTAGTATCCGTAACGCGGTTGAATTCTCTCCTATCAACGTCCATCTCTCTTATTCTCCCACTTCTACACACTTTTCCAACCCTCATGGACAGCCCTTGATACCTCCCAGCACTTTGTATTATTGATCGAGACAAATGGACTTGAGTCTTTCTTCTTCTTCTTCTTCTCTCTCTCTTTCTCTCTCTATTTCTGTCTCCTATTATTTCTTGATTGATAGAAAACTCGATGATGAAAACAAGAATCGATTTGAAGCTTGCATTTGTACTCTTTTTTCTTGTCATACATATGCAGTAAAAAAGAAATATTTCTTTACTGTTGGTTTCTTTGCGATGCTATTATCTTTAATTGTTAGTTGCAATTATCTGTTATTTTTTCATACATATGCAGTAAATTTATAGGTTTACTAGTACACATTTATTTACTTACTTACTTACTTACTACTTACTACTTACTTACTTGCTTTACTTAGTTTTTACTTACGTGGGAAAAGAATTATTTTTATTCTTTTGTTATTAATGGTTTCTTTACAATACTATTATCATTAATTGTTATTTGTATTTGTTAATTTTTTTCATATATATGCAATAAATTTATAAGTCCCTTTATAGATACACTTTTACTTACTTACTTACTTATTTACTTGTTTTCTTTTTTTACTTGTTTATTTTGTTATTGTTATTATTATTTTGGTTTTCTTTTTTATTCTTTGTTTTTAAAATCAACTCAACTTTGCTATTTTTCAAAGAAAAACGGTTAGTGTAAGATTGACTCGTTTTGAGGATAAACCGATAAGATTGTAAAGTTTTCAAATTTAAACAGTGTGAAAGAGAGAGAGAAAGAGAGAGAGAGAGAGAGAGAGTGTGTAAAAGAGAAAGAAATTTTGAAAAAGCAACCTGCGTATACAAGAGTATACAAAGTGCTGGAAGGTAAAGAAGAGATTGCTTTTTAGTTGAAAAGCACAAAAAGGTTAAATTTTGTTCTAAAGGTAAATCCTCTTTGAAATATATATACATATATATTCTCACCCGAAAATGTAACAACTTTATCGACAATTTAGTCGAACGTGAGAAAACTAGATCATCTATGTGAATACTTGTATAAGTGTGTAGGTGTGTTTTCTTAAACATTAAGGTCAAATGAAAAACGATAGAATAATACGCGTGCAAGAAATCAATAAGTTGATCAATAAAGTAAACTTTCATTTTGAATTGTGTGAATATATTATTACAAGAATATTAAGTTACAAACTTGTGTCAATACATTTAAAACAAACATTTTACTCTCTTTATATACATATACATATTAATAATACAGATACATTATACGTATACATAATATTAATGCATGTATAATATATACAAGTAGTATAAACGTATAATTAAAGAAACGTGAACCAACTACTTTTCTACCTATACTACTTTCTCTCTATTTCACTCTTTCTCTTTCTTTTTCGTTTATTCACATATATAATTTTGAAAGTACATATAAAGTACGCATGAGAAAACACAAATGCAAACCCGTTAACACACTCGTAAGATGAAAAATTCATTTCAATAGGAGAAATATTTTACTATTTTCTTGATCGAGCAAATGTGTATTACATCTATAACATACGTGCAAATGTGTATATACAGACATACACACATACATGTATCTATCGAATACTATGAAAAGAAGGAAAGAACATTCAAGGGGGAGGGGTTGAAAGGTACAGGCATGTCCGAAACGTTGAAGCTAACTCAGCTAGGAAAAATGTCGAGGAAATCGTCGACGCGGAAAATTTCCGCACGTATCGCCCATGAAATATTTCTCAACGTGTACATATATATATATAAAATCTATACATATAAAAAAGTTCCTTTCTATGCATGTATGTATGTGAGAGTGTGTGTGTATGTGTATGTTAGAACGTAAAGTACGTATATATGCACTGCAAGGATTCAACGGCTGTCGAAAGCAGCAGCCGACACTCGTTCATAAATATCTCTTTGCAAAGTAATCCCCCACCACTTCAACCCCCACCCTTAAATCCTATTCTCACCCTACTATTTTCTTTCTCGAATCTGAACGCATCGATGTTCTCGCGGGGGAGGGAGGGGGTAGGAAATTTAAAAGAAATTTATTTAACAGAAAAAAAGAAACAGGATCGTATGGTATTTGTATTTTTTGTTTTTATATATATATTTATATAAAAAAATAATATTTTTAATATAAATATTAAAATATATTTAATATAACTATTATAATATATTTAATATAACTATTATAATATATTTAATATAAATATTATAATATATTTGATATAACTATTAGAATATATTTAATAAAAATATTATAATATATTTTTAAGTAATGATAATTATATTATAACACTATAATATAAAATATATTTAAAATTAATAATAATAATATTATAATTTATATATAAATATCTTCTTCTTTTTTTACAACAAATACGAGACTTATTTTTTAATACACGTGTGCAGTTTACGTTTAAATTTTCATTCATTGTCATTCAAAGATGTGCACCATTTTTTTGTTTTTTTCCCTTATTAATGTTTCATTTTGAAATATCACTGAAGTGTTGCAAGCTATGTTTGATACTTAACGGAAACATACCCCTTCACTTTTCCAACCCTCACCCTTGTTTTCTACTACTCATCCTTTACCGAGTAAAAGAAATTTATTTCCATATTCAAACTACGTGAATACTTAAGTTTCTTCTCATTCCCCACTCTTGATGGTGTATTTATTTGTAAAATAATAATAATATTAATAATAAGAAGTAGTAGAAGTGGAAGAAGAAAATAAAGCGTATTTTTTATACATGGAATTTATTTTTTTGGTTGTTATTTTTGTTTTTTTATTTATTTATTATTTTAGGGATGCAATCTTCTAAAGAGAAAGACAAATTTTATATTTTATTTTACTTCTCGTTTGACCTTTTTTCTTTTCCTTTCTTTTCTTTCTTCGTTTCTTTATCTCTTATCAACGTTATTATCATTTCATTCGTTAGTATCGAAACTCTCTTTTATTTATATATATATATGTATATAACTGTACGTAAAATAACGAGGATAACTGCATAAATCGTAGGATAACGAGTTTCTTCTTAAAGAATAACGAAGCTACTTCAACGAGTTCGATAATAAAAAAGTCAGTACTTCTGTCTAGACAAACACGACATAGACGGAAATGATAATAATAATAGTAATAATAATAATAATAATAATAATAATAATAATAATAATAATAATAATAATAATAATAATAATAAATGAAACAAAAAGAATGAAAGTAGAATTTATTTGAATATTTCTATAACAACGAATTTTTTACCCCGTTAAATGTATAATACCTCTGGAAATAAAAAGTAAATAAAAAAAAGGATTAAAAAGGGAGCACCAAAGGGCGTATTCTTAGATTTCCAATTTAATTTTTTAATTCATTTGATTATTATTAAACACTGACGTGGTTGATAAAGAATGTCTCGGTCACAACGATTATAGAAAGATTGTATGAATACCTAACTTTCGAAGAATGCCACTAACACCATCATTGACACCACCATTAACACCATACCTTCTCTATGGGATTTAATACTCGTTTTAATTAAAAAATATTTTTCGTTTGAATAATTAAATACGATTAAAATATCTGTTTGTACATATGTGTTGTGTATATGTATGTATACATAATATTAAATATAAAATTATATTTATTATTATTATTTATAATATAATACATATTAACTAGAATTTAATATATAATTATTAATTATATATTATAATATTTATCTATTTATAATTTATATAATATATATTAAATTATATAATTAAGTATAAATATATATAGTTAAAATATATTATAATTAATATATATTTATATTAATAGTAATATTAATACTAATTATAATTTAATATATATTATATAAATTATAAATATATAAATGTATAATATAATTACAAATAATTATATATTATATTAAAATAAATATATTATATATTTTTTTTATAAATGTGGGTCAGGGAATTGAAAAAAATATATAAAATATTATATATAATTAATAATCATTATATAATTATTTAATATTAATATTATTATATTATAAAAGTAAAGTTATATATATATATATATATATATACATGTGTGTGAATAATGCTGTATAAATAGGAATCAATATAATGTATTGTTAATAAAAAAATAATAAGAAGCTTACAGTTCTTGAATAACAAACAGAATAAAGATCAACTTAATCATTTTCCACCATCCTCATCTTTTTTTATTTCGCAATCGCGTTTTCAATGGTTCTTTTATTTATCCTTCTGCATATTGTATATGGGGGAGAGACGGGGAAGGAGGATGAGGGTTGCGTACGTGGCTTGGACTTTAACACGTTGGAAGAAAACCATGTTTCTCCATTCGACCGAGAAAAAACGTAAAGAAGAAACATCGTAGAAGGACTAGAAAAAGGGATGAAGGGGGATGAGGGAAGGAAAAGAGAACGGGAGGAAAGAGGAAAAAGAAAAGAGATAGAAAGAGGAGCATGAGGAGTAGGAGGAGGTGGAGGTGGTGGTGGAGATGGAGGTAAAGTGGAATAAAGAACACGGGAAAACGATCTGCTTCCTAGCAGAATCCTAGTGGAATGTAATTAACGCACGCCCTTGCAATATGTATTTCTAACAAAAAAAAAAAAAAAAAAAACAGAAAAAAAAAGAAAGAAGAAAAATAAAAGAAAAAAAAAAAATGGAAAACGTTAGGAAGAAAATACCTAGCGGATTTGGTTAATTTCTGAACCGGTTCCCAGAGAAAATGAAGACTTGTGTTCTCGCAAGCCGCAATATGATTCTACTCCCTATTATATACACCAGGGAGGATGAGGAGGAGGAGGATGAGGAGGAGAATGAAGAGGAAGAAGAGGAGGGTTGTCTCTTTTGGAAAGATGTCACCAACATTTCTTTTCCTAAACTCTAACCTCTAAAGAACTTAAAATTAATTAATTAATTATATTTTTTCTTTTTATACAAACATTGTATAAATCTTTATATAAAATTGTTATTATACAATTTATAACAAATTTTTTATAAATATATTTAACAATATATTTTTTCTCTTTTCCTTTTTTTCTATATGAATTTTTATTAAATTAATTAACAATTAGGATTTGTTTTACGTTTTACGTTTTAAGGGTATTTAGGAAAATATTTAAATAAAATTATTCGAATAATATTCGTTAATTAATTATCTTTAAAATAATTGAATTTGTAAGAATTGTAATTTGTAAAAATCCTTGCAATTTGTACATAATAAAAATGTATATTATATGTGTATATTTGTTTTTAAACTTTTTATTCATATATCAATTGGTTAATATTTCATTCTATTTATTTAAAAAAAAAATACTATATATAAATCCACATATAAAAAGATATGTAAAATCAATATTAGAAATTAATTTCAAATTAATATCAGTGATAACTCTGTTTCTTTTTAAAATCAAACGCAATGATGAACCAAATAACAATTCAATGTGTTAAAGAGATGATTATAAATTACAATTACACATATTACTCTCTCTTTCTCCCCTATTCAAGAAGATATCAATGTTTCCGGGAAAATGTCGGTTGTTTGAAAATTTGGTTCACACGGAAATCGTTAACATGCACCTAATGTCCAAAGAACTTTTCTCGTATCAACGTTCTCGGTGGCTGGTGGTGCTTTTGTAACAGTTACCGATGTCTAAACTCTTGATAGGGTAACAAGACGGTAACAACGCCTTACCCCTTTCATGCTTACATCCCTTATAATGTCTTATCCCAAGGTTCTATAGTGTTGGTCGAACTTGTTCATTACTTTTATAGTTTTATTAAGACGTTCTATGAAATGAATTAACACGTGTTAACACTTTAATAATATATTTTAGAAAATTATTTCAATAATTATAATAATAATAATATGATGATGAGCAAGTTATAATTTTGAAAAATAACCTAAATTAATTTTGTCAATTGTTTGTTATTAATTATAGTAACATGTAACACCTAAAAGTTATTTAAAAAAAAACACACATTTTATAAGAATTGAAAATGAAATGTATTTAAGTTCAATTTTAAAATGAAAGAGTTAAATGTTTATTATCAATATATAGTAAAATATATATAATAATATGATAGAGAATTGATAATTATTGTTTGAATATTAAATTATTATTATCTTTGATCTATTTTCATTTGGATTAGTTTCATCGCTTTAATTGTCCGATCAATGCTAGTTTGTACTACTTAAAGTTTCAATTTACATTTTTTTTAATTTGTTTAGTTCAACATTTAATATGGTGATTTGGATTATTTATATAAAAACTTTAGATTAACTTGTGAACATAAATAATATAATTATAAAATTGAAAATCGATTGAACATAATAATAATAATATTAATAATAATACTAATAGTATTATCGATAATACGATTATCAAATGGTAGTATTTCTAGTTCATGAAAAATATAATATATATATATATATATACAAAATGAATTAACGTAACAACGTAACGTAAATTTAAAAAAAAAAAAACCCAAATAAAGAACTTTTATTATTATCCAAAGTTTTGTGTCTCATCATCATCCTTTTTTTTATCTCCTCACCCTTTTTCCGTCATGTTCATTTCACAGTGTTGTTGAAATTCGTCATATGGTTGTGCAAGAGACGAGAATCGAAATTATTTACCGCTTAGTATAGAAGCCAAGAGTCAGGGGCTTTATGTCATTCGGTCTCGTCTGCCCGTGCCTGCAAATCCCATGGAACTTCGTTAATTCGCTTTACGTCGAAATCGTGATTCCGATTCACCCCCTCCTCTCAACCCCCGGTCCCAACAACTTGGAGGAGGTTTAACCTATCGCGAGTAGGAGACGAGTCGCTTGCAGCTGTTTTCAAGTTCGAACTTTATTACTTGTCAACTGCTTTCAATGCGACTACATATTCTGATTATGTGCTTTATATTCCTATATATATATATATATATATATATATATATATATATATATATATATATATATATATATATATATGTTAATTTAATTCGAAAATATAAAAGATAAAAAGAAGTCAGAATCAACGAAACGTAAAAATACGTCTGACATAAATACATTAAAGAGTGAAGTGATATCTTATCATACACAGAACAAAACTCTTACGGTATCCTGAACCAATTGTGGTTAAATACAGAAGGACATACGTAGCCGCGATTCGGTCAAATAATTTCCTACCTAGCTTTCCTGTGAGTCCCAACGATTAACGTTTAATTCGCCGTAGAATCATCCCAAGAAGGAAAAGGGTTCAACATTCTGCTGGCTTGAAGTTAAAGATGAAACAGAGAAACTCAGAGAAAGACAGAGAGAAACTAAGAGAGAAAGACAAAGTACGTGTAAGTACGGATATATAAATGTATATATATAAATGTATGTATATGTGTATGTATATGTGTTTGTATGTGTATAGGGAGGAGAAGAGATGGATCTCATTGTGAAGTCTGGGATTCTGTGCAACCGCAGATATATCAGGCAGCATCTCGCCTAGTTTCTCGTATATCATTCCCGTAACACATGGCACCATCCTCAAGTGAAAGAGAGAAAGAGAGAAAGAGAAAGAGAGAGAGAGAGAGAGAGAACCTTGCCAAGGACGAGACACTCCCTTTTCCTTCTCTATCTATATACCAAAGGTAAAGGGAAAGACGATGGTTTAATTTATCACCCATCCTAACTCGAATCGCGTCTCTTCAAATGCCATCTCTCCACCCTATCATTCTTTCTACCCCCCCCCCCACCCAATCCTCTCTCTCAATTTCTCTCTCTCTTTCTTTCTAAAACATGAACAGATGTAGGAGTAACTTGTAATCAAAGATCTTCAAGTGTTATAAACTATTGAAACACTTTCAATTGACTATCTTCCTGTCTAACTTCTAATATCGAACATTAGGAAAAATATATTATACTTAAATTAAGTTATATTATTATTATATTATATATAATATTATATATTATATTATAATTGTAATTATAATATTATAATTAAAATGTAATATTTTAATGTAATTATAATTATAATATTATAATATATATATATAATAATATAAATTAAAATAATAATTGAATAAATTATAATATTATAATATATTTATATATAGCAGTATTATATATATAATATAATAAAAATATAATATTATATTAAATTGCAATTATTTATTCAGACTGAAATACAAAAAATAATATGAGTAAAAAAGAAACAAACTCGTTGTTTTTAAATTTCAACGATAGATCGTTGTCTCGAGTTTCTAGTAAACGATACAAAAAAAAAATATCTTCACTGTAGATGCATTAAAGAATATTCATTTGGTAGTATGAAATCGATCGATACGTTCAATTTCAATCGGCTTTCATCGAGAGTACCACCACCCACTCATCCACCCCAGTTAGTTTGGCTTCTCTGTTTATTCGGAAAACAATCCTATGTGCTTCAACCTACCCTCGTTAAGAGGGAGTATTTGTTCATACATTATTTTTTTTTTATATTTCTAAAGAGAAAATAATACACATATATACTATTATAATAAAATAATATACATTACAATAAATTATTACCTTTCAATTGAACTTGTTTTACATATTCGTATCCGTACATGTATCTGAATTTAAATTGAAATTATTTATCCTGACAAATAATTTAATATAAATTTATATAATACATAATATGAAATATTATTATATTTTATTATATAATATATATTATGAAATAATATTTAATATTTAATAAAGATATAATAGTATATAATACATTATATATAACACATAATATAATATAAAATATATAATAATATTATATTCTATTAATACTAAACCATATCTTAGTATTTCCTAAATATATTCTTATTTCTACTAATATAATAATAATAATATATATATGCGCTTATATTATAAATAAAGGGTTAAGATTTAAGATTGTACTTTTAAACACAGTTCCTTTTCAAAGATTGAAGAAGAGTGACATAGAATAACCGTAGAGAAAACCATAATGGGGCGAACACACCATCCAATGATGCTTCTCTAAGACTTACTTCACGGCTCAAAGGTAATTTAAGGTTCGTTGCGTGCTACGAGGAAAGTTATCACTGTAAACTTTCTACCCTGCGGGGTATAAAGTCGAGGTATACCGAGTGATAGTGGGTGGAAGATAGGAGAAGAGGGTGGTAAAAATAGGGGGAGTATAGAAGGAAAAGGGTACTTTGCTCGTGGTAGGAGAACTCAAATCAGGGATGAGACTATCGGTAACAGCGGTAAAAGGGTTGCTGAAAGCGGCGTCGCTTGGCAATCGTCGACATGAGCCCTTCGCTGGGATTGTATGCTAATGCGATTGTGTACCTCACTGATGAACTGCCCTTGTTGAAAGTAACGTGTTACCTTTTGCTAAAATACCTCATACTACTACAACTGCTACTACTACTACTACTATTTCTATGTGGTTTGTTGTTCGCGATGTTTAACCATCGATAGGATTCATGGTGTTGAATACTCCCATTATACAAATTATTTCCGGTTACTACACGTGTTGTACTATGTCCTAAATTAATCTTACGTTTCGATAGATATACCTTTCTTTCTAATAACTTCATTCTTTATCCATTTTCTTATTCTTTTCTTTCTCTATTTTTTATTATTGATGAGATTTAATAATATAATATAAAATATATTGCAATATTATTTTAATATCTACTAAATATATTTATTTTTTTTTTTTTACGATAAGAACAAGTTGAATAAACAAACAAAACATTTCGAATACTATAACTGTGAAAATTATAAGAAAAATAAAAACACAAACCTGAAATTAAATTAACACATTACTAAAATTACAATTAACAAGAAACAAATATGCTAACATTTAAATTAATTTTGTACAAAACGATCATTTATATAATTTTCCACCAAACATTATCTATGTTTTCTTTATAAATTAAAGACAAATGTCATAAATAAAAAAATAAACAATGACAAAAATAAAATATATTATCAACATTTAAAACGTACTTACATATATTAAGAATTAAAACAAATATAATCCCTTCACAATTTGTTTAAAAAATGTATCTAAACAATCATCTATCGGTATATATCAGAATTAAAGAAATAAAACAATTGGATTTGCATAAATAGATTGAACTGGATTTTAAAATACACCCATACATACTTAGACCCACATACAAACAAAATTTCTACTTTCTTTCGTAGAAAATAATAAAGAAGTAATGAAAAGTTACCGAAGCAAAAGTGGAACTTGGATACTAATTACGTCGAAGCACAACGAACGATGAGAAACAAGATAGCCTACGTAATTCAACGTAAAAGCAAATAGCGCGACAGGTGCAGGAGTAATTAGTGGCAGGCTGCACCTGGAAAACGCCCTTCCGATAGGAAGAACTGCCACGAAGTAGTAGTGGTCGGCTAACAACATCGCCACCGTTATTTATTACTCATTAGCTCGTGTTACTCGTTCGTAAACGTGCACGCCCTTTCTCTTCTATTCTCTTAACTTTTTTTTTCTATTTTTTCTAATATTATTTCCTCTTTATTCTACGATTTGACACATATTTTTAACTCATTCTCATTCAAAACTAACTTTTTTATTCCTTGCTTTCTGTTTGTTTTTCTTATTTTCATCCCAGAAAGAAAACAATTTCTTTTCTATTTCATTTTTATAGTTATCAACAGATTTACAATACAAATTCTATATATATTTAATATTAATAGAATAAGTGCTATAATATTTAATTTTTAGTTTTGAACAGATTTAAAATAAAAATTTTATATATTTAATTTTAATAGAATAAATTTTGTTTAATTTTTAGTTTAAATATAAGGCTTATCGTCTACAAATGTATTTAATATTAAACAAAACCTTAGCATTCTTATATCGAGTATTAGAGTTAACTAAACACTGTTTATCTACTTATATTTTAGTCAGGTATATTTCTTGGAGTTATACGTTTTTTCGTCCTATTCGTCGAACTTAAAATGCCCTTTATATATGGAAGGGGAATTTCTTGTAGTCCCCCATTGAAATGGAAACGTGGTTTCCTCCCAAAAGGCGTTACAGAAGGGTTGAAAGCACCCCCATTGGTCAGGAGCATCCCTTTTCGTTACATCGGTATGAATATCGAAATGTGATATCCTTCGGGGAAGAACTATGACCCTATCGAAAAGGGAAAAGGAACCTCCTTTGTATCACTTAGCTTCACATAATATTGTCGGTTGGCTAGGAACTTTACAATATTCTGCAGCGATTGAAGATTTCAGATTATTCTATCAGCATGGAAAATATTCTTCCCTTGGTTTTTATGGCCCCCATTTCGTGGAATATAGTGTTACGCAGTTTAGGGTTTTAGCCCATTCACTGCCAACCACGGGTTATCTCGTAGCAAATGTATGTACCAAGTATTTCCGACTACGAGATATCTCGTAGTTTGCGTTACAACTTTAAATTGATTGCAATTGGTCACGGAAATAAGCTTACAAACGTTTGAATTATGAATTATTAAAAAGGATAAATGCAAAATTGTATATTATTAATATTTATTAAAAAATAAACACATATTATGTAGACGTACTATATTTGTAACTTAAAATTATTAGATTTTGTGAAATTCCATGGTTCTCCTTTAACCTTTTAAACACTGTAGATCACTACAGTGGCTTTCGTAGAAAGTATCAATTTGAACGATTATCTTATTATATAGTGACATCCGTGGATATTATTTAGAAAAATATTATAGGATTTTTAGTGCAATCAATGATCAGGTTGAAATAAAATCTTAAAACCCAAAGCAAAACATTGTAAATTTATTTGGCAGGTAATGAGTAAGACAGTTGTGACATGTCATCTATAAATAAACCAAGATCTTAGATAATTCTTTGCAAACCATATTATGTCGATGAGAAACAAACTTATTTCTCAATACATTCTACCTCCCAATCAACTGATATCGATATTTCAATTTTACACAACCTAAGCGACAGTATAAATGAAACGATAACAACGTTATCTCATAATCAATTTGATGAAAAGGAAAAATAAGAAAAGTACGGATTTCAATTTTGGTGGTAAAGTTAACGACACATCTTGACTTGTTTGTCCTTAATAATAAGAAACCATTCGAGTGACGTGTTATTGTGTAGAGAATTCTAGTCGAAACTGTCCACTAGAATTTCCGTTGACCAACTAACACGTTAGAAAAAGAGGAAAAAAATTTCGAAATAAAAATGAAGTAAGGAAGGAAGGAAGGAAAGAAGAAAAAGTACATAAGTACGTACGTTTCGTTTCGTTTTCCTTTTCAAAGAGAAAACGAAGTGTACGTGAGCTTTCCTTGAAACGTAATAGGACGTTTCGGCTCGTTACTTCGACGTTAAGTGAAAGAAAAGAATTTTCCCTCTTTTTTTCTTTTTTGATTTTCTTTTAAAAGGGCTAACGCAAAAAATCGATTGTCTTTTATTTCGTTTCTTTATTACATAATTTAATTATTTATACTTGTTAGTTTCATTTCTTTTAATGAAGATCTTCTTTAATTTGATATGATTTAATCATTAAGTGAAATAAAAGTATTTTCCCTTTTTTGTTTCTTTGATTTTTTTCACAAAGGGCTAACGCAAAAATCGATTGTCTTTTTTTCGTTTCTTTATTACATAATTTAATTATTTACACTTGTTAGTTTCATTTCTTTTAATAAAGATCTTCTTTAATTTGATATGATTGAGTCATTAAATGAAATAAAAGTATTTTCAATTTATTTAGACAGCAACCGTGAGCTGAGTAATTTATTGACATTGCCAAAATTGATTCTTTTCTTTAAAAAAATAGTCTAAAAAGAATATAACTAATTTATCTAAAAGAAAATCAAATAACCCATCAAGTATATTCCCTTAAATGATATATCGCAAATAACAACGATTGTGTTAGTAAATAGAAAAAGAAAAATGAACCGTATAGAGAAAAGTCCACTTATTCGATGTCCCAGCTATAGGACCAGTAACCACACGAACCTCTTTATCTTCTTTAAGGATAAATTCCCTAAAACCCTTCTACGGATGTGAGACTTTACGAAGAATCATAGGGGTGGTGATGGTGGTGGTGGTGGTGGTAGTTGCGAGCTTGTAGAAAAAAGGTAACGCATTTTTCCAAGGTCGTTGGGATATTTTCTAACGTGCGAAATACGACGATAAAGAAGAAAAACAAAATGAAGAAGAAGAAGAAACAAAAAAATCAAGCGAAGAATAAAAAAAGAGAAGGGATAAAAAAAAGGGACGGAAAATTGGTGCAGTCTTGTACCACGAGGTAAAAATATTTATGTATGTGTATGAGTATGTGTGTGTGTGTGTGTTTGTGTGTGTTGGGGTGCGTATAACTGCGGTATGGGTGATCCAACGCGAAAAATAAGAATCGTGCTGCTGCTCCATGGGGAATGACAAATTGCCATGGATTACGTTACCCCCAGTGTGTCACGACGAATTCTCTTCTTCTTTTACCCTCTTCTTCTCTTTTTCTGTTCCCTACCTTAACCACCACAACTACCACCCACCCTTCGCGTTCCAAACTCCAACATTAAACCCTACGGCACTTTACCCCCACCCCACACTCCTCTCTTACGTTCGTACGTCATGAAGGTTGAAAATATTACGCGCCAACTATTTTCTCGATCCTACCAGAGAAAAAGAAGTCTTTACTTTCCAATGTAAGAAAATGTCTTTGCTTTTTTATTTTCGTTTCTTTTTTCTTTTCTTTTCTTACATTTCTTTCCCTTATACTAAATTCCACCCTTTCTTTTTTTCGTTGTTCTTGTAAAAATTATGCTTGAAGAAAAAGAAAAGGGGAAAATAATGGATGAGGAGGAAAATAAGAATCTTATATTCGTAGAATACAATGTAAATAACAATCTTGTCAAGTTATATATTTTATGTAGCCTAGTTAAATTGTTTTTAATATATGTGAACAAAAGAAAGACTTACTATTGCAAAAATAAAAAAAAGACATTATATATAAATATAAATTTATATATATTATAATAAAAAAATTAATACACACAAAATTATTATTATATAAAAATAAAATTAGGGTGTTTAATTTTTAAGGGTTAATTTTATATTATAATAAAATAACTTATAAAAAATTAGTATTATATTAAAATAAAATTAAACACTCTAATATTATTTACCATTATTAAACTAATGTTAACAACAAATCTATCAATAGATAATTTATCGATTAAAATAAAAGAAACATAAAAGAAAAAAATATTATACACATTACAAACTTTACTAGAAACGTTGCATTATATATATATATATATATAATACACACACATACACACTAAAAAAAAACCTTGTTATCTTGATATACAATAATATTACTATACTACAATACTTTTCTTCTTGTCTACGAGTTACGGAAGAGAAACCGCGAACCCACCCAGTATGAAATACCGTTAATATAACTTTAGAACGATGATTTATGCGAGTCCTACTACTACTACTATTATTACTACTACTACTACAACTACTACTACTACAACTACTACTACTACTACTACTTATTCTCTCATACAATTTCTAGTCCCGTTGCAGCTGGTGCTGAAACGATGATGGTGACGAAGCCTCGAAATATTCACCCCCACCTCCCATCTCTCTTCCCTCACACCCTTTTTCTACCCATCATGCTTCTACTGTGTTACTACCACTATACTGCTATATTACTTCTCACTATCTTCCTACTATAGTACTTTGAAATAGTACCTAAATCTTTCTTCCTTACTTTCTTTTCTTTCTTTTCTTTATTTTATTTTCTTTTATTTTTATTTGTCTACTTTTTCGTTGTAAATAACCATAAGCTTGAAAACAACGATGATAGTTGAACGTTGTTTATGACCTTACATCACCGGACCTTAGAAGTTACGTAATACCTATTCATTTTTTTTTCTTTCATGTCGACCCACCCTTTCTTTCTTATTTTTTTTTTTTTTGCTTTCATCCACTTTCTTCTTTTTTCTTCTTTTACTACTACTACTTTCTTTTTCAATCTTTCTTTCCGCTCTATTTAACTTCGATCGATCGAATGAATCGTCTAGGCATGTAATGTAATTAACCACCACTTTGTTCTTTGACCCTTCCTTCATCTCTAACCGCCCCCCTTTTTCTTTCTTATTCTCTCTTTACCCCTTCTTTACAAGTCCGCAATTAAAAACGAGCAAGATTCTTCAGCCCTCGTCAAATAATAATTGAAAAAAGATTAATGAAATTTCACATCGATTGCCAGTATATTAATAACTTCGTTATATACTTTTAAGGAAGAATCAAATTCTTAATTATTCCTTACACATCCCCTTTATTACTACCACCAAGGTATAAATTCAATTATTAAAAAGAACAAAAAACTTTTTTTCTCTTTTATTATACTTTTATATTTGATATCAGAATGAAAAAATAATTTTTATAGACGATTGAAAAGAGGGTATTGATTTAATTCAGAACAAAAATCTGTAATATTTTTCAAATTAGAAACGTTTCACGTATGTATATTAATCCTTTGGATACATTTGACGTATTAGTACGTCATGCATTTATTTGGACAAAGACACACACATCGTTCTGATACGTTCTGATCATTGAATGTGAGACGAGATTTAATTAGTTCATTCTATGGTTTATGTCAAGGTAATTATAAGTAAAAAAATAATTGTGTCTGTATCTTTTATAAACTTTAATTCGATATTAGGCTATTAAAAAATGTTCAAAGGTTATTGGGGTATAGGATATCAAATTAAACAATAACAAAATCTCCAACATTTTGCAACTTACGTTTGTAAGTTGTAAAGCGTAAATGTTACGTTATATTACACACTTTATATATATTAAAATTGAATTTCTATGAATATCTGTGCCCACGTAATTCTTCCTTTATTATTCCATAAGATAACACAGTATTTTCATGTAATCCTAGTTTACATTCTTCAAGATGAATTCTTTTCCCATAAAAGTTATAAATCAATTATAAATAAAAGAAACTATATTATCTTTTATCACTTTTCATTTGATAACAGAGTGTAAAGATAATTGGAAAAAGGATATCAATTTAAATCAAAATAAATTTTCAACATTTTTCAACTTAGAAACGTTACACTTCTATACATTAAAATTGAATTTCAATGAATACCTGTCCCCACATAATACTACCCTTATTATTCGACAAGAGAACACAGTATGTTCGTGTAATCTTAGTTGACATTCTTCAAGGTGGATCTTCTCCTAGACATGGAACATGCAGTAGAACAAGAATGAGTTACCATAGTAGGAGTATGGGTACACCAAAAGAGGGGAATAGTAGTGTAAAAGGTAGAGGAAGTGTAGAGGTAGAGAAGGATAACCGAAGGTGGGGAAAGGGTGTGGAGAAGAGAGGGGACAAGAGAGGATGCTCGTCTTCATTATACGGCACCACGCCTGTCACTGATTCTCTCGACATGGCCCCCATATCCGACAGGTTGAAGCACACGTTCGAGACCCCATGGCATACACGATATGATAGATTACATCTTCGAGCTAACTCATGCATGGCATACACACTCTCCTCCCTTTGGATATATCCACGATATTCACCACCTCACCAGAGAATGTCTCACCCTTACCCCTCTCACTCTTGGATCATTCTCCTAATTCAAATATATCCTGATACATATCGATAAGGTAAGTTCCAATATATATCTGGTTGACCATGAATTTGCATATGCAATAACATTATAAGTTAATTATCGGTGGTTTTATTTTCGCTGGTTAGAATTTAGTAATTGGTTGTGTGTTTGGAATATTTTATTATTGGTGTGTTTGTTTCGTTGATTGATATTACTTATTTATACATTAGATATTTATGTATAATAATAAGATATAAATTAATTAATAATATATTATTAGTTAATATAATAAATTAGATTATAATTAATAATATTAATATAATATAATATTATATAATTTATAATAAATATATCAGAATTAACTGAGATAATTTTAAAATATATTTATTATGAGACATATTGTAAAAATTTCTTTTTATTTCTTATATTTTTTTATAGAACGCCACGTATAATTAGAACCCAAAGAAAAATCATATTAAAAAAAAAAATAAATAAATAAATAATGTGGTATGTCTGGTTTCGTTAGCAAGGATTTTAATTATTCATTATTTCAGAACAAGTAGTAAGATTTTTTCTTTGATTTTTCAAAAGACTCGACATTTACCAAACAACCTGCTTGATGTTTCCCGATAAGCTCATCGTTGCAAAATATCGATCGACTTGTGTTTTAAAGGGTTGGAAGTTTACGTATACATCTACCCTTACATACGAAAGGGTTCACCTTAAAAGTTTCTATTCTCTCTTTTCAATTTTAATTTTCTTTTCAATTTTTTTTCTTTTATTTTTAGATCGTTGTCGTGGTAGCATAAATAAGAACGTGAATGCGTGGGTGGATTGTATGTCGTGTCCGTGACTCGAGTTACCTCGGGTTCTCTTCGGTATACACCTGTTTTGTATACGACAGGAAAGATAAAAGGAAGTAGATAAAACGATACCGTATTGAACGTCGTCAACCTGTTCTATTGTATTGCAATTTTTGTTAATAACGATAATTAAATATGATGGAAAAAAGATTTTAAAAAATCCTATATGTACACTGTATTTTTTCTTTAAAATAAAACAATATCGTTGTAAAACAAATTTACTTAGAATTATTCAAATTTGTCTACATTTTGTAATAAGATCATTTTATAAAAGGAATAACACAATCATTCAAATGATTGATTATTTCACTTATTTAATAAATAGCGCGTAATAATTAATTTGTATTATTAACATTCTCAGAGATAGGAAATATGTTTGTAGAATTAATTATTTAAAAAAAAAAAAACTTTGTGCAAAATTAACGAAATATTGAGTTAGCAAGAAAGTAATATTTCACCCTAGAAAAACCGAAATTACTTTCTTGCCAACCTAATAATTCTAACATTTTTGGATATCTAACATCGGAGATAAAAAACAAAATCCGAAAAAAGGAATACGTTTAAAAGAAGTTCTTGTTAAAACCAACCCACCTTCCCCCATAGAAATCAAATAATAATCCTTATGAAATTATTTTTTTACTTTTCTTTTTAATTCGTATTCACGACCACCACCACCACAACCACAACCACCACCCCTGACAAACCAGATGGAATCCTTAATTCATTTTATTCTCCTTGAATTATCAACCAATTAGGTAACCAACGCGAGAACGTCTTTATTAACGGTATAATTCTGATGAGACGACTTCGACGGTGATTAACACGTTCAAAAGATATGAAAAAAAAAAAGATTTGTAATCCTATTCTTTACTCCCTTTCTTCCCCCACCCCAATCTTCTTTCATTTTCCCCTTCCACCTCTACCCAACTTCCCCCACTACCCATTTCTTATTCTTTTTCTTGGTATTCCTTCATTTCTTTTTTCCTTTTTAATCCGTCTCGTTGTCTTAACCATCCCTCTTCTTGTTCCTATTTTCAGGGAGTAGAGGGTAAGGGAAAAGGAAAGGGGAGGGGAGACGAGGGGTGAGGTTACAAAGGATTCAGAATTTAAAAAGATTAAAGCCATCGTGATTAAGTGATATGGAACGGCGCCAATTTCTAGCAATTACGTGCTACCCCCTCACCCCTTTCTTCAGTTTTCCCACCCCTCCTCTTCCTCCTTCTCTTCTTCTTCTTCTTCTTCTTCTTAGCTGTAACTCCGATTATTCTCTCCCTCTTTGTTCCGCTTTATCGAGAAAGAGAGAGAGAGGGAAAGAAAGGGTTGGGTTGGGGTGTAAGGAAGAAGGTTGAAAGGGGTGATAAAGAAAAGAAAGAAAAAAAGGATAGATAAGAATTCTTCTTTCTATGTAGGAATTCCTTTGAGAATGGAATTTTTGAAATTGATTATACCCAACCCTGAGTATAACCATAGGATAAAAATCTCTGTTTTTTTTTTTTTCAAATCTTCTTAGCTATCAAATTATCTACCAATTTTCTACTCAATATATATGTATATATAATACGAGCAACTTTATTATTTTTATAATAGAAAAATTCCACATTGTTATTCTATGTAATTTTGTAAAATGTAATATTTAAGTTGTGTAAAAAAAAAAAAATATGTTAAAAAATAAGAATAATAAGAAAAAAATTAAATTACTTTTGTTTTGTCAATACAAACGTTAAATAAGAAGAGAAATTAGAAGTGAAACCTTTTTGAAACCTTCGTTTCGAGAGAATGAGTCGAATGCAGAGTATCAGGTGTAAGATAATTGTAGGCTTGATTTATTATAAAAAAAAAAATATATAAACAAAAAAATGTTACCATGTTCTAAAGAAGTTTTCACTTCAAAAACAAAAACTAAAAAAAAATATATATATATATATATAAGATCAAACGACATCTTCGTATGCATATCATCCTCTATTAACGTTTCAAGTATTTGAATAAGCAACATTGTGTGTGTGAATCGTCTAGTACTTTTAGAAATAAGACAGAAGAAGAAAGCGAGAGAGAACGGTGGGAGGGGAAGGGTGATGGTAGGAGAGATTTTGCAGCATCACAACTCGAAACTACGGCTCTCGTTAAATTCGTGTACTCGAAAACTACGTTAACGAGATGGACGGACGGTCTTGAAAGTTTCGAGTCTCGCATATTACAAGACGCGACTGTCCATTACGTTCTCGTTTACATTTCATTTCGGATTCATTAACGACTCCAAGAGAAGCGGAAACTTGAACGAGATCAGGGCCGGCTAGCAGGGGGTTTAACGGGGGAGAGAGGGGGGTACGTACTACTACTGGGTGCTGGTGCTAGTGCTGGTGATGGGGGGGTTGTAATGGTACTAGTGATGGTGTTGGGGGTGGAGTGACGATGGTACTTTCGCAATGAAGGCAAAAAAAAACCCCTAAAGAATTCTCTTACTCCTGTTTCGTCTTTGACAGTGTCATAGGATCCCCTTATTCGTCAGACACATTTTTCATCTGTTAACTTCGTTTCAATATCAAGATTTCAGAATTCCTTTTTCTTTTTTTTTGTTTTCTTTTTATTCATAATTACAGTACGTATGTATTACGATATTCATAACGTAACTCTTTGAGAAATTATTCTGTTTCTAACTGAACTTCATTTTCATTTGTCTATTTTAATATTAAAATAATTTTAAAATATATATATGTATACATATTTTTAGTATTGGTATTTTAGGGTGTTTTTATTTTATTTTTAATATTGATATTTTAGGGTTTTTGTTTTTGGAGAGGAGCTTCGTTTATTATGAATTTGAAAATATTTTTTGTCTCTTTTTTCTTTGAAAACAATGTGGCAAATGGAAAATGATTGACTGTTTTAGTCGAAGTTGATGAAATCTTTTTAAAAATGAATATTTCCTGGCTTTTAGTGATTGTTAGTTATGAGTCTGTAATTATTTTTTTTTTTTTTTTAAACAACGTGGCAGATGAAAAATGGTAAATTGTTTTATTAAAAATTAATGCAATCTTTTTGAATATTATTATTTGAGAATTTTAAGGATTGCTATTATAAATCTGAAATTATTATTTTTTTTTTTTTTTTTAACAAAGTGGCAAATGGAGAATGATTGACTGTTTTATTAAAAGTTGATTGAATCTTTTGAAAATTATTACTCGAGTATTTTAATGGTTTCTGTTTATAAATCTAAAATTAGTTTTTAAAAAACAAAGTGACAAATAGAAAACACGATGAATTGTTTCGTTAAAAATTGAATCAATATTTTTCAACGTTAGTATTTGAGAATTTTAATGATTGTTGATTATGAGTCTTAAATTACTTTTTTTTTTAAAATACAAAGTCGCAGATAGGAAACATGGTGAATTGAATTTTATAAAAAATTAATTAAATCGTTGAAAATAATTAACAGCGAGAGGTCGCTGATTATTATTCTGAAATTACTTTGTTGATAAACATAATAGCAAACTTCAAATCAAATTTAATTCAATTGAAAAAAGAAAGAATAAAAAAAAATGTTTGACACGTGTTGAATCGTAGTCGATATATATATATAATAAATACAAAAATTAATCGAAGAAATTTCTAATAAATAATATGATAAAGGTAAAAAAAGAAAGAAAGAAAAAAAAATATAGAAATGAAATATCAGTGTTGCACAAAAGGGGTGGAAGCGATTGAGATGTAGAATAAAATAAATTTCTACACGAGGAAGCTCGTAGGGTGTAAGAGAAAAGGGTATATAAATAAAAAAAATATATAAAAAAATACAATATATATATATATATATATAAAAAAGAGAGAAAAAAATGAAATAAAAATTGCAACACATCGATTTCGAAATGCTTTTTGTGCAAGAAGAGAAAAGGAAATATCAACAAAAAAAAAAAAAGAAAAAAGGGAAAAAAAGGGGAAAAAAAGGAAAACAAAAACAAAATGGAAAGAAAAAGAGAAAAAAAATATAGTATTGAAATTTTTTGGCGACACTTTTTTAAAACTCGAACGCAAAGTTCAGTCATCCTACAAAACAAAAGAGATGAAAAAAAAAGAAAAACAACAACAAAAAGCCATAAAAAAAAAAGTAAAGGAGAAAAAGTGACAAATAAAAAAGAAGAAAAAAGTAAATAAAAAAAGAAAGCAACGATACCTATTCGCAGTGAGCCGTCTCGTTACGGAAACAACGAAACTTCCGGTGTTACTTCGCATTTTTCGCACGCTCGTCGAAATCATAAATAACGAAAACGTCAAAATCAATCTATCTATCTATCTATCTATCTATCTATCTATCTATAACTATCTATCTACCTATCGTGACACGATAGAGAGATAAAAGAAACGACCGAAATAAACCATCGACTATGTAAAAAAAAAAGAAAATTCAAAAAAAAAAAACAAGAAATAACTAAAACGAATAAAATGGACAAGAAAAGAGGAGGAGGAGAAAAGAAAGACGAAATAAAAAAAATATACATTTGGCGTTAACAGAAAAACAAATATATATGTATATATATTCTAAAAAAATAAATAATAAGATAGAATACAAAAATTATTTACCGAATATTTATTTAACAATTATGGAACAATGCACGCATGCATGCGTGCATGCATGATGCTTCCATGTAAATATATATATATATATATATACAGGAAATATAGTAAACACGGAGATACGTGTTAATACAGTTTGTAGACAACCCACAAAGAAACATGAGACGATTCCCCACAATACTGCTTCCGCTTCCGTTTGAGTTTAGTTTATAGTTTATAGTTTAGTGACTTTGATATATAATATGTCAAAAGATGGTTTACATATTTTTTTTTAATAAAATCAACGATAGAAACAATTAACATTATATTGTAAGTACAAATTAATTTTGAATCATTGAACATTTTATTGCTAATACATTTAAACAAATGTTTATAATTTTGTTGTTTAAACAACATATGTAATATATTTATTGGTTTTTAACAGAATTATTTAAATGTACAAGAATACTAATTGTTTTCTTTTTCTACTTTTCAATTCTTAAAACTCATACGTGTTATAGCTATTTTGACAGAGATGTCAATCAAAAGTGAAATATAAAAAAAAGTTAAAAATATTTTAACGTTTTTATCTAATCCACAAAATATTGAAAATCAATGGAATTGTCAAGTTAAAGTACCGTGTAGAAAAAAATATTTGTTCGTGTTAAATGTAATCAAAAAATCTGCTATAAAAATCAGAAAAAAAAATATATATATATATATACGTATACATATGTATGTATACATACATGTAAAAAATTGTTACAGATAAATTTTATTTTCTTCTTTTTTAGATACTTCAATTTTCATGTTTCATTTCAGGTAAAATAGTTACTAACAATCTAGTGTTATAGTAGTCGTTAAACATCCCATAATTATAAAAGTGATCTAAGTCATATATATTATATTTTATATAATATGATATGTAATAATACATAATATTGTACTATTTATTGGAATTTCTGGTCAAGGGACAAATTATATACTATTTCGAGTTAGTTCAATGGGTTTTTGTCATCTGTTATAATCGAATATTTATAAAGTAACGAATAGCTGTCGTTTAGTCGCTAAGAAACCCTAACGCACAACAAGACATAGTAATAGGTATACACTTATGAAGATATATATATATTATGTTTCAACATAACTTATGCTATTGAACTAGGAAAATGTATGCCACTTATCTATTTTTCTTCCATTATTCGTTTTGGAATATATCGAGGGAAGTAAAAAATGAACAAAAAATAAGAGAAAGAGAGAAAGAATGAAAAAAAAAAAAGAAAAAAGAAAGACAAAAAATACGTCGTACGTGTCCAAATCGATGTATCACGTATCTAATCGAAGGGAAAAGAAAAGGGAAAAAGAAACAAGAAGAAAAGAAAAAACACTTATGGAAATAATTTATCGACGAGTTATGGCGTTAGTTCGAGAATAATCGATCGGTTATAAAAATGTATGAAGCTCGAAAGAAAATATGTTTAGAATATAAACAACGTTTGTGTGTGTGTCCATGTTTTCAATGTTGTGTTAGACGCCATGTATGATAGTGTAAAAATAAATTTGGTTCGAGTTACTCGAAATTATTTTATTTTGTCACAATGTGTGTTAGATGAAAAAATAAATTTAGGTCGTGTGACTTAAAATTTTTATTTTTATTTTTTTTTGTTAATTTAATATCACTTGCTCACAATATGTGTTAGATGCAAATATAAATTTGGTTCGAGTTACTTGGAATTTTTATTTTAGTTTTTATTTGGTTATTTAATATTATTGGTCACAATGTGTGTCAGATACAATTATAAATTTGGTTCGAGTTACTTGGAATTTTTCTTTTTTTCTTTTTTTGATTATTCCATATCACTGGGTCATAATGTATATTAACTCCAAAGATAAATTTAGTTTCATTTGGAATGTTTATTTTTTTTTTTAGATTAAGTTAAAATTATTCAACTATCATATCAACTATATATATAATATAATAAATATATATTTATTATATATTTAATATATTATATAATTTATATAAAATTTTATATATTATATTATATTGTTTTATATATATATACTCTTATTTAAAACAAGAGATCATATACACACATACATTAATATCAATTTATTATTTATACATATATTGTTTTATATGGTTGCAAAAGAAACATTAGAAAATAATGATACGAGTAAAATGAAACGATCTGTAAAAGATAGGAAAAGAACGGAAAACCCGACACTGGCAAAGTATTCCAGTCAAGTGATCACTATGACATGGTAATAAGTATATATATCTATCTATATATATGTATATATCTTTTGAAAATAGAAGATGATAGCATACACGAGATCCGTCTTTTTTCTCTTTTTTTCTTCTTTTTCCCACTCATTCTACCCCCTATGACTCCCATGATGCAACGGTTCTCGAACGGATGGCCTGGAATTCTTCAGAAGGAATCCCCAATATTTATGCGAGCAATGAACCATGATGTCATAAATATTTGATGTTCTGTCGTTTCTCGAATTCAAAACGATAAAAGGGACGAAAATGTTGAAAAGAGAGAAAGAAAAAAAAATTAGAACAGTTTTTTATATATATATATAAAAAAAACAAATAAGTTAAAACGTAATAGTATGATCCGATACAAAATCCAAAGTCATTATTTTCTCAGGATTTCCAACAAATCGGTGCAACATCGATTACGTTTAAAATACACTTGTACGAAACAATTATGTTAAACCATCACGCTTTCAACCCTCTCCAAGCCCCAACGTTGTTTTTAAACGTTTATCTCTTAAAATTAAATTAAATTAAACAAAATATAAAACAATTTAAATGAAATAACAATTTGAATATACTCTTTCTTTGATCCCCCATTGTAGTATTTTGTAATTTTCAAAGGTGTACAATATTTTTATTTTAAACAAGAAACAAACGAACAAATCTGATAAAAGAATTTTTGACATTTTGTTTTATTTTTTGAACCCGATCCATCAAAAAGTTTTTAATTCTGTCTATCGTGAATATAAAAAAAAGAAAAATAAGATAACACAATAATTCGTACAAATTTGTAAATCCTAAGAAAAGAAAAGGAAAACATCGATTACCATCGTTTCTCGACAAATCCAGGAGGATTGATGTGCACTGTGCATCAAGAAAAGCAACATACGATGCACGAAGGGTGGAAGTGGAAAGAGGGATGAAGAGATGCATCGTTCGTCTTCGTCCTTTTCACCTTCCTCCAGCCCTTCCACCATGAGCTCGAAGACACCTAATTTGTTGAAGTCTGTCCAACCTGTCTATAAAAATCCTTCGATACAAAATTTTCAAATATTCTACTTAAGATTTTTAACTATAAATCATTCCTTACTTCTCTCCTTCCCCCTTCTCTTTATCATCCCTTAGACAAGTTTTATTATACTCGTAAAATATTTTCATTTTAATATTAATATATAGATTAAATTATATTAATTCCATATAATTATTCTATTTCTATATTTATAATATATTTATTATTTATAATAATATAGTATAATATATTAAATATATATAATAAATATTAATTATTTGAAATTTAATATATTATATTATTTATAATATATCTATTATTTATATTAATATAATTTAACTTATTATATTAATATAGATAATAAATATTAATTATGTAAAACTTAATCTATTATACATATTATATTAAATAATATATTATATATATAGGATTCGTGAAAAAAATTAGACTGCTGGACTGACTGGACTCGAACCCGGATTGATGATCTTTCGCTTTCCAGGAGACTACTCTTTTAACCAATTGAGCTATCCAGAGTTGACAGACTAACTGTTCTTTGTAATTGATCTTAAATGTATCACGTTGACATAAATGATTAAAATCTTATAGTTCTTCTTTTAAAATTGACAGTATTATATTTTCTTCTATTAATAAAAAAAAAAAAAAGAACAAAAAGAAAATAAGAAAAATATCTATGTTAAGATAACATAAAAAAACATTAAGAAACCAAATCACGTATAATACTAAACACACGTAGAAGAAACCTAATTTCTGCGGTCTATAAAACTTACGTGACAACGAGGTTAACTCGATAGGATGGGCACGTAACAAGGTTTCTTTGAATTATTTGATTTGCCAAAGGGGAAAAAAGAGAGAAAAAATAGAAACAAAGGAAGAAAAAAAAGAGAAAGGGGAATTGGAAAAAAGCTGGTGTTTCAAAATTGCAGGACTATGCAGTATTATAAAAGCCTTGGACAAACTGGGTCACTCGATTGCAGGGAGAAAACCTTGACACGCTTTTCCATTACGCTTTGCTCCTCGAGAATTTTTGGAAGGATACCAAACAGAGGAATTTGAGTGAGTGTGGGTGGTAGTAGGTGGTAGTAGTAGTGTTGGTGGTAGTGGGGGGTGGTATAAATGTGGAGGTTTGCTTTAACAGGATCGATACTTTCGTATTCTTCTTCTGCATTTGAAATTAGGTATTAAGTTAACACAAACTAATGATAAAATATCAAACGTTACAAATGAAATGGATGAGGGATTAAGGGTAGTAAAGTAAGAAGGCAAAAGGAAGAGGGATGAAAAAGTACCATAGAAAGATCGATTGATTACAAGTATAATCGTAAAAGGAATTTTCTTTTATTTTTTTAATCCAGACATTTTGTAGGGAATATCTTTAAATATAAAAATTCAGTGCCATATTATTGGTTTTCAATGAATTTCGAAACACTACTGAATTTATATTATAACTTACTGTTATTTAAAGGTTATGTAATTCTTCAAGTACTGTAAGTTTTCAATAGATGGAGCTGTATTGCAATTCAATTATTTGCTATATTCACGTCGTACGTTTTTTTAGATTTATATATAACATAACTGACCATACTTTTTATATTTTTTTGTGTATTATTAGTTTATATATTTTATTATAATTGTGGTATTATTTGTGGGTTTTTATGATTTATTAAATAGTTTAGAATTATATTAAATCAACGTTTTATAATAAAGCTGCAACAACTCATGGTGAGAACATCCTAGTATATATATTTCTGAATATTGTAAAAAGAAATAAAGAATAAAAAAAGTTAATTAATCAAGGACATTATAAAATCCTTTAACTTTTCTTATATATAATACAGTATTTGATATTTATTTTGTTTAATCAGAATTTTACCAAAATTATGTTGGAACATTTGTTAAGTTTTGGAAAAAGAAAAAGTAAAATAAGAACAAGTATGTATGTATATACAATCTCACTTGTAACATTTTTCATCTATATACATACATATATATATATCAAATGGTGGAAGAAGAATCAATTCGTGTAGCAACCCCTAACCCACCCACCCCATACTTTAGTTGAAAATGAAAAAATCTGATTAACGAGCCTTCGACGAGTATACATTTCTAATGTAAAATAATCAAAAAGTCTAGAAGAAGAAGAAGAAGGAAAAAAATCATAATAAAGAAAAAGAAGAAGAAATAAGAGAAAAGAAAAAAGAAAATAAAGAAAAAGATTTCCTCCATCGGTAAAGCAAAGAAAAATTGTTTGGACATCTTCTGACGTTTCAACGAACAAACACGAAAGGAACAGGAAATTTTTTTCTCCCCCCTTTTCAAGAGTAAAACAAACTTTCCTGACGTGGGAGCGAAAAAGAAGAAAGAAAAGAAACGTTTGAAAAGAAAGAGAAAGACGAGGATGAGGTGGTGGAAGAGTGGAAGAGGAAATAAGAAATTAGGTAAGTGGAAAGATATATAGAGAAAATTAATAAACGTTTATAAACTGTAGAATAAAAATAGAAAACCACTACAGTGGTATATATATATATATATATATATATAGGTTGGTAACTTAACGAACATGGTTCTTTCTTATTGAGTTCGATTGAAAATGAACAAAATAAATAAGAGTAATTTAAAAAATAAAATGGGAAATAAAAAATATAATTCTTAGAAATAATAATCAAATATTTGTAATTTTAAAATAAATATAATAGATAAATAGATGTGGAAAAATTCTAACGAACAAGTAGATTTATAATCAAAATTGTAGGATGTTGTTATATTATTTGGATGTAAAATAAAAAAATAAAGAAAATATAGAAAAACAATAAAAAAAAACAAATAGAATATATAAAAATAAATAATAATAAATATATATACAAAAGTTGCAAAATTCTAATTATATTAATTGTATAAATTCTAATTATAATAAAATCCTACAATAAAATTCTAATTCTATTAAGATCCCTTAAAATAAAATTCTAATTCCATTAGGATCCTAAAATAAAATTTTAATTTATAATCAAAATTTTTACGATGTTATATTATTTTTCGATGGAAAAATAAAAAATTAAAAAAAAAAAAATAAACAAAAACAAAAGAAAAATGTGATAGAATACATTTTGTTTCGAGATTCACGATCGTTTGTCTTTTTCGCTATGGTATGGGGTTAAAGAAGGGGGAGGGGGGTGGTTTTGTAGTAGAGACTGGATATCCTCTAGTGCAATACGTCCCATAGGTAAGACTCCCGTTTTGTGCGAACGGTTTCCTATCTCTTTTCCAACACAAGGAAAGATTTTCCACAGTGACAGCGGAAAAAAAAGAAAACCGAAAAAAAAGTTTGAGAAAAGAGATAGGAAAACGAAAAGAAATTCCTTGCACGACAATGGTTGCATTCACCTACCAATACCTTCACCACCATCCCCATTCCTACCCACATCCTTTAAACGATGAACAATTTTCTCGGACCCAATGAATCATGGACTGCTGTTCGCATTTTCCAAGGATTTTGAAAAACTATACCGGGATATATTGAGACGAGTTATGCTACGTTAAAGTATCCCCCCATCGTTTTTCTTCCAAACTCTCTACACTCTGCCTTTACGTCACTCCCTCCCACCCCATTAGCAAATCAAATCCCCCACTACTGTTGGAACGATCAATAGCAAAGGATAAAATCACTGGGTAGAAAAGAAAATGGTATGGTTTGGTGTATACTTAATAATTTGAAATGCTTCATCTTTTTCTTTCAATTTTTTTTTCCACTTTTCGTATATCTTGGTGTTTGTGTGTTACCTGAAACAGAAAAATAACGATCACTTTAATTTAATGTTCAAAAGATCAGATATTTGTTAGAAATTTGGACAGTTTATATATATATTGATATATTGAAATAATAAGTAATTATATAAATATAATATATTATACAGTATTTTTTTTAGTTAAATTAATTTAAAAGAAATTGATATATAATCAAATTACATATTGTGCTAAATTCTTAAAAACATTCCTATCGATATAATATAAAAATAATGAATATTTTTGAACTGACCAAACCAATATGCGAAATTAATTTAAATTATCTCAAAACAACACAAAAAAACTACTTCAACCATTTTTTTAAAATAAAAAATACAATATTCACATACATATAATTTATAATCACATTTATAAAATAAAAAATATCAAGCATCTATAAAATAAGGACATTTACAACTATTTGAAATCCAAAGAGAAAGAAATAGAAAGAGTTAATAAAAATGTCACTAAACAAAAAAAGCAGCAAAAAAAAGAGATTGAGAATGTGAGAGAGAGGTGACCTAACACGTTCGTGAAAAGTCATTCGAAATGGGATTGCAAGACGATAGAAAGGATACCCGATCGAGCTTGACAAGTTAAGGAGGCTAACGTTGGGGGGCTTGCACGCGACCGGAATACCTAGCTGGATAGTTTAAAGGGAAGAAGTCTTAGTGGGTCACGTCGATATCCAAACTCGAAAAGCAGAACGGCGCCGACTCTGCACCAGGCAACCAGCCAACTCAACTTAACTCAACTCAACCAACCAACCAACCAACCAGTCAACCAACCAACCAACCAGCAAAGGGAAGCTAGTCGTGAAATTGTTCAGAGAGCTTTTCCCAAGGAATTCTGCAAATTCTGCAAAGGACAAAACCAGAGAGAGAGAGAGAGAAGGATCATGAAATTAGGGGAATCAGAGAGAAATGCGTGGGTGGAAGGGAAAGGATTGAAAATACAAAGTAGGTCGGTAACACACCTGGATTTTCGTAATGCGCTATAAGTTTCGAGGTCAACACGTGAAATAGGGAAGTAAGACCTAGAGAATTTTGGTGAACTAATGATGGGGATAGAGGGAGGAAACTGAGTAAGGGTAAAATGGAAAAGGAGGGTTGAATAAAGGGAATTGAAGAGTTTCTCTACTTAGACTTGGTTGGTTGAAAGGAACCTTTAAGGATTTGGAACGATTTTATGGCGCAAGGGGTGGGTTACAGAGGGTGCTTTCAGGAGGTAGGACGGCGCCGATGACGCAACCGACCCCGTGAACTCGACCGGTGCTGTTCTGAAAATCGATATCAACTGACCTTGAGCTATTTTAAGCAAGCTCCGGCTGAATACGGAAAGCTTTTCTGCTATTTGCACGACCTTTAAATTTATCACTTGTGATTCCTACTTTGATTTTTTGATTTTCTTTATTTTATTTTCGTTAATTTTCAGTTTTTAAATTATTAATTTTTATACAATCTTTTTATGTATATGTAGAAATTATTTATTTATAAATTATAATTATTATGTTATATAATTATATTTATTATTAGAAATAATTGTTTATGTATTTTTACATATAGAAAGATTGCATAATTTAAGGAGTATTTATACAGTCACGATTTTCTTGTTTTTTTTCCTTTTTTTAATTAATAAGTTAAATTAAAAAAGTATTATTTGATAGACGGATGATAGACACTGTCATCGATGAGTTTTAATATTAAACGATTTTAGTGTAACAAAGTCTATTTATAATTCTGTTAAAAATATATTAATTATTAATTAGTGGAAAATCAATCTTATGTCATAAAAAATATTTCAAATTATTATAAATAATATTAAGAATTGTCTGAAAAATGTTTAGTTTATTAAAAAAACTTCTCTAATTACATTATCGATAATAATATTTCTAACGAAAATTGGATATTATTATTAAAAATTATAAATAATTGTAATTTTCCTGTTTCGATAAAAAAAAAAAAAAAACAGAAGGGGCTCGTTTGATCCTTCCGAGTATGACATTGTTTTTTTCTCCCGTTGCCATGTTCATAGTGTTAACGTTATCTTCTCTGGTAGTTCTCGCGTGACAACACGCGATTTCCCGTTTCGTCGTTTACGCACGAGCGTAATCAAACGAAATCGTCGGCAGTGTCGTTTCATGTTACTTACCCACCCTCATCCACCCCCACCTCAACCCTCCTCTTCATCCCGTCCGTAGGTCCCGCAACGCGTTATTAAAATCGTTAAGTTTCACGGTTTTTTTTTCATCCTCGTTTTTCCCTTTTTATATTTTCTTTCATTTTTTTAATCCAACTAAAGTTATCGCATTTTTAACTATATTTCTTTTAATAATTGTGGCGAATCCTTTCTTTTATATATATATATATATATAATAATTTATTGATTTCATTTAACAAACAAAAATATACAGAAGCTTTCATATCCCATCGTGTTTCTATGTTCAACGATATTTTTATGGTTTTTTTTTAAATCTTTTTTTTCCTTTTTCTATTTATTTATTTATTTATGTATTTTCTCTTTCAAAAGCTTTGCAAAAGCTCGGAAAAATCCCCCCAGTCCCCGTATCCTTTTTGATTTCGATATCGTTTAATATTTGTCTCTCTAAAGTATACAAAGACAAAATAAATAGAAAAAATAAGTTTATACGTGGGATACGTGGAATAAGCCCGCAATAAACAAAACGATGCAAAGAAAATCCTTGCTGGATAGAAAACAAACAAAAAAAAAACCATTTGATTTTGCTGATAAAAGTGTTTGTTTTTTCTTTTTGTTTCTTTTTTTGTTTTGCGATAACTTAAAGGGGAATCCCTCTTTTCGTACATCACCGGAAATTCCCCAATTAATTACCAGATGATATTCCTAGATTAAACAAGCGCCATCTGCTCAACATAATCTCATTGATACATCGATTGGCGCCAAATTTAAAATTTACGATCGAAAGAAAGTAAGAAAGGAAGAAATTGATGGACATACGATCGTAAGGAAAATAATCGTAGGGTTGTTTTAGGTTGTTGAAGTGGGAAGAAGCACTCTAACTCTTTAACCGTCTGATGTAACACGATCTAACGCATTAATGTTAGATACTAGTCGAGTTTGATGGTAGACGAAGGCCAAGTCGACCGCAATATTTCGTCGTTCCGGTGTCATATGGTGTGGCGCCCAGGGGTATTGCATTTCTCGTCCAGGGTTAGTGGCGGATTAAAGAGGATACGATATTAAGAAATAATCTTGCTATATCGCATTTCATTTTCTACGAACAACAGCAGCAACAACAATAATAATAATAATAACGTTAGGAACTAATAATAGGTTGTTTCAACTACAAATTATATTTTCATTTTAAACGATGTAAATATAATATCGTTTATATCTTAACACCATTACACCTTTATCTCATTTATATTTTCAATGTTTTTTTTTTTTTTTTTTTTTTTTTTTTAAGTGGAAAGATAATTGGAAAATTATGAAACTCATTTGAATAATCTAACAAGGATTCTTACGAAGAATATATTTTTTCATAATTAAAATCGACGTGTGTTGATTAATTAACCTTGTTGGTTTAACTTACCAACTGACCAAAAAATAAACGTGTAATATCACGGTCAATTAAACCCCCCCCCCCAAAAAAAAAGAGAAAAAACAATAAAAATAAAAAAAAGGCAAATGATTACGAGAAGGTCGATCGTTATAAGAGTCAATTAAATTTAATCGTCCGACACATAATATTCCGTATCGTGTTGGACGAGAAAATAAAATAGTACGTGTAAATTTTCAAATTGACGTTAATAAATTTGAAACGAGACGGAGGTAAATTTTCAGCTTGTGTTGGTGGTGGTGGTGGTGGTGGTACTGGAAGTGAAAAACAAAAACGAGGAACAACGTTAACATATGTATGCATGTACGTATATGTATGTATATGTATTTATTACACGTTTGTGCGAGCGGTTGGAACGAGCATGAATCACATCTTTCGCTTGTACACATTTTCGAATCTACCGCATGATTAAGCGATGAATCATTCGCGAGCACTCACCCACGTAGTATGCGTGTTACGCTTATTGTCATCGCGTTTGTTATCCTCTTTTAACTATGGGGATCGCGCGGTGGCTTCGTGAAATCGAAATGCTATTAAAGAATTATCTTGTATTATGCACAAGTATAATTCTTCTCTATGTTGTTTGTTTTTGTCCTAACTACTCGCACCGTAAGAGATTAACTTTTGAAATATAGTCAACAACACATACACCTCTCAACATGAATTATATCTTAATAATAATAGTATAACAATAATTAATTATAATATAAATAATATATATATATATATATATATATATATATACATTTTGATTTAATTTAATACTAACTTTTTAATATTAGACTTTAATAGTAAATTTTAATAATTACATATATTTTATATTAAATAAAATAGTGTAATATATATAATATATTAAATATAATAAATAATATAATATGAATATATAGAATATAGTAAATATAATAATATAATAAATATAATATAATAAATGTAATAAATAATATAAAATAATATATAAAATATAAACAGAAATGGAATATAGTTTATATATTATAGTATAATTTTATTAGTATAATAGTATCAAATATATTATACATATTATATATTTTAAAAAGGTATATTTATTGTAGTAAAAATATTAAAATATATATATATATATATATATATATATATATATATATATATATATATATATATATATATATGCAATATATTGACTTATATGAAAGTATATGTATTATACTAAAATATATATGTAAGCAATAAATTGAGTACGTAATAAGGTTAAGTAGTTTATTGTAATTAGAAGTTTAATTAAGTGTAAACGTAACAACTATTGTGTAAAGGTATATCATGATCCAGCAAAAAGATCAATTTTGTCCGATATTGTGTTTGCATAATTGCATATTCCTGTAATGGGGTCAGTAAATCTGAGATTGCCATGATACAGGTCAACACGGAAGGTCGAAGTATGACGTAAAGGATATGAGAACTAGTATTAAATTTAATAAAGCTGTATACTAGTATAAAAGACATTCGATATATAGCAATTAAAAATTTTAAACAATAACAAAAAATATTATATCGTTATCTAATTAATCAGAAATTTATTAAAACTATTTCTAATTTTATTATGAAATCTTTTATATTTACAAATATATCAATTAATATTTAAACAATAAAATGTTTAGCACATATCTTCAAATATATTTCATTCAATGTTTAAATAAAAAAACATTTATTATTACATGAAATATATTTCATTTTTTATAACATTAAAAAATATTGGTGTAACATAATTATATGGTTAAATATTTTTCAAACAACATTCCATATAATAAAACTATAAATATTTTATAATCCAATTAAACACAACCCTTCTCTTCAGTTTTCTAAAAGTATCCCCTTGAAACAAGTTAAATGTAGTAATGTGGGAAAGTATTATATTATATATCATATCGTTAACATAACCTTAAAATTAAATTCAAATTATTTGAATATTCTTTATCATATCCCTAAACAAAAAAAGCACTAGAAAATTTTGTTTTTAAGGGAAAAGAAATGTTAATTTAAGTAGAACAGAACAAAGAGCAGAACTTAAACAGAACTTAAACAGAACTTGAACAGAACAGAACATGGCAAAACGAAAGCATAGAAGGAGAAGAGAAGAAGAAGAAGAAGAAGAAGAGAAAGAGACCGGATGCGGGAGTGTGTCTGAATAGGAAAGATAGCGGCTAGAGGGATGAAAAGCCCTATAAGCTCTCCAAATGCCCGTTGTGTGTCTCCCCGTGAGAGAGTAAGCAAGAGAAAGAGAGACAGACAGATAGCTAGCAGCAGAGAGGGTGGTGGGTGCTTGAAGAATGGAGTGAGTGAGAAGGGTGTGGGTGGAGGAGAGGGATGGGGGGGGGGAGGACAAGCAGGAACGTGTTATTGGGGAGGGCATTAGTGTATCGAGCGATGCCAGCGAGTGTCTAATGCGAACCTTAACGTAACCCCTGTTCGACCCCCACTGCTCCCACCCCACCCCAACCACCCTCTTACTCCTAACGTTGTGCTCGAGAGAGCACGATCGAGGATGAAGGGAGGTATTTTCGAGAACGAGCTCGTAAGACAAATTGGTTTACTCCTCGCGTAAACGCGAGTTATAGGTAAAGAGAGTGGGGGATGAAGGAAAAGGAAGGGAAAAGGGAAAGAGAGGGAATCTTCGAGGACGAGAGGTTTGAGAACGACGACGACGACGACGACGACGACGACGAAAATGGCGTGGTAGAAGAGTTAGGGGAGAGGTATTTTAAAGTATAGTTTGATGTAAACGCATGCGCCATTGGTTCAAGAATTTTTATGTATTTTTTTATTTTTGCTCTTTTTCTTTCTCATTTTCTTTCTCTCTCTTTCTCTCTCTCACACACACACACTCTCTCTCACTCGTTTGATTTAATGTACTTGAAATAATTTAAATGTTTTGTTAAAGCAAAGATAGACCGTGAGTTTCTTCAAAGATTTTTTATAAGGATTGTTGATTTTATAATTTTTTATTTTTTTATTTTTTATTTCTATTTTACCAATCGACAATTATATATTTTTATAAAGATTGTTGATTTTATAATATATAATAATTTTTATATTTAATATAATATATATAAAATAATTATATATAGATAATATAATATTTTAAAATTTTATCAAATCTACCAATAATTATATTTCTTTTGCAATAAATAATTTAAAAACTTTTCCACAATGCAATGATAGATCGAACGTTTTTTATATTAGATGATTTTTATAAAGATTCTTCACCTTATAATAAATTTTTAATTTTTATCGAACAAACCAATATTTAAATTTTCTTTCTAATAAATAATTTAAATATATTTTTCCAATTTAATGACAGATCTCAGACATTTCTTTCAAGATTTTTATAAAGATTCTTGAGTTTACAATATTTCACTCTATTCTATCGTTCCAATGAATAAATATATATTTTCTTTTTATAAAGATCGTTGACTTCACAATATTTTTTATTTTATTCCTCTTTTTCCTTGTTTTTTCTTTTCTTTTCTTTTCTATCGTAACCAACCCCAATAATTGTAAATTTTTTTTCTATCGTGGAAATTAAATGAAAGATATCTTTTACTTACAGAAGTAATATTACTTATCGTGAAATTATTGAAACCTTTTAACAAAATATGAAATGACATTTTTTATTTATTGAGAAACATGATATACGAACACATATATATACACACACACACACATATTAGAGATAATTATTGCATGTACCCATAGAAAATACGACCATGCAATTTCACTCGAACGACTGTCAGTTACATATATACACATATTTATATATTACACATATAATATTATATTTACGTTTTATACTAATGTTATTAAAATTATGAAATATATTTAATTAAATGTCTATTTAATATCCTTGCGGACTATAAAACAAAAAAATAAACAACAACAAAAAACAAGAAAGAAAAATCCCATAATCCTGGAACATACCTACGTATGAAATAATTCGCGATCGTGAGATTATTCAGAAAAGTGAAATGGAAAAGACAATAGCTAAAGAGAGAGAAAGAAAGAGAGAGAGAGAGAGAAAGAGAGAGAGAGAGAAAGTAGAGAAACGTAATCCTCTCGTCTGGTCTACCAATCTCCTCGACCTCAACCCTTTTCCAGGTTCCTTTCTTCATTCCCCCGTAATACAACTTTGTTTCCACCCCCTGTTCCTTCGAGTCACCGACCAAGAAATTCCATTTTCCTTCTCGATCCATTACCCTTTCTCTCAGAGATCTCCGAGTATTTAATAAAACTTTAGTTATTGATACCATATTTCTAAAACGTTTCTTTCAATTTTGAAAACATCCCCTTTACCACCTTCATCGATCTATCATTAATGAGAACGAAAACCATAAATAATCAAAAAAAAAAAATATTAATAAAAATAGAAAACAAAAAAATAATTGAATAATAAAAAGATCGCATATAAATATATTGTATATTATTATTTCAATTTAAATATATTAAATATATAATAAAAATATATTCAGGTAATGTAAGGTACTCTATATATTATTATTAAATTATATTATTATTAAATATATATTTTACTTAAAATACATTAAATAGTAAAAATATATATTAAGGTAAAATAAGATATTAACCTAAATATATTATATATTATTAATAAATATATTTAACTTTAGTTATATTAAATAATAAAAAAATATATTAAAGTAAGGTAAGGTGTTAACTTAAATATATTATTATATTATTATTAAATATATTTTACTTTTTATTTTCAGTAATAACCAGACTAAAATCTTTCTTGTTTTTTACTATTTTTTTTCTACCTTTTTTTTTTTTTTTAATCTGTCTGTCTGTCTGTCTATCTGTCTGTCGTTCTGTCTGTCTCTACTTTGGATTCTTTTTTTATTTTTTTGTTCACTTGAACAAATCATCGAAACAAGTGCCCCTATGTTCCCGAACAAATGTAACACCATTCCACTATTTCAACGTTTCGTTATTCACTGGCCCTGTTTCTATCAACGTTACACCGATCAGTACTTACAGTTTCCCCTTCTCTACTCCTCTAACTTCCCCCTCCCCTTTTCAATCTATCTATCTATCTATCTATCTATCTATCTATCGCGTTCTCGATCGATATGTCATGTTCGCGTAAAATACTGTAAACTGTTTGAATACAACTTCCCGTAGAGTTCCACTCATCCTTTTAACAACTCTTTCCCATCGATCGTTAGATATATATATGTGTGTATGTGTGTCTATTCTCTATTCTATCTATCTATCATGTATCTACGTACTTTTAAAGCAACAACCAAGTCTCGAGTTTTACTCAACTTAACTACCTATTTAATCAATTGTAAAAACACGATGCAACCTTGTTGCAATACCAAGATCCGATAATATTAAAACCTTTTTATACAGGTATAATATACGCGTTTGTTAAAAAGTTTTACAAAAATGTTTTTGTGAATGTGTGTGTGTGTGTTTTTTTTTAATTCAACGCATATTTATACGTATATTGTACAATATTGATGTTAAAAGTAATTTAATGTTGGTTTGTTCGATTGATCATTGTTTCAAATCTTTTTTAAAATGAAGATTCAATTGAAAGATGAAAATAAATAAAATTTAATTAATAATAACACTTTTAATTTATAATTATAATTAAATTACTAAAATAAAACATGTAGATCGAAGTACAAATGAAACTAGAATTACTAGAATTATTCACTTGCATTCACTTGCAAGAATCTTCATTACAGTTTCTATTTCTTCCCATTTTGTTCTCTTTTACTCTTTCATTTTCTGTTTCAGTCCTGTAACTCAAATATCTTCGAACGTAGAGCTATCCTCTCCCTTCATCCTCCTCCTCCTCCACCCCTCCCCCTCACTCCTCTACCCATCTTCGTACGTGTCTAATGCTTTCCAAGATTCTCGTCTTTGAACGCAAAACGTGACTCGAGGGTTTCTGAAACCAACGAACGAACTACCATACGGCAAATTCATTTCTCTCCTGTATATATATGTACATGTGTGTGTGTGTGTGTGTGTTCACATATACGCAGACAAATACGACGTAAGAAAGTTTCTTGACTATCAAATATTTGATTTATTATCTTAGAACGATTAAAAGAAAATCTGTAAATCTCAAAAATGATTTGAATGATTTAATATTTGACAAAAGGGTTAAATAAAGTTATTATACTGTATAATATTTGACAGAAAGGTTAAATAAAGGTATTATACTGTCATTAAGGAAATACCTCAAGGATTTTTTAAGTACTTAAATAAAAAAAATTACACGATAGGATTAAACAGACGATTAGTATTAAACAAACTAACAATTTAACGATAAATAATCATCCAATGAATAAAAAATTTAACGAAGTTTAATAAAAAAAAAATTAAAACAAAAATAAACAACAAGAAAAGAACGCGAATTTAGGTGTATCTTATTTAATTTGTTATAGATAATTGAAATGTAAAATGAATAATATAAATTAACGTGAGAGACGATGAAATTTACGTTTTACGAGAAAAACCATGTTGCATTGTGGATGAGAGGTGTTGGGTGGGGTATTTGGTTTCCCTTAAAAACGGGTGGTTAAGTGCAAAGGGGGATCTATTCTAATAGAATTCACCACAACTCTTCTTCTACCTATAAGAGATCCCCACTATGAAATTAAGTTCACCCCTTTATACTCACCAATCCCCGTTTCTTCATCTATCTCTTCATCTATCCACCTATCTATCTATCTATCTATCTATCTTTCTCTTTCTTTCACTTACCACGAGTAAAAGCGTTATTATATATTCCGTTACATGCTCTTATTCATGAATGAGTAGTTCACTTCATCGTCATCATCTTCATAATCATCATCATCCTACTTTCCATAGCATTATATCAAAGAGACGATAAGGATAAGGAAATATCTTCAAATATTTTACAAATATATCATTTGTTGTGTATAGTATTACATTATTTTATATTGTGTAAATTACTATATGACGTTTCTTCGATTAAACTTTGAAAACAAGTAAACAAAATTCGATTAAATTTAGAAAATAATTTATTAACAAATATTGAGTTCCTAACGTCAATTAATATAGTTGCATTATTATATATTATTATTATATATAATAATTATAATATGTAATATTATATTATATAATTATTATATAAAATAATATTAAAAATTATTATTATATTTAATATTATTATATATATTAATAGTATTCTTTTATAAATATATATAATAATATTTATAAATATTTTAAGAAAGTATTTTTGAAAAAATAAATTATTTATATATACGTCTTTACTCTACACACATTGATTTCATTGAACGTTTATATGCGCCCATAATATTGAAAGAGTTAATAACGATTTGTGTTTGTGTGTGTGTGTGTGTGTGACAAGAATTTGAAGAAATGAAATTTATTGTGCGAAATGAAACTTTTTGTTTACGCAGTTTATATTTAGATTAGAAGAAAAAAAAAAGAAAAATTACGAACAACGAGAAAGTTCAATGGAAAGATTTAAAAGTTTTAAGAGAGAAAGAGAAAGAAAAAAAGAAAGAGAGAAAACAACGAGTAAGCTCGAAATTGGTCGTTGAAATTGAAGCAGAGTGTATAAATCGAATGAAAGAAAGACAGAAAGAGAAAAAGAAAAAGAAAAGAGAAAGAGAAAGAGTTAAACTTGTAACGATAGAGAGAAAGAGAGACAGAGAAACAGAAAAAAAAGACTAAAGGATAGTACGTAAAAGGAGAAGGGAACAAAATATGTGAAAGGAGTAAATAGGTGAGAGAAATAGAAAGAAAGAAAAAAGAACACAGTTCCTGTATGTGTGTTCGTGTGTGTGTGTGTATATGAGTGAAAGAGAGAGAGAGAGAGAGAGATAGAAGTTCTCAGGTTGCTGGAAAAGATTTCCGGACGAAAGCTTCCGGTAACGATGATCCTCCATTCCCGAGGGAATTCCGTCTCCAGAAGGAACGTTCTCTTCTACTTCCTTTCTCGACCCTTTTCCAAGCCCTTTTCAAACCTCCCCCCCCCCACCAATCTTCTACTACCTCCTACCCTTTCCCAACCACCCATTTCTTTCTTTTTCTTCTTCTTTTACACGTTTCTCTTTCGTTCTTCAACTTTTCTTTTTCTTTTTTTTTTTTTTTTTCATTTTCTTTCAACTGCATACCCTTTTTTACTTACTTTACTTGCTTTCCGTTATCTTTGCTATTCCTCTTTTCCGCATACCGTTTTATTTCCGGTCTGTCTAGCGTTTCGAAACATCCTACGTACCCACCGCGAATGAGGTGAGAAAGAAAACCTTGGAACCACTTAATAGGATTCCTTCTATTATCCTAAGTTATCCTTTTTTTTATTTTATTTTTCCTCTTTTAACAGAAGAACTTAAGAAAAGAATCAATTAAAGCAATGTCAATAAATTACTCAGCTCACGGTTGCTGTCTATGTTCTTCAAAATCAGGATATACAGAACAATCATCCTATCGGTAGTCCTTTATGGTAGCGAAACGTGTGTCACTTACGTTACGGGACGTAAAGGAATTTAAGGTTTGAGAAAATAAAGTTGTTCGTAAAATCTTCGGTGCATAACGCGATGAGGAAACGGGTGAATGGAGAAAACCCCATAACGTAGAAATACCCCGACTGTGCAACAAACCGGACATCATTAACGTCGTAAAATCACGCCGATTAAGATGGGCTGGTCATGTGGGGTGCATGGGGGTGGATCGAACAGTGCATAAAATACTGGTCGGTGTACTGACCGGGAAAAGACCACTGGGTAGATCGAAACGTAGATGGAAGGACAATATTATTTGGGGATCTTAAAAAAATGGGCTACGAAGACCACGAATGGAGGGGTCAAGTTCAGGGACGAGAACACTGGTGGGATTTGGTATTTGTGGCAATGAACTTTCGAGTTTCTAATGCCAATTAATAATAATATTAATAATAATAATAATAATAATAATAATAATATTACTTTGATAACTATAACAAATGAATAAATAAAATAACAAACAAAAACAATATTTAATCTGAGGGAAATTTGGGGCGGAAGTGGAGGAAACTGATCCCCAATGTACAAGTTGAAAATATTATTCACTATTGAAAATACAAATTAATCTTTTTTTCGTTGCATCTCTAGTGATTCTTTTTTTAAATATTTACAAATATTACCCCCTCCTTCCCCTCCACCCTTCTATTCAAATTGGAAAACGTACAAACACTTTTTAATATAATTCCGTTGAAGGATTTAGCAAAAATCAATCTACACGCACGAATCTGCTCGATGATGTTATCCGCGTTAACGAGAGGCTTACAAAACAAATTCACCCTCATTCCACATCACCCTCAACCTCCTTCCCATCCTCCCCTTCTTTTTTCTCTTTCTCGTGTTCACGATATTATAACACTTTTGTTACAAATTTTTGTAAAATTCGTACGACAAATGTCGATATATTTTTTTCAACAAAAGAGGATTTCTTTTTATTATGGCAAAGAATTAAAAAAATATATATATTAAATAAAACTATTAAAAAGAAAATAAAAAAACAATAAAAAGAAACACTAAAAGTTACGTATTTTATATATACATATAATATAAATTTAATATTAATATTACAATATTATATAATAAATATTTATATAATTAAATATTTAATATAATATATATTAATATGGCATTATATTTTTAAAATAATATATATATAAATATTATATTATTTTTTTTTTTTTGTAAATTTTCTATCGTATTGTATATTATTTTATTTTTATTGTATTATATACACATTTATATATATAGATATACACATTTTCATATAGGATTCACTTAACCACCACTCCTACATTGAAAATTGTGTAAACATAATAGTAAACAAATGTCGGGCATAAAGCTGACTACGTAAATCGCGTTATGATTCTATTTTAAAAACTCAAAGTGTTAAATTAAACGTACGTACTCGAGTGTTATACTACAAACGTTCTAGTTTCACCGTAGATAAGTGACACATACGCATACACCCACACATCCATATACACGTACATCCCACCTAACTATATCTACTCTCTCTTTCTCTCTCTCTCTCACTCTCTCTCTCTCTCTCGCTTTGTGTCTGTTCTCTTGGAAAGAGAAAAGAAAAGAAAAGAAAAGAAAAAATAATTAAAAAAAAAAAAGAACAAAACCAAAAAAGAAACAACGATAAAATTAACCACGCGAACGTTGATAAATAATACGAAAGAACGAAAGAAAGAAAATTTGACTAGCGTGTAGAGTTTTTATGACGTGACATAGAAGAATGAAGATTTTTTTTTTTTCTACTCTCTCAACGATTTCTAACCATGTGTGTATATACATGTATATATATACATACACACTAATATACGTACCACATGTAACATTCGATTACGTATAAAATATGTTCTAGTATAATATTTCAAATAATAAATCAACAACAATTGCTTTTTCATTACTAAACCCCATCGTTATTGTTAATTATCCTATTTCATACATCGAGTATCACCCCAATCCACCCCCAACCTCTTATTCCCTATACTTCGACGTTTATATTCACGGATATTTCATTTTTATATTGAAATAAATAACTCTAGAATCAAATTGCTATTTTGTATTTGGAAACAAAACGCACCTATCAATGTATTATTATTTTATAAATGTTTAAACTATTGTTTATTCCTATATATACTTTTATTTTTATAAAAAAAAAAATACTTTCCAGAAAAGTTTTAATAGGAGAGATGAGGAGTTGAGAGGGTGGGAATGGTTGTTGGGTCAAACAATGAACCTTTCAATCGAGAAATTTAATATTCCACGCATGTAGATAGTAGACACTTCTTCGAAATTTTCAGATTGACTATCCAGATATGGCTGTAAAAAAGGGGTAAAAAAAGATGGGAGGATGGTGAGGGTGGGAAATAAATAAATAGAAAGAAAAAAAAAAGGATGAGTTTGAACGAAGAGATACACAAACACACCGTATAATGCACTTATATACATGTATACAGGTATACAAAGAAAAATATAAAGTTGTTATTGCTGTTACTGGTTAAACTCACGCATATATCGATGTATACCACCATAGAAGAGAGTTTTATGGTGTTTGCATTGATTTTCTCCGACGACAGAGATAAACGATAAATATTATCGAAAGCATAACGTTCTCTTCGAAAGAGAAATAGAGAGAGAGAGAGAGAGAGAGAAAAAGTGCACGTGTTTTTGACGTAGAGAGTCGTGGGGGGAGGGGGTGGTTTACACTTTCGTTCAAACTAACACACAGACAATTTGTATTTCACGATAAAGAAATAATAAACTTTCTCTACTTCGTGATTCTATTTTTTTCTTATTTCTCTTTCTTTTTATCTTTCAAAATGACAAAACAATTTAACCACCATTATTTTTACTTTTTATTTTTTTTTTTATTTTTGTCTATTTTTATACAAGAAGATCGTGTTTATACCAAATGATAAATATTGTACGAGCTTTTAACAACGTACGACAATTCAATTTTCTCGTTCTATCTTTTCACGAACCTCCCCTCACAAGGTACCATCATTTTTCCCCCACCCTCAGTCCACCCCATCCCCCTACTCATCACTTCTGTCCTCTCATACTAGCACCAATACCATAAAAGTCTTTTTTTTTTTTTTAACATTTCAAATAAATTGCTTAAAAGCGCGTTAAACGAAGAGAAACTTTTTTTCTTCGTCTTTTTTTTTTCAGAGCTTTCGTCGTCCCAATACTTTTTTTGTATCAAAATTATAAAATGTTATATATATATATATATATATATATATATATATATATATATATATATATATATATATATATATATATTTTTAACATAGATATATGAATAGAAGGTAAAAAAAGAAAGAAATTGAAACCGATAGGAGTTGAGATTGATATGAGGGGTAGGTGAGGGTAAAAAGTCCGTAATTCTCCTTCACATTCGACTGTTAATATTTTATCAAACGTTTCAAATATCCTCCACCCGAACCCTCACCCCTCGCCGAGTATTAAAAACGAGTCAAATTAATCGTTCCGATTTCAAACGGGACAACTTTCTTTTTTTCTTTTTTTGTTTTTTTTTTTGTTTTGTTTTATGCAGACACACGAATAATATAACGATTCCGAGGTTAACTGGTATATTGTGTTCTAAAAAAAAAATTCACTAGGAGTAAATCTCGTATGTATGTACGTATCGATTATTGAAATAAAGAAAAAGTGGAACGTCAACGTTATACATTACTGTATATATTATTCATGCATCACGTCTGGCTCATTAAGAACTATACATACCTATGAAAAGTTTATTGGACCATTAACGATATTTTTAAATACACAAACATTTTAATAACATATATATATATATATATTTATAAATTTTATAATATCAATTAAACTAAATTTAGAAATTGTATATAAATATAATACAATTATTATATAGAAAATAAATTACCATAAATTTAATATTAATATAAATTATATTTTATATATATAATATTATATAATAATTATATATAAAATATTATTTATATATATTATATATAAAGTGTTAAATAAATATAAAATATAGAATACAGTATAAAAAAAAATTAATAATAATAATAAAATTAATAAAATAATTACTAAATAAATAATAATAAATAATAAAATAAATAACAAATTTATTATTACAAAATTATTATAGTTAGCAAACAAATAAAATAAGATTACAATATTATTTTAAATAATGTTGTATAATATTATAACAAATTATAGAAACATTACATAAAAAAAATTAATTAAATATATAAACATATATAAATATTTCTAACAAATTGACCTATTTACAACAACAACAACAACAACAAAATAATAAAACAAAAAGTAAAACATTTGATTATTCACCAATAAGAAAAGAAAAAAGAATTGTGAACGATGAAATAAAAAATTTTTTGTAAAAACTTTGGTCAACTATTAAATTGTTTAATAATCCGAAAAAAAGACCAATCAAACGGATCAATGAAATATTAACGCAGTCATTAATTTTGTGATCGTTTAAACTTGTTAAACCGTAGGTCTCTCCCTATTATTGCCCCGTAATAATGATTGGAGAATGGGGGAGTATAAAGGGTGGGCCCTGCTGACACAGAGAGGGTCAGAGAACCAACGGTCACTTTGAGTGAAAAACCGATGGAACGTGTACACTACTATACTAAAAAGGATAAGCAGTAGACCCCTTCAACCTTCTAACTAAACCTGGATTTACCGGTTTTAACGATGCTCCAATTGCTTCTCGGTAATTACACGTTATACCTAAGGGAACCCTTTTAACGAGTACAATCAAGGACAATCATCGTTTGTTAGAAAATATTTAATATTTGATTTCTAATTAATAACTCTTTACCTTGACCTTCATTTTTACAAAGAACAAAATATCAAAAGAATATTAAAAAGTATCTGATTAATTTAACATTATTTTTATTTGTTAATTTAAAACAAATTTTCTAATATTCCACCCACTATTATATTAATACAAATTCATAAAACATATTATTAATCTAATAATCATATATATATATATATATATATGTATATATATGTATATATGCATTAAGGAGACCTTCTACTCTGCAATTAAAAAAAATTTTTCTTTTTTTTTTTTTTACATTTTTCGAATGTATATATATGTAGAAATATTGTGTTAAAATTTCAAAAAGATCCGATGTCTCTAACTACATTTTTGGTGCCTGAACGTAACTACCTCGGACCGCTTTCCTGAGCGTTCGGCGCGCACGGACGACTCTTATCTTGTTCAATCCCTTTCTCTTTCATTGTTTATTCAAGCAGTTTTTTTTTATTGTAATCTGTATAATCCTTCGTATTGTCAGGTATATTTTTCGGGGGATCAGACATAGAGAAATATATAACTGTCTGAAGATGATGATATATAGATTATTAAATTATGATGATGTTAATGGGCTAATAATTTGAATAAAACGTGGCCCATTGCTGGGCCCATTAATCAGCCAATGATCAACTACCATTAATGGGCCGATAATAAATGCCGGTAATGGGCCGATAATAAATGCCGGTAATGGGCCGATAATAAATGCCGGTAATGGGCCGATAATAAATGCCGGTAATGGGCCGATAATAACTGCCGGTAATGGGCCGATACTAAATGCCGGTAATGGGCCGATACTAAATGCCGGTAATGGGCCGATACTAAATGCCGGTAATGGGCCGATACTAAATGCCGGTAATGGGCCGATACTAAATGCCGGTAATGGGCCGATACTAAATGCCGGTAATGGGCCGATACTAAATGCCGGTAATGGGCCGATACTAAATGCCGGTAATGGGCCGATACTAAATGCCGGTAATGGGCCGATACTAAATGCCGGTAATGGGCCGATACTAAATGCCGGTAATGGGCCGATAATAAATGCCGGTAATGGGCCGATAATAAATGCCGGTAATGGGCCGATAATAAATGCCGGTAATGGGCCGATAATAAATGCCGGTAATGGGCCGATAATATATGCCGGTAATGGGCCGATAATATATGCCGGTAATGGGCCGATAATAAATGCCGGTAATGGGCCGATAATAAATGCCGGTAATGGGCCGATAATAAATGCCGGTAATGGGTCGATAATAAATGCCAACTTTTAGATCGATATCTTTTATAGTTTTCCTGGAAAAAATTCGCGAAAATAGCCTTTTTTTTAGGTGCTCAGAGTAGAAGGTCCCCTTAAACGCGTTTATCTCGAAACTATGTTTTGAAATACTAGCTCCATCGTATCTCACGAACCAGTAAACCGATTCTTATAAAATTTAATCCACATATTCTACACATTAGCTGTAACAAAGTGACGGAGAGTTTTTTCTTAAATTTTAATTTTTACTATTTATTTTTAGTCAAAAACAATAAAAAAAAGGTCAAATTTACGTTTTTTTTTGTATTTTGTCCACCATTTTTTTATTTATTGATAAAATTTTTATATAAAACTGTCACTTTGTAGCTGAAGTCATACAGAATATAAAACCATTTTACTTTTATGTTTCAGGTAAGCCATTCTCAAGTTCTGATGGAGCTACCAAAGCACTAAAGTTTTAAGGTGTTTTTTTATACTACTGTTTTTGCAATAAAAAATTAATTAAAATGAAAAAATAAAAATTCATTTATATAGTTTAGGACTCAATTTAACAAACCCGACAACTTTTAGATCGATATCTTTTATAGTTTTCTTGGAAAAAATTCGCGAAAATAGCCTTTTTTTTAAGTGCTCAGAGTAGAAGGTCCCCTTAATAATACATATTTAATTAAAATATAGTATGTATTACATTTAATTTTCTAAGATTAATATAAATTGTCTGTATATGTACCTAAAAAAAGAATCTTAATATAATTTATATATGTAACCCATTTAAAATATGAATTTCGTTTATTTTGTAAAAATAGCCACGTAAAGCTAGTGAAATAATTATACTTTGAATTGTTAAAGTATAAAAAAAAAAAAAGAAGAAGAAGAAGGTAAAATTACCATAACACATATGCACGAAATTAAATGGAACGAATAAAAAAAAGTTTAACCTTTGAGTTTTCGTTTTAAAAAAATCACAACGAAAACTTTTCGTACAAACCAATCGAACGATTGTACTTTTCCTCTCAACCCCGTCATCCCTCTCACCAATACTATCTACTTTCTGCATTTTTTTTCTTTTTTTATTTAATTCTTTTTTTTATCTCGTTTTATTATATATCTATATATATATATAATATAAGTTCGGATGAAAGCTTTAAATTTCTCCTTTTGCTCCTCTTTTATTTCCCCAACCAACGAAACGAAAGTTTCAAAAAGTTCACACAGTTTATATCAGAAAATTATCCAAGAAAGCACTTTGCGTTATTATATTTTCACCCCCTTACTCGACTATTTATCATACCTATGGGAGAAGAGGGGAAGCTAAGGTAGGGGGTGGTTCTAACGTTAAATAAAATATTCGACGTGAGTTAAATAATACGTTTAACGTGTTTTTAAAAAAGTTACATTGGAATCTCGGTGATGACCGAATGAATAAAAAGAAAGAACAAAGAAAATAAAAGAAATAAAAAAAGAAAAGAAGAAAAAAAAAGAAACAAAAAATCTAACGAAAAGAATAATAAACCTAATGAAAGTTCTCTCACAAAGTTGAAAACTTTTCTATTCCATTCTATGGGGAAAGGTGTGGGGGTGGTGGGGTTAGGAGAAAAATACGAACGTGTATATATATATATATATTTTTTTTTCAACTTTTCCTATTTTTTATTCTTCCCTTTTCCTTTTTTTTTTTGTACTCATGGAGAAACTCAAGTCATAAGTACCGGGTCCTGGTTGTATAATAAAATAAAGTATCGTTACGGTAAGATGCTTTTACACCCCTGCACGGGAAAAGAAATAAAATGAAAGAGAAATATATATATTTATGTATTTTTTTGTTAATATTAACTAAAAGAATACATAATCTTATATATTATCATTACGTAAAATAACTAAATATCTATCAATAAATAAATCAATCAATAAATATCTTTCTCAATGTAAAAACATATTAAAATATTTATTATTAACAGAATACTTAAAATGCTATTTACTACCATTAAATGAGAAAACTAAATAAGTATCTGTATGTACCTGTGATTTTAATCTAATAAATTTAAGATCAGACAATTCAATGGCAAGAATATAAAATTCGTTTTTTTATTTTTTTTATTTTTAAAATACAACGACTTCGTCGTCTCGTATTCGATATTTATTATTTACTATGAGTATCATTAGAAAAGAATGAACGATAAATAATTAGGAAGGAAAAGTGCAAATGCATTTGTTGCACTCAATAAAAAAACAAAGAATAAAACAGAGACAAAAGAAATATAATAAATAAATGAAATAAGACAAAAGTTAGAAAGAAAGAATGAGAGAAAACAAGTAAAGAATATTAAAATATGATACATGTGTTAACAAAAGTGGTTATAATATTATTGTTTTAACAAATGGATATCGATGAAAACAACATATACCTATATATATATATAAATACTAATTCACTTACACACGTATTTACGTCAATTTTCCAATCACCCGTTGCTTTGCAACGATTGAATAAACAAAACTCCTATACATGTGCATGGACAATCGTCTCTGATTAAAAAACAAATGATATTTGTCGAAATAACAATATCCTGTATTTGTACCCAATGGGTTTGATTATTTGTGCAAAACGAGGGAGACACAATCGAATAAATTCGAAGAATCAAATTCGATGGTCCTTCAACTAAAATTACCCCACACCCTTCTTCCCAATATTTTTATTGTTTCTGTTTTTTTAAATAATAATTATTTCCAACACTTTTAAAACGTGACAAAGTACTCGTTGCGAGTTGTAATGGGATGGGACGAAGTGAAGTAATGGGGGGGGGGGATGTTTGTGTGTGGGAGAGTGTGTAAGGGAAAATAATGTATGTTTAATTCTTTCGAATTCGTTCATTTTTTAAAATGTAGAACAACATTTTGGGATGGCCAAAAGGTTAAAAAGTACATTTACGTAATTTCCTACAAAAGCACACCGGTACACCACCCCCCAACCAACCGACCCACTCACTCACCAACACTTGTCTGCTCTTTTACTTGCTTTTCTGTAATTTTAATTATTCCATGCATTACAAAAACGTTTTACTTTAGCACCAGCAATACCAGTACCATCAACCACCACCAGTACCAGCAACCAGCACCAGTCTCTCCTTCTTCTTCTTCTTCTTCTTCTTCTTCTTCTTCTTCTTCTTCTTCTTCTTCTTCTTCTATTACTACTATTACTCGTTTTCATTCTTCCTTTGCTTCTTTCGACCACTGTTCACCCGTTAGAATCATAGTAATTACCGATTAGCATTTTAATCGATATTTTTATCACGTTTACGATTTCCTCTACCGTGAGATTTTCCAAATGACGCTAACTCTTACCTGCCCCCATAAGATTAGGGGAAAATAATAAAGGTAGGTGGGTAAGTAGGTGCGTTTAAAAACCTCCCCCTCAACCCCTACTTTTATACTAACCTTAAAACACATAGCTAATAATGCTATTACAGTTATCGTCAATTTTAAATACTACCCTCTATTTGATTTTTTTTATATATTTTTTTTACCAATTTTCCACTCAAACATTTTTTTCTTCTAATTACGGAATAAATTCTTTTAAATCTTTCTCCTATAATTTTTGGATCTTGTGCTGAATATAAATAAAGAATAAATAAAATGAAATTAAATAAAATAAAAAATAAATACAATGAAATAAAATAAAATAAAGAATAAATAAAAATGAAATTAATTACTTATATAATTTATATAATGTTGGCAACACGTACGCTCATATCGGAGTTTTGTAGAAGAGAGAGAGAGAGACACGAGATCATCTCCTAGCTTAAGCAGTTTTCGCGGTCACGTGATATTTACACACATACACATCATAAAAGGTGATTCTTACATGTTTACTTCACTTTTAGACACTCATCTACGCACTCATCAATATTTACGTATTGAACTTGCTTTGAACTTGACGAAATACAAAATAAATTTATCATATATGTGTTCTAACGCGAAGATTCTAATATTTACAATATATATATTACAACAGAAACAAAATTGAAATAATTCATAAACGATAATAATACTTTTACGATTTAATTTAAATATCTTCTCTTCTTCATTCTACATAGATACACATATATGAAGAAAAAAAAAATAAAAAAGAAGATTAGATGAGGAGTCATGTGGGGGGGGGGGAAGATTGAAGAAGTAAAATTGAGAAAGAGAGAGAAGAAAAATAAAAAAAAATAAGCTTAAGCTTCGTGCTCGTTTTAATTAACGAAGTAATTAACGGTATAAACGGTTACTAACGTGAAAGAAAGAAAACGTAGATTTAAAATATATATATATATATATATATATATATATTATTTTCTTTTATATTTTAAATTTTATATTTTATTTTTATATTTTATTTTATATTTTGGAATGTAATATATTTTATGTTATATTTTATATATTTTATATATTTTATATTTAGGATATTTTATATTTTAAATTTTATATATTTTATATTTAAAATATGTTATACATATATATATTAAAAAAATTAAAATAGAGGATACGATTCTGAGATTTACATTTTTCTTAGGGGTAGAAATAATAAAAAAAAAATGAAAATTACCACAAGAAAAAATATAATTTCAACTTTGTGAATAGATATACATATTACTAACAATAAGTAACATATAATCGTTGTACGTATTTAATGCGAATGAACTTGCTATACTACAGTAACTACCTGAAACCTAAGCAAGATGCTGATAGATAATTAGTGAAATGGGGAACAAGAAAGGGGGAGGAAGGGAACAAGGAGGGGGGAAGAGGTGAGAATAGAGACGATTTACGGTTGATCGGTGTGTTCATGACACGTCTTCTGTGTAAACTATTGTAACTGGGTTAACATTATGATCTCCCTCCTACCCTCACTCGATTTCGATCTTACCACGAAACATACACCCACAACACACACACACACACACATACACACACAGTACTACATAAGAGAATAATTATTATTATTTAAGTGAATTAACAAATAGTTAAATATTTTATATAATTATTTCGAATTAATTACTAAAAATTAATTTTTAATTAGTAAAAATTACTAAATCAAAAAAAGATACTATAAAAAAAAGTTAATTAAATCTAAAGATATATTTGTTATTTCATTATTTATTTAATAATCATGTACTAATTGATCAAAAATTATCAAGTTAATTTTGATAACTAATTAAAAATTATATTATCATAATGTATAACAAAAATTTTCATTACGTATCTTTACTTAGGCTAGTGTTATTTTTTTTTTTTTTTTTATTAATAATATCATTCTATTTTATTTTTCAATAATTTATATTTGCTTTTATTCCATCATTTATTTATTTTTTATTTTTTTTTATTAAATTTTATTGGATCCTTTCCTATATACACACAAAACAACCCGACCAAAACTCACCCCTCCAACCAATATCTACATAATCATACGTATATCTGATACGCATTGTTTTTGTATTTGTTTTATACCCTCCCCCCATTGTTAACCCTTCTCCCTTCCAACCCCTCCGATTATTGTCACGCGAGATATCGTTATGTGAGACACGACGGAGCCGAGTTAATAAGGGAGAAGGGGAAGGAGGCAAAGGTGGCAGTAAGGGGTTGAGACTGATGGTGGTGGGGAAATAGGGTGGTATTTTCTCTGTGACAAAAAACTCACATGACATCGCGTGCGTAAATGCGAACAACAAAGATATACAGAAGTACACAACTGACGCCAAACTGACTGGCTACACCTGCTGCTACTGCTGTTGCTGCTACCACCACTACCATCACAACCATCATGACAATACTTTCCTATTTTCTACCTTTCTCGTAAAAGAATATCTTGTGTTTTTATAAATGCAACCCATTTTTATTTTGGCTTCCTTTATTTTTATTTTTTTTTCTATTATTTGAATTTTATATTTTTTTATTTTTTACCCCGACACTGAACAAAATTTGTATCGTTTTATTTTTTATTTCAAATTGATATATATATTTTACTATATTATTACTTTTACAATACTATAAATTATATTATTATATACTTTATAATTAATATATTAATATAATTATATATTACTTAAATAAAAATATAATTATTTATACTTATTATATTATTTATTATATTATACGAATTTATATATATATATTCATTTAATGATTTTATTATTATTATTATTATTATTTATAACAATAAAGAAATAGATCTTGTTTTTCTATTGGTAGTATTAAAAAGAAAAATAGAAATATGAATTTAAAAGAAATATATGGAAAATAAACTAGGTCAAATGAAAATTACTTTCCAACAGTCATACCTTTCTTCTTCTTCCCCACCTTCTCTTTCTACCTTTCCCCCTACCCCTATACCCGGTAATTCATTCGTGTAATTAATTTATTCGAGCAATGATATGCGGTTACTACTGCAGCTGTACAAACACTTAACATTTCGGTATACACTGTTATATCGTTTTATGGGGTTTCCAATGGCAACGATGATATACTTGTCGAATGTTTTTCTATTTAATTTTGTTCTTTTTTCTTTCACCCTATTTATTTTTACATATACAAATGATGTAGAAAATTATTGTTATAAAAAGAAGAAGAAAAAATAAATAGTTCGTTTAAAGTTCAATTTTGTAAAAAAATATTTCTATTTTATTCTATGTGTGTTAGTGTATGTGTTGTGTGTGTACGCAAATTATTAATTACATTTTATTATATTAATAAGATAAATACATTAATTAAAAATATTATATATTTAAAAAATTAAAATTAAAAAATTATTAATTATAATTTATTATATTCATAATAAATTTTTTTATTTATTTATTATATATTAAATTTTTATTAAATATTAATAAAATAAATATATTAAATAAAAATATTATATGAAAAAAATTAAAATTAAAAAATTATTAAATAAACTATCATTAAATAAATTAATTTAAATTAAAATTATTTATATATATATATATATATATATATATATATATATATATATATATATATATATATATATAACATGTAAATTAAAATAATATGTAATATTAAAATGCACAATATTATATTGTTGCATTGAGGTAAAATAAATGAACAATAGGTAGACTAGGACAAGATGAATTTGTTCAAAAATTAGATCGTTGGTTTATTATGGTGTATACAACATACACCTAGCAACCGATTCAATAACCAAGTACAATACCTAAGTAAAATAAGAACAAGTCAAACATAGTCTCTCTCTCTCTCTCTTTTTCTCTCTTTCTCTCTCTTACTCTCTTTCTCTCTTTGTGTATACACATCGTGTGGACGTTTCGCTTTGTCATTGACGTTCCTTTCATGTACTACATTAGTGATAAAATGAAGAAGAGGAAGAGAAAGAGAGAGAAAGAGAGAAAGAGAGAGAGAGAGAGAGAGAGAGAGAAAGAGAGAACTAGAACAGAACCTTTAATTAACTTTACTCAGGCAATTGCTTTTCTACAAGAAAGGCAGCTAACCGCCACATGGTAAACTTTAAACGTGACAATTCATCGCTCATGCTAACAAAATTATTTCTCAAATCTTTCTACATCATAGGTGTAGAAAAAAAAAAAAGAAATAGAAAAAAAATAGAAAAAAAAGAAAAAAATACACACACACACACAAAGAAACACACGATAAATAAGGAATAAATTATTATTTTTTATTATTAATTTTTGATTACGATTTGATTATGATCGATTACGTTTCATTCATTTTTTAACCACTCATATTTTAACACTTAGTTCATATATACATATATGCGTGTATTTATATATTATTTATTACTATAATCGATCTTGTTAAATATTAGCATGATATGAGTCGTCTTACGATCATAATTTTTCCATACGTGTTTTTAATACCCTTTTAACTGGCACACGTCATTCATAAATAGCTGACGCATGCATATATTTCCTGCTGCATTATCATATATCTCTATCGTTCATAGATGCATGATTATTTTTCAACGCTAAACTTTTGCAACGATCGGTCGAATGACACGCGTCCTATTAAATTGTACAATGAAAAATGAAAAATAAAAAATAAAAAAATAAAACGTATAAAATGAAAATATTATTCATTTTTAAATAAATATATTGTTCGCTATAATCAATGAATTAAAATCTTATTCTAGATATAATAATTATTTTTTAATATTTGATTATTCATGATAGGAAAAAGTATACATGAAGTCACAATATAAATTTATTATTAATTGTTTTTAATAATTTAATTCATATTTTCTTTTTATATCATTTTGTAAATACAAAAAAAAATAAAATATCCAATTGATTAAAATTAAATTTTATAATAATATATATATGTTATTATTTTAAATAGATAGGTATAGTTATACACGAAGTTTCAATAAACTTAGTATTTAATTATTAACAAATAAATTCTTATATATTTTTCTATTTATAATATTTTTATAATTATATGTATATATATTTGCTGGATATTTTCTACAAATGTATTATGCAATATATAGTTGTATAACAATATATATTAAATATCAATATTTCATACTCATTCTTATTATTCGATGAAATCAAATCAAAGTTGATCAATATAAAAAGTTGAACACACACAAAAATTCATCTCGTTCGTTAAAATAATTTCTTTTCTTTCCCTTTTTTTCTTTTTTTTTTTTTGAAGTTACGAAAATAAATAATGATATAATATATATAGGATTTCTATTAACTGATGATTATAATGTCCAACGATGGAAAGTTTAAGAATGTTCGAAACCCATACCCTTTTACAAGCTTGGCTTATAATTAACACGCTGCTTTACCAAAGACCGTTATCAAAAGTTTTCTTGCTGTGGTATAATCAGTGATCCACCACCCCCCCTTCTCCCTATTGTTATCTTCGGAAACGGCTTTTGTTAACGAATACACGGAGTTACGACGCTTTTATGTGTGCACACGTCGTTAGAAGAGAAAATGAGAGAAAGATAAAGAGAAAGAAAGAGATAGGTACAAAAGTACATACGTGGAATTAGGATATTGCGTGTATTCGTGAAAAAAAAAAAAACAATAATAATAATAATACTAAAAGAGGTTCTAGAAACTGAGTACATGATTTGCATACTCTTTTTTCTTCTCCTTTTTCCTTTTTCTATTTTTTTAATAGTACCCTGTTCATATTTTTTTCTTTTAAACATCTCCATTCATCATTCCAGTCTTATTTGGAAATCAGTGTACATTTGAAAATGTACACTGTAACCAATTGACAAAAATCTTCATTCTATATTAACACTATGACATCCAGTGGCTTCACGTTGGTGTCATTCGGAAATTATCCCGCAAACGCTTTAATTAATATAAATAAATAATATAATAAAATATCTATTATATATATATATATATATATATATATATAAAATTTATATTTATATTTATTATTATTTATATAATATTATATTTATATATATATATAATAGATATTTTATTATATTATTATATTATATATTATTTATGATATTTTATATATTATATTATATATTATTATATTATTATATTATATATATTATATATAATATAAAATAATATATAAAAAATATAATAAACAATATAATAAAAAAAACGTATTAATTAATATAAATAAATATAAATACAAAAAAAAATCTTAATTTGTGTTAACATATATATATATATATATATATATTTTATTTTATTTATTTTATTTAAAGTCATTGAACCTAAGTTCACGATAAGAATTACCTACTATAAACGAACTATACATAAAATGAATGTTAACAAAATTAATATAATAATAAAAAATAATCTAAAAAAAATAATAAATAAATAATATAGTTATAATACTTATCTATGATTTTGTCTGTAGTACCAAAGACGGATGATATTCAGGCCGTGGGCATATGTATATCCGTGTAACGTTATGAATTATGCGAGAGAGGCCAGCATTGAACGGTAATTGAGGAGGTAATCATGTCTCATCCTCTCACCCACACCTCGGCAATACTCTCTCCGACATATATCCCTATCCTCCTCTCACTCTTTTTCTCTCTCTCTCTCTCTCTCCCTCTTTCTATGCATAGTTCACACTTCGTTCATGCCAATTAACCGTCGCGGAAGATATTTTGACCAGTTGGAGTCTGTTATCCTCAACGATTCGTAGTACTTGCCATAATCTCTTCACCTCCTCCCCTCCCCCTCCCCCCCCTAATCCCTTTATTCTTCCCTCACCATTACCTCTCTTTCACCATTTCGTAAAGCAAACTTTAACATTTCTCTTTCTATTTCTATTTCTTTTTTTCTTTCGTGATAAAAAGGGACAATGTGTTTGATCGATCAAACAAATTCACATAATCGATAAATCCAGGTATAATATATGTGCCCATAATTATGAAAGTAGTATAATATAATTATAATTAATTATATTATTAAATTATATATTTAATATAAATATATTATATTAAATTGAATAAAAATATTTAAAAAAAAGTTTCCTATATAAATATATAAAAAATTTATATTTTATTAAATAATGATATATGTAATAATGATATAATATTGATAATTAAATTTAAAGTAATTATATATAGATTATATACACATATATATATATATATATATATATATATATATATATATATATTTTTTTTTTTTTATTTGAATAATGTTTTATATATTTTTATTTGAATAAATTGAGAAATAAATTCATATATACATATATTATATATTAAACGAATTATAATCAATAATATTAATAATAATGATATATATTATATATCATTATATTATTTCATATATGGATTCATTACATATATATGTATATTCATGTAGTATATATGTAAAAAATATGTCCCGCCAGGTCACATTACCTATATGCATATATATCCAACGATATGTGCAAATTTGTTCCGTTAAATAAATAACCATTAATTAATGGTAGCAAATTATTGATAACAGCTAATTATTACCGATAATTTACTAGTCATTACTAAATAATTATTATTAATAATCATCACGTTAATTAAATCGACAAAATATTTATTTATTTATTCGAATTATTTATTAATGTTATCATTATCTCCAATAATGATTATATTATTTATAAACAAAAATAACAAAACCAAAAAGTTTCAATAAACAATTAAACAAACAATCAAATACACATATCACATTAAATCACATCTCACATATCACATATTATATATTACATATTACAAAAGTGCACATCCAAACAAAAAATAAGAAGAAAAAAAAGATAAAATAAATAATATAAAATAAATATAAATAAAATAAAATAATATATAAATATATATTATGTTAATAAAATACTTTTTATAGATATTATACACATATTACATACAATTGATTTGTTGTTCAACTATTACAATTAAATTTTAAACCTGTAAAGATTGACTGAAAAAAAAAATAAAAATAAACAAAACATTTTGTATGAATGACCAAAAAAAAAAAAAATTTCAAATGCACATTGTAAACTTATAATTATATGTTTTTATATATGTAAGTGAATAACTTTTTTACATGAAAAATAAATTGTATCGTATCTAACATTAATTACAATTGATTGTTACTTTTTTTGTTTGTTCTATCGTTAAAATTAAATTCTAAACTTGTAAAGATTGATGAAAAAGGAAAAAAGAAACGTTCTGTTGGAATGAGTAAAGAAAAATTTCAAATGCAAAGTCTAAGAGATAGGTGAGACGATCTGAGAATACTAGGCAGTTAAATGCGAGAGAACAAAATTGTAAGAAAACAATGATACAACTAAGAATACTAATCGTAAAGTAGGAAAAAAAGAAAAATTATCTACGTGGTTTACTGACAAATTAACTTACGTAAGAAAAAGAAAACTTATTGTTAGAAAAATGTATTCTTTTATCTAATAAGACGCAAAGAATTTCTACTCACTTATGCCACGAACATGAATTATGATTAAGCATTCATTCTTCTTGAGAATAAAATAAAAAATAATAATAAGAAGAAGAAGAATAATTGTAAATACGTCTAAAAATATTCTTGATTGAAAGTGTGTTCAATATAGTTTCAACAATCATAAGATAATATTGATAAAACCTGTCATGATAAAAATAGTCATCTGATTCTAATTGATTAACGTGACAAACAACTTAAAAATAAACTTTTACGAAGAAAAAAATGTTCTAATAATAATTTTTCTATTAGAATGAACAGAAACGTTCAACAATCATCGGATAATCATATTAATCAAACCTGTTGGGATGAAAATAGTCATGTGACTCTATTTTGTTAATGTGACAACTTAAAAATAAACTTTTACGAATAAAAAATATTCTAACAATAATGTTTCTATTAGGATGAACAGAAAAGTTCAGCAATCATCGGATAATTATTTTGATAAAACCTGTTATGATAAAAATAGTCAAAAGGTTTTATATATATATATACCTTGTTTAAATTACTATTTCACTTACATACTAAATAATTATAGTTTAACTTCAAACAATTACATTACCCAAAACAACTCACCAAACACAAACACACAAAACTTTTGATTCACCTTAATACAACCAATTGCACAAAATATAATCATTGATAATAAAATGAAGCTAAAAAAAAATAGATCTAACCCATATAGTACCTGACAATAAAACAAAAAGAAATAGAAGACAAATAGATAAAGTAAGAAAGAAAAGAAAAAAAAGAATGGAATAATGGCATTGTGAAACAAAACGAGTCTAATAAACCACAGACTTGCTAGTAGTGTGACACACCCTAACTTTCATTTTATCGTTAGGTTGTTTTCGAATACTCCTTTATAACAGCCACTGTGTTTCAATGTAGAAATGTAACGTCGGTGGTGGTCAGTAACTATCCCAAACTAGTGCTACTTTCCACATGGTTCCCTAACTATCTTAAACTGCCAATGCACTGGGTTGCTACTCCTACATACTCTTCTCTCACTCATTCACTCACTCACTCTCTTTTTATGGGGGTAGGGTGAGGTAGAGGGAAGCAACCGATTCTCTATGGGCTAATGGTACACTCCTCGGCGTTCATTTCATTCCAACACATACACACACATATATATATAGATATAGATATTTGTACTTAACAAACATAGTGAGTGATAGAACGAGTAAGATGTGAGAATCATATTTTACTTATAATTAGAAAATGAAATTATTCATTTTACTTTGATATAGAATATATTATTATTATTATTATTAATATAATAATTATAAATATTAAATATACGAAAGAGAAACTTAAGAACTTAAACTTACTTAACTTATTTGTATTTGTATTTATATTATATATATATATTGATTATTATATTTTTACGTTATCATATTAAATTAAATAATAATATAAATAAAAATGAAATTTTAATTTATTGTTTAATTAATTTTTTTTATTATCTTATTTTTAAAATTGAATTAAATAAAAAATACATATATTATATATTTAAATCAATATTAATTTTTGAAATATATATAATATATAATAAACGCTTTTTATAATTCAATATTATAAAATATTTCTTTCGAAACTATCACAATCGTCGTTTGAATTAAATTATGAACCGTAAAACGGGGAATGAATTAAAAATGTTTCACAATTCTTTTGTCTTAAAGTAAGAAAAAAAAATAAAAGAATAAAAGGTTGGTCGAGTCTGATCGATTTTTATTCATTTATTTCACACACACACACATATTACCTTTTAATTAAACCCCAATTAACTCGATGAATTATAAATTATTTATGTCGATAAATGTGAATCGGGGACATTTCAAAGAGATTTTACAAAAAAAAAATTAAAAATATGGTATCTATATAGGTTGGTAGTAACATTTTCTAAATTACTTGACGGTATGGCAACCACTTTTACGTACACGTTTTTACTCTTATTAAAAAACAAAAACAAAAAAAGTACAAAAAAACAATCATAACTACTCAAAAAATGTAATAATAAGTTTTAATATCCTATGCAGCTTGAAAAGTAGAAGAAAAAAAAAATAACAGAAAAAAATGTGTCTCACAAACGAATAATGCAAAACTATCCAAAATTAAATGATTAATCATGCAACGAATTTTTTATTTTTTTAAATAGATATTTCTTTTATCAAACATTCCTTCATTTTTTATTCAAATAACCTGTAAAAATACAAAAAAAAAAAATAAACATTTCTTATTTCGTTTATCCTATCATTAAATTAATAATATTAATATTAACCAAAAATTATATTTTTACATTTTTAAATAAATTATTTTATCATTTAATTAATAATCAAAATAATAGTCAAAAATAATTTTTTTTTATTTTTAAATAAATTATTTCATGTTTAATAAATGTTATCTCAAGTCTAAAATAATAAATGATAAGAAGAAGAATACCAAAAAAAAAAAAAAACAAATCAAATAAACGTAAATCATAGAAAGATAAAGATGTTGTGGGTGTTCAAAAGTATGAGTTAGTTCGATTCAATTAGGAGGATAAGGGGAAAAAACAGGTACTGGGTAGGAGGTGGGGTTAACGTTATAGGGAAATACGAGATATCAGAATTATGCGGCTTTCGCGAACGTCCTAATGGTAATGGAGTAATGCAACGTTGATTGCGCTCTGGTTCTGCCAAGAGCAAGGTAGCAGTAGCAGCAGCAGCAGCAGCAGCAGAACACTATCTTCTCTCATTACTCACCAGACGATAACTCGGTAGAGTTTTGACGTCGACGAGAGTTAGAGATGAGCCACGAGTGGCCTGAACGAACGAACGAACGAACGAAAGGTATGAACGAATACCTATATATGTATATATATATCTCTATACCAATAGGATTATGCATACATATTAATAATATAGGATTATTAACTCTATTATTACTTTGAAATTTAGCAATTTCGAGTTTTGGTCATTATTTGCAAAACTATTTAGATTAAATATTAATAACTTGATTTATGTTATTTTTATTTGTTAATAAATATCCATTAATCATGTTTGATTTATGAATTATTATGTTGTTTGGATTGTTTCTTTAAATACCTTTTTCTTTTTTTAGAATATTACCCTAGTAACACACAATATTTTTTCAATATTTTGTGTTACTAGGGTTGTTAAAATGATGCATGTGACAGGGTAAGTGAAACAAAATTAGTACTACTTTTTTGGTAGTTGATATTTTATAAATTAAATTGATCAATATATATATATGTATAATATATTTTTTGGTTCGTATAATATAGAAATTAAAATCATTTAAAAAAGAATTTCTAAATTAATCATATTTTATACAAAATCACTCAATGTAAATTCAACCGTATTATTACAGAAACATATAGTGTATTACATAAACACATAGGAAACACATGAAAACATATTAATGTTATCCTAATCTTCGGTTATATCTTTAAGGGAGGAATAATTTAAAAAAAAAAAAAATTAAAATATATTTAAAATTAAATATCTTTAAACACATTAGCCATATATATAATATCGTTTTCTATCGCTTTGTATATTTACTCGTATGAACGAGATTATAAGAGGATCGTCTACGGATACCGCATATTATCGTGTCTAGGAACGAATCTGATATATGCCAGCGTATATTGTGTCCTATTAACTTTATGCTTGAACGATCGAAAGATCGTATTAGAGGTTAATTCGTGCATAGGATCTATCTATACATATATATATATATGGATTCTGAACTTACGCGTACACCGTCTAGCATAACGATTAACGCATTAATCGGCTTATTACGGAACACTATGAAATAGACTGATGGCTTTATCGATTTTCTTCTTACTATAGTAAAAGTATAGAAATTATGTGAAACATGATTAGTATTATCATTCATTATAATATATCTGCGATTCTAGAAACAAATATTAATCTTAAATTCTTCATCATAAATTAATCCATCTTCAAATTAAAAATTATATCTCGCATTAATGATAAATTATTTATATTTAAATAATTATTTATTTATATCTATGATCTCACGCGCGTACAATATACGTGAGATACGTTACATAAAAAAAACAGAAAAAAATTTAAAGTGGCTAACACATAAGCTTTGGTTAACACGTTCCGTGTCAAGTGTGTGTACCACCGGTGGTACACGTGGCCTCACTAACTCACATAAATTTGCTTATTTGTTACATTTTTACAATAATTAATAATTACACATGCAATGATTGATTTTGTTAAATCAAAAATCAAATAACCTGAACTACAAGTCAAGTAAAAAAGGGCTTGGCACAGAACGTGTTAAATAAGGTTGTGGTAAAGGTTGCTTGGAATGATGTTGTTGAGAGGTTTAAGGGTTGCAAGGGAATAAAATTGGAAGAAGAAAAAGAAGAAGAAGAAGAAGAAGAAGAGACGATAGCAAACGGTGGTGAGTCTTAAGAATAGGGCAAGAACAATAGGTCGCATTGACGCCCTTTTTTTGCTTTTTACCTTTACCTTCGATTCTAGAACGGAAACGATGCTGTGTAATCCAACCGTGTTACTCGTAAAATATGGAAACCTATAAAGATCGAAGGCCCCAAGGAACGACGACGAGTTTGCAATAGTAGAGAAGAGTAGAAAAGGGTTCTGAAGGAAGTAAAGGGGTGTTAGGGGTGTTAGGGGTGTTAGGGGTGGAGTGGCGTCTATGCCAAGTCGGCGAAAAGCTCAAGAAACGAAGGAATGCTGAGAGGGATGGTGTAAGAATGGTAACTTCGACGAACCTACCCTATCCTACCATTTCTTTCACCCTTTTTTCTGTCTACTCCTCTTCTTCTTCTTCTTCTTCTTCTATTTTTTTTTATCTTTTTTTTTTTTCTTATCCGAGAGAAATTTCTTATTCCGAGAGAAATTTTTCTTATCTTTCGTACTTCGAGATGAACCGAACCTAACACCCACCCACCACCCAACATTCTTTTTTTTGTATCCTTGGGACCAAGGTCGAAAATAAAAAAAGGAAGAAAAAGTAAAAAAAGCAAATGTACGAATGGAAAATCAAAGTAGTTATAGGAAAGTTTTCAAGAGAAACTCGTTAAACATCAAACCCAAGGTACTAACACCTCTAACCATCCGTTTTATGATTTCCAAGAGAAGAAACTACAACTCCACCCATTTCCGGGTGGTCCCCAGATAAAAAAAAAAATTTCGTTTCTCTTTGCCTATACTCTTTTTCCACTTCTCTCAACCTCATCTACCTTGTTTCCTCTCTCGTTTTTATTTTCTTTCATCTAAAAACGATCGAAATAGTTTATAACTGAAGAAAGTTACTATTTCTACATAGTAATTAGATGGGTATTTTGTTGATCGGTCATTTCAAACAAACAACTACGAACTAAATGAGCTTCGCGAGTTGCAATCAGGAAATGGTTGTGAAGCGGAGAGAAATAACAACTCATCGTTTTTCTGTTTTCTCTCTCTCTCTCTCTCTCTCTCTCTCTCTCTCTCATTTTTTCTATTTACATTTTTTTTCGCAATGAATCTACTCGATCAAGCGAAACCAACTAACGATCGTTTTCCGCTATCGTCTTACGTCTAGAATATATATAAATATAAATATATATATGAGTATACTAGTTTATTGAAATAAATATCAAATGTTATATTCATATCTCGGAAAGAAAAATTTTTAAAATTAACGATATTATAATAATAATAATATTAATAATGATAGAGATTATTATTTTCATTCCGCGTGATTACATATATGTATATAATATTATATATAAATTATATAAATTATATTATAATTATAATAAAAAATATATATATACAACAACGTTTACTTATTTTTGCTTAAATCTAATTTAATAATCAATAAATAATATAACTATTATTCATCTTTTATGCAATGTATTTCTTTTTATATTTTTTAATTTCTTATTTTATAAATAATGAACTATTCGTTCTTATTCAAATTACAAATTATTGTTATATAAATACGAAAGATATAATTCAGTTCGCGCAAAAATAATCAACCGAAAATATTATCGACAAATTACTCCATAAAATTTGATTAATAACTCGAGAATTTATCGAATATAATATTAATATAATACAATATAATAGTAATCCAACTGAACATTCATAATCTGTGCACATTTCGTAAGATTATTTTTAAAGGGTGATTGTTTTCTCTGATTGGGGATGGTGAGAGGGTGAAAAGGGTAGGTGGGATGAATGATTTTTGAACGGCAACGCATTTTCCTACCTCTGCGATTACACATACACAAACACATACACATATATAGCAATGGAACTCGTATAATTCTCACGTTTAATAATTTACCATCGTAAATGAGAATAATAATCGGAAAAATATAATTTATGCGAAAATTCTTGCTACGGAGAAAATTTACAGCATGAATTTATAATATTTCGAATATATATATATTGGGAACCCTATTCGACGTGTTTTTGAACGAACAAAAGTTGACCACATAGATATACAAGTACAGGTAGGTGGTGGAGGGATGAGGGAGGCTTGGGGGAGGTTTGGCGGTTAGAAGGAGACAGGCAGGGAAAATAATTCGAGGTAACTCACGGAACGCATTTTAAATACAATAGAATAGTATTGAACAAAAAATATATATATATACATAATCACGCGTAATGAAAATGAAAACGTAGGAAGGTTATGATAATAATAATCACTATCATTATTATTACTATTATTGTTATTATTATTCGCTGATTTGAAAAATATTTCTTTTCTAGATAGATATAACATTTGATATTTATTTCAATCAACTTTTAAATACAATAGAATAGTATTAAACAAAAAAAAAATATATATATATGTATATTATAATAAAATATATAATGTATTATTATTTTATATATTGTTATAATTTACTAAATAGTTTAGAATTATTTATATTAAATCAACATTTTACAACAAAACCACCGCAACACGTGACCAAAGCATCCCAGTAATATAATAATATTATAAATATAACTTATTTTTTTATAAAATATAAATCAAATAAAGACATCTGATAGGATTAATTGTTCAATAGTTATAAAAATAAACAATGTAAAGTATAATAATAAGATTTTCTCTATCTCTATCTCTCTTTAGGTGAACCTGAACCTTCTAACATCGAAATGATCTAGCAAGCACATTAACCACCACCACCACCACCACCAATTGGTATCGATCTAATAGTATCGAAGGTCGTTGCGATAGGCAGTCTGGAAATCGTATTTGTCGACACTAATACTAGTAACACACTATGCATCTCATTGTGGCCCCATGCTAGATCGGATCCAATTACGTAAGATACAACTACTCTCTCTCTCTCTATCTCTCTTTACGAGTAGCCTAACAGCATCCCTCTCTTGTCGTAGTCGAGTAACGCGAGGTTACTTCAGGTAACCTCAAAAACAATTCTCGCATGACAAACTGTTACCTGCTAACTGATAGATCGCATTGCCCCGTATTGACAATCTCACGTACAATGAAAATACCACCACACACAATGCAACACACGCACAATACACTTTAACTTATATGTTAAATCTCTACACTCTTCTCGTTGACACACTCTGACAATCTCTGACGGACAATTCTCAACTTCATCGTCAAACTATTCTCCCTCTCTCTCTCTCTCACACACACACACACATTCTCCTTATCTCTCTCTTTACACGAGTGTTCTCTAAACGCGTTAATCCTTTATGATACTCTGTCTGAACATTCTATTTGTAGGTAGCTGCTGATAATATACTATTAATACAGTTTAATGCAATACACATCATTTTGATAAGTTTCCATTTATAAGAACACCATTAAAATTTCTTTTTATATCCGCACACATAAACACACACAATATAGAAATTAAATAGTCTAATGGAAACTACTTGTATTGAATAAATTTAAAAAAAAAAATACACATACATAGACAGACACACATTATGGATAATACGTTGAAATGTTATAAGAGAATATGTACTTATGTGTATAGTATTATATATTCTATGATTTCGTCTCAATTTACGTTTACAGGTAAATGCATCTAATAATAAAAAAATAAATAAATATCGGTTATCACATAGGAGGATAACTGTGAACAAACAACAATCGATACTTGTATGGTAGAAATAGAAATGAACTAAATACTCTTCTAGCCCTTTCACCCTGAACCCCTCTTCTTCTACTATTACTATGATTCTCCCTACCTATCCTCTTATCTTTGCTTCGTCGTCGGAAAATTTACGACAACGTTGGCAAACGCCATTAGAATTTCTTACGAAGTTACACAATGCCAAGAGAACTCGACAATATAAGCTTCTATATGTGTATATGTATATGTATATGTATGTAACTAACTTTAGTATATCACACACACACATAACGTCGCAATTTCCCCCATTATTACCGACAATTGTTACACCCTGGAGCAGGAGAGATCGCATAACAGCAAAAATACATAACCGAATAGCGTGTGTACACACAATGTATACGAGAATATCATTTGCTACGGAAATCGAACGCATGTTCTATAATTGAAAAGGTTACTATACCCAAAGCTAAAACAATCTATATATATATATATATATGTTCAATGATATTGACTAAAATAAATAATCTATAAAACAATTATTATATATATTGGAAAAAGGGAAACTGTACTTTCTATTTTTATTCATCTATATAAATATATGAAATTGTCAATTACTATACGAGTAATATAATTTCTGTTTGGTGCATCAATTTCGGCTGATTAGAAAATAATAATAATAAAAGTTATGATTTTTTACTCACGTTCTATACACTAGACTACATATATATACAATATATAAAATATATACAATAATATAAATAACATAAATAATATAAAATAACTGTATATAAAACTTTATATAAACTATATATAAAATATATATATATATATATAATTGTTACTATTAATTATTATTTATATTGGTATTTGTAATTGTATTGTATTGCATACGATAAATAATAATCGAATATAACCCACCATTTGTTATACACACAGAATTTATGCTAAATATGGGTGCACAAATTTGCATGCATCGTATAGATCGTGTTAAAAGATCCTTTTTCTTTTCATTTTTTTTATTTGTTTTTTTTTTGTTTTTTTTTTTTTAGCTTTGCCATGGAACCACCACGGGGTTAGCACGTATCGCCATATGTGCCTAAATTTTATTTTTAATATAAAGAAGGATAAAAAAAGAAACAAAAAATGATACATGGTGGTGGCGATAGCGATGGTGATGGTGATGGTGATGGTGATAGTAATGGTGATGGTGATGATGGTGATGGTGATGGTGGTGTAGGGTAAGCACAGCAGGACGTTATGCATTGTTTCGTCTCTGCACGAACGGCTCGTTAAAAATATCCGGTCGTGGTGAAGGAGAGTATGATGGAGGAGAAGAAGGAGGAGTAGGAGGTGGTAAAGGAGGAGGAGAAGGAGGAAGAGGAGGTGAAAGAGGAAAAAAGAAGAGAAGAGAATGAAGGCCTGGCAAGGTAAAGAGCAAGAGACTCGTGCTGCTCGTTGATGATGATAACACATGTGTGTATATGAGTGTGTGTGTGTGTTTGTTTGTGTGTTCTTGTGTGTGTGTGTTCGTTCACCTCACACAACAATTTTACCATACTATCTCACTATACTATACTACATATGATGCTTCAAGTCATTGTACGACGACCCTAATTCGCTTTACCATGGGGTTTGTCCCTCTCTCTCTCTCTCTTTCTTTCTCTCTCTCTTTCTCTCTTTTTCTTTCTTTCTCTTTTTCATATACACTTTATTATCTTTTGCTATCTAACGATCACGGGAACATGATCGAAATAACATCATTTTACTAATGTTACTTATTTACTATGTCGGATCATTTTCATGATAAACAACGAAGAAAATAATTGTTTTATGTAATTGTTTCGTTCAAATGTATTACTTTGTATATAATATGTATGTATTCACATATGATTATTATGTGGGAAGATATATATGAGAAAGAAAAAAATGTTTCTTATTATTTCGTATTGTTTCATTTTTACGTTTGTTATTGAAATTAATTATCATTCAGAATTAATTATAATAACAAAACATAATTAGAAGCAAAAAAGAAAACAAAAGAAAAAACAAGAAAAAAAAAACCAAAACCAAATAGTCTGAAATGAATTTAATTTAAATGTATTGCGATGTAAATTCTATCAACGATGATGATAGTGATAGTGATAGTAGTATCGTTCGAAGTTAACGTTCGAAATTACGTCGGTACGATAAACAATATCGACGTCGTTCAATCGGGGGTGTGGGGTGATTGGGGGAAGTGGGGGGTAGAGCTTTTCGATATCCGCTCTCGTAAATCTTTACTTCGGTGAACTATCACGAAATCACTTTGGTCGCTCGTAAAAGGAAAGAATCAAAAAAGAAAAGAAATAGACAAAAAGAGAGAGAGAGAAAGAGAAAAAGAGAAAAAGAGAAAAAGAGAGAGAAAGAGAGAGAGAAAATAAGGGAAGAAAGAAAAGAGAGAAAAGGTTTTCCACACAAGCAACCAAGACTAAAACGAAACTGGGTCGCGTTGCTGGTAGAAAGAGTAAGTAGAGGTGAAGGTGAGGGTGGTTAGGAAGAGGGGGGAGGGGGAAAGTCAAGAGATTGGGGAGAGGTATCGCGAAACGTTTTCAAGTAATTCGTGCGAATCGATCAAGTTGAAAAGTGGCCTCAGGACGAAAAGCTTCCCCTGTCCATTTTTCTCTACCAGCAACAAGTTGTCGGACTGAAAACGACGATAACGACAATGTTCAAAAGTTTCTTTTTACTTCAACTATACTTTTCGGTGAATATAAAAAAAAAAAAAAGAAAAAATAATTAATAAGAAAATCAGTCGATGTCACGGATATAATTTTTCAAAATGAACAAAATGAACAAAATGAACTATGATAAAAACGAAACGTATGTCATAGATATGATTTTTAAAAATGAACATAATGAACTACCATGAAAATTAAACGTTGCATCGTAATTAAAATTCCATAAAAATTTTTCGATATAATTAATTGCATTCCAAATAAATTGGAATAATTTAATTTTATTAATAGAACGAGAGAAGACTACAAAAAAGAAATATTTGTCTTACGAAATTAAAGAGGAAAAACAAAAATCAACTATTTCAACTATTATCCTCATTTATTTTGAATTGTACGATATGATTTCGTTTTGTTGAATTTTTCTAAAAAAAAAAAAAAAAAAAAAAAAAATTCAATTCAAAATTTCAAATATTCGAATAACAAAATTTTGAATAAAAATGTTTAAAAGAGGGTGAAGTGGGGGTGGGGATAGTGGGGATAGGGAAAGGGGGGACGTATAGTTTAGCCCATTATTCGCATTCTCTCATGTTAAACCGTACGACACTTACTTCAATTTGCCCATTACGACTGACGAGTAATTACAAACTCAAGTAGGAGTTTGCGAGAGAAATAGCACGAGTCATGACACGGATACTTTCTCTTTCTCTCTCTCTCTCTCTCTCTTTCTCTCCTGTTATATAGGAAAAGCCAAAAATCACTGGTCTAAACTTCTACGACCTATTCTCCTTCTCTTTCATCCCACCCCTACCCACCGTCCCCACACCACTGCCGTTCCGCAAGCGTACTTTAATCCGTTTCTATTAAATACCGCACGAAAACTCGGAAAATTTTCGGTAAAAGAGTAATTACAATTTTACGCAAATAAAATTCGCGAATATAATAAAAGCTTATTTAATGAAACTACATTTTAAATAATAAACTATGATTCAAACAACGATGATATAATTGACATCTTATTTGAGAGATTATTATTTAACACTAATTTCATTTACAATACGTATAACATAATTTCATTCATATTTTGAAAAAGAAAAAAGAAATAATTTATAAACGTATACACAACTCTCCGTATATTATTATTATTATTATTATTATTATTGTATTTAATATAAAGGATATAGAGATATTGATTGGTATTTTAAACGATTGAAAAGAAGAAAAAGAAAATAAAAATAAAAGCAACACAAAATTATGTACGTTAATTTAAATTAAATCAAAAAATAATTTTTAATATATATAAATATATATATAATATATTATTATATATATTTACTTATTTTAATAATCATAAACTAAGTTCTTTTGATAAAACTAAAACCTAATAATAATGTTCTCGGCACGTTGCATGTCATAAAGTCGATAAAAATAAAAATAAAAAAATAAAAAAAAATAATAAGAAAGGGAAGAAAAATAAAATAAAAAAGAAGAAAAAAATTGGGTAAGAAAAAAATTTGCATTTAGAAAGTAAAAGATGATGATCATCGTACCAAGCCCCCGTATATCCCACAAGTGCGTGTTTCCTGGCTTATCTCGTGATAACCTTTCCATGTATTCGTAATATTATCTATAAGGTGAGCGTAAAAGTAAAATAGAAGAAGATCCTTGGGTTGTTCTTCTTCTCGTTCTTCTTCTTCTTCTTCTTTCCTGTTTTCTCATCCCTTGTTGTCCTTCCTTTTGATCGCTTAGACAAGTACATTATAAAAGTTTGCCTTTTAACCGAGAAAAAAGATCATCCCCTTTTTTGATGCTAAAAGGAATAATCCTCATCTGCGATAAACGACAATCCCCCACCCCAAAACATCCCCCATCTCAACTTTTATATCTTATCTTGAACTCACCCCTCACCACCTTTCGCCATTTCTCTTTAGCAAACAAATTATCCGTAAAATTGAGATCCTTTCTTTTTTTTATTTCACATTTTTCAAAATTGTTACATAAAATGTATTGGAACATTCGGGCACAGGATCGATGATTAAATTCCATTGACGTTGACCTCAATTGTACATGTAACACATTTTGACATTGACATTATAGACGTTTATTTTTTGGTATCTTGTTTTTCTATTTTAAATTAATATAAAATGAAAATAAAATCTTTTACAAAGGTTATGAAAATAATCAAAGGTTATTGTTTTGTTAAATTCTGATTATTAATTTATAGTGAGAGTGTGGAAGTAATATTTATAATAAACAATGTGTAAAAATAATATTTATAATAAAAAATTTATACAAATAAGTAATTTAATAAAGTACAAAAAAATATTATTAATAACGATAAATTTTTCATCAAATATTTATAAATACGAATAAATTTAAAAAACAAAAACAAAACAAAACATCATTAAACAACAACATTAAAAGGAACGAAACAAAACGAAATAATTTTAAATGAAAAAAAAAATAAAATAAAAAAGAAACCAGTCGATATCAGATTCCGTAGCAATCGTCCTTCGGAAATGTATATACGAAGATGCACGATGAAGTTGGTACCGCAATGCGCCGACATACTGACCCAAAAATACCCCTACTAAAATTTCCTTCCAACCCATCATCCCCTTACCCACCCCACCCCACCCTTTCCTCCTCCTCCTCCCCAACATTTTTGGTTAGAGAAAAAAAGGAAAAATGTATGTTGTTTTATGTCTACCCGCATCTGTCATCTACGATGACTACTATGACGACTTTAATGTTTTACGAGACAAAAATAAATAATATATTTAATTAGGGAAAAGAAAGAAAAAAAAACTATACAGGGGAAAAGAAAATGATCCAAAGAAATTTGAACAAAAGTTGGAATGCGTTATAATATCATATTTACTACACACACGCGTGTATACATGCATATGTATATACATAGACAGAAAGATACACGCACACATGTATGATAAAAGGGGTTGCTTTGAGTTTCGACGATATTCGTGTGTACGAGAACACATATACGCACTTCATAAATTGAACTTTATGAGTGTTAAACTGCACAAAACGTTCCGACGAGACCGAACGATTTGAACGAAACGATTTTCAAGCTAAATAATAACCAGAGACGTTTTTCAATTTCCGCTTATGGGGTATAAACATGCGTGCATATAAATATGCGAGTTAAATAAAAAATATAAATAAATAAATAATAAAATAGATACAATAATACAAGGTTATACATCAAAAAAAAAAAAAGAAAGGAAGGAAAGAAGAAAAGAATAAAGAAAGAATTATAAAGAATTTCACACCATGAACACAACCAACCAAACAACCAACCACCATTCGACATTTCATTCTTTGAAACGACACGCAATCGTTCATAGTTCGATGCATTCGCGTGAATGTATTGTTTCAACCCTATACTACTACCTACTACTAACGAAAAAAATAACAATAATAAAAGAAAAAGACAACAGATATAAATAAATAAAAAAAAGTCAAAAAGGAAAAAACACGTGAAAAAAGCAAAAATGGAATCGAAAAAATGGAATACATAGGGGTGTCGATAGGAAATATGAATTTTTGTCAAATGCATCGAATCTTTCGTTCGTGTTCGAACTGCGACACACCAAAATATTTCTTTGATCTTTTGACGAAAGGAAAAAATCAAAAAGAAAAAAACCAAGCTCGATCAATCATCGTGAATGCACACTTTCGTATTACATATGAGAAAAATAAATAATATATGAAGAAAAGAAAAACAATTTTTAAAAGAATTAAATTAAAGAAAGAATCGGATGTGGGGCGGAGGTTAAAATAAAAGGAACGCTAGTAAAAATGGAGAAGAAAAAAAATAATTTGTAGTCGATACTTCATTGGCGACATTAATCTTTTTACGATAGAAAAATGTGTGTGTAACGGAATCCGTATCATTTTTCAAGGAAACTAAACCAAACGGCAAGTATGAAAGAAAAAGGAAAAGTAACTGCGTGGGCGTGGTGGACATAACGAACTTATGTATATGCATATATAGTATATATATACCATATATATATATATATATGTGTGGTATGCATCTCTGCTGCGACAGACGACACATTTCTTCGAGGGGGAAGAAAAAAAAAAGATCGGGAAAAAAGTAGTCAAACGAATTCTACGAAATTCTCAAAGTCGAACGAACGAATGAACGAACTACAATTTAATGGTGTTTTTTTTTTTTATTATTTATTACTACCTTACCTATTTAATTTTTTCTTATTTTTTTATTTTATCTGTAAAGAATATTGACAAACTGTTCCTTTATATTTTTACTCGACGAAATAATGGTTGAATGTTTTCTTTTTATTTTCTTTTTTGTCTTTTTCTTGAAACAACTCAACGGAAGTTAAAAGTCAACGAGAAAAAGAATCCTAACGGAGTGATAGAGAACACGACGAGTTTAAAAATGCCGCCATTAGTGGCTTCTTTGTCTCTGTCTATCTCTGTCTCACTTTGTCTTTCTAGTTCTCTCTCTCTCTCTCTCTCTCTCTCTCTTCTGACGCTCACGTCTGCTGTTCGGATTTGTTCTGGAATTCTTGAAGAAGCGGGAGAAAAATGAGAAGTACGGATCCTTCCTTTCCGTTTTCTACCTTTAAAAACGACTTGAGAGAACATTTGCGAAAAGGGCATACAAAACACGCTATGTGTCCTTGAACCTGGATCGTATATATCGTCAAAATTTGCACTGTGTTTCGTACTAAATAAGTAAAAGTTATAACAAACTTCGAAAGTGGATTTTGCAAATAAAATAAAAAAATCAAATAAGATCTTTTCTTCTGATTGAAAATACTTTTCGTCACAATTTTTGAATGAAACAAAATAAAAGAAAAGAAAAGAAAAATGATGGGAAAAACAAACGGATTTAAATCGATGAAAAACATCGATTAATAATCGTGTTGATATTTTTCAAAAATTTATATATAAAAGGGATTAATGAAAAGGGGCCAAAACAAAGAAATAAAAAGAAAAAAGCAAATTATGAGGGCACTAACCTGTGATAGTTCGGGGGTCGTCGTAGATCCTGGCTTCCAACGTCATCTGGTTTGCCATGGTACCCGTGGTCCCATCGCTGAACACGAGCCCAACGACCAAGACAGTGAACACGAAGAAGAACGAAGAAGAAGAGGAGGAAGAAGAAGAATAAGAAGAAGAAGAAGAAGAAACGGCCATCATCTTTGTCTTGTATCTTCTCACACACGTTACTCGTGAAAAATGGCGATAGTCCAAGCGTCAAAGTCACTATTATTTCTTTCAAGAAGAAAACACTTTCTATCTCTTTTCTTTCTTTTTTTCTTTTTATTTCAACACAAAACAAAGTTTTGAGAAACACCAACGTAGTTAAAAAAAAATCAAAAACTCACTCACGAGATCGATCGATCGATCGATCGAACGAATGAACGAACGATCGATTGATTGATTTTATCGGAACCAAAATAAAAAAAAAAAGGACGGAAAGGGAAAGTGTATAGATGTAAAAGGTATGTGAAAATAAAAAGGAAAAAAAGAAATGATAAATCCCTTTTGACAGGGGGGGAGAAAAATCAAAACGATTCTTCCTCCTTACGTTTACGTAGATCCGCGTTTCTTTCTTTTACTCACTTTGATTATTTAGTTTTGAAACGTTGGTACGTCGTTTGAAAAAATGCGCGTTCAACGATCGACAAAGTTTTAACGTTGCGCGTCCGCGTACGATTTACGAATCCCAAAATGGATCAAGTAGGATAAAAAGGATAGAAAATATTTTAGGTACGAGGAAAAAGAGAATATTAATGACAGGAAGAATAAGAATAAGAATAATAATAAGAAGTAGAAGAGGAAAAAAGGTATGGAGGAGTACTCGAGGAACAGTCGGGCAACGCGGCACTCTCTTTCTAGTCAGACGTGTCAACGATACGGAGGATAGCGCGGAACTGCGCCCTCTCCATGCCTGGACCCCCGTCAACCCCCACCCGGCGCCCACCAAACGAGTCTTCGGCGTGCTCCAAGTGCCCCCTCTCCGCGCCACTCCGCAGCCACTCGGCATCGCACTATCCATCGAGCTATTCGGCCCCTTCCGTCGCTGCTCGGTGAGCCTCGTTGCTGACTAAAGTCTCTCTCACTCCCCCACTCTTTCTCCCACTGTCTTTCACTATCATTCCGTCTCTCGGCTGCGGCCGTGTAAGTGTGACGTCACCACCACTCCCCCTTCCTACACACGACCTTTTCCTTCTCTTTCTCTCGTTCTACGCCTGTATCGTCGTCATCGTCGTACTATGGCGAATGTATATACAACCAAACCAAGCCTAACTTCCCAACCATCATCTTGACTTTTATTTTCTTTCTTTATTTTTCCCTCAATGTAGTCTAACATAAGATTTCGTGGGCCGTTGCTCCTTCTTGCTGATTCTTTTCCCATTTGACGTGACGTCATCTAGTTAGGCATTTTATTTCTTTCTTCTCACTCATTCTTTTTCTTTCTTTCTCTTTTCAAGCGCCATATTACATTGACTTTTTACTTCCGTTTCTCAGCTACATATATGAACTTGATGTTCAAGAAATAGAAAAGGAAGTACGAAAGAGAAGAAACGGGTAGAATGATGCCGTACACATGATTCCGCTAACCATCATTCGAGTAAAACGACAATGCACCATCATCATCATCATCACCACCACCACGACATATATTTCTCTTCAAATTCCTAAGCTATTACTCTTGTCTTTTACAATCCAACGACCAATCCCTATGGGTGTATTTGCTTCTTCTGGAATAAGACGAATTTAACCGACCGTGTCATTTGATCTTAACGAACCGTTCGTTATAGTCGATTCTACATGATTTGACAAGTTAGGTTTATTTTATGTGTTAAGGTTTGTACCTAAACGAAAATGGTTAAATCAAAGTACCATTTTATTATTATTGAAATCACATGATTTCTTTATTCTCTTTCTCTTATTCTATTTCATTTTTTTTTCTTTTATCAAAGTAGATCATTTATTCGCTTTTTCGTTCGACAAATCGGTTTTTCCGATGTCGCTTCCGACAGAAAAGCTATTTTATTTTTTTTTATATATATATATTTATTCGGATCGAAAATTCCAACAAACTAAATTTCAAAAAGATTTAAATCATGTATCGAGAATTAATCCAACCGTAAGCACGAAGTCAGATATACATATATGTACATATATATAAATATAGTAGGTAGATTTTGAAAATGGTCATAGATCGTAATATTACATAGGAGAAGAGGGAACGTATGTAATATGTACAAATTATATTTACAGGGTACACTTTCAAACGTTTGCTAGATAGTTAGCGTTTCTACTCGAGTCTCTCTCTCTCTCTCTTTCTCTTTCTCCTTATCCGCTTTCTACTCAGAACTCTCGCGGAATTACTTGTCTAAGTAACCCTAAATTGGTCTAGTTGGTGAGGTCAAACAGGCGTATCTAGACTACTAATTACCCAGAGGATCGAGAGTAACTTGGTAGAATTCTGTGCGTAGGTACAATCGGAACATCCAACAATATGAAAGTTTTAAGCAGTTTCTCGTTTGCCTTCTTACTGATTTTCTCATATATAAATCTGCATCAAATATATATACTATGTATATATACATATAATACATACTTATGTAAATATAACCCTAAGTATACTTACCAAGAATATATATTTACGGATATAAACGAGTAATAACCAATATTGTAATTGTTCGGATATATTGTTTAGAATGATGTTTAAACAATCTTCATTCAATCACAATTTACATACAAAATATTTTATACAATACCCATGACTTTTGTGATCCTACCATAGAAAATAAAAATCACCATACGTGTACACTAAAAGCACCGACGTTCTTTTCCCATGCCTTCTTTTTTTTTGCTATTCTTCTTTGTTTTCGTTTTCGTTACTAGGGTAGAAAACTAACGGGGAGGATAGTTGTTTTTTTTTGTTCCATCGATACAAAGTGGATTTCTCTTTGCGGTTTGCTGATCAAATCACGTCGGCTCGTTGTTTCATATACTACTACTACTACTACTACTACTACTTTTTGTACCGAGATTGAGATACGATATCAACCCAAAAGTCTCACGATCAAACATCGATTCGCGATCGTTGATTTTACGTGAACAAAAAAAACTCGGTTCGGAACAAAGTAAATCGAAATAAAAAAAATACAACGAAAAGAAAAAAGACGTAGTTGATTTTATTTGTAAAAAAAAAAAATAAGAATAAGAATTTAACATTTAAACGACCGCTAGCCTATAAATAGGCTTTTTTGTCAGCAATGCTTACCGAACAAAAATTTATTAATCAGCTTTTAATTATCGGTTGACATTGCGTTAAAGAGTGTATGTATCATTACATGAACAGTTATTTGTTTTTAGAATCTTATTTAGCATCATATTAAAATTTTTTAGTAGAATCTGCTGCTGAACTTTCGGTCAGACGTGCATATGCTGTTGAAACTCGGTAAAGTGTTAAGAGAGAGAAGGAAAACGATGACGATTAGAAAAGAAAGGGTTTGAATAGAATAGAAAAGAAAAAGAAAAAAATGGTAAAAGAGATCGCAAGTTTTTTTTTTTATTTGTGATCGATTTCACGCGTTGATTATTTTTTTGTTCTTCTCATCGAACCTTTTCGAACAGTTAGATCATTTCGACAAATTGCTTAACATTCCATTCGTCGTACAGCACCAAAGTAGAAAATGTGATAGCTGGAAGAAAACTTCACGTTTAGAAGAGAGGATATTCTACTCTACCTTTCGATGGTTACGGGTGTAAGCAAAAACAGATAGAAAAAGAAAAAAAAGAAAAAGAAAAGAGAAAAGAGAAAGAGAGGAAAAGATAGGCAAAAACTTGAGCTTTTAACGGCGGAACTTCGGTGAGAAAGGGGGAGAAAAAGAAGAGGAGGAGGAGAGAAAGAAAAAAGAAAAAGAAAAAAAGAACAAAAAAAAGGTTAGAAGAAGAAGGGTGGACCAACGTGAAAGAGAACAATTAAGCTTCCACCGTGGCTCTAGCGTTGAATCTTCTCTTCTTTGAGAGCAACCCTCTTAAAACACCGGTCACACCTAGTTCCCATTGCTGGACGCCATTTTTCTCTTAATCGTTCTCTCTAAACTACGAGAATTCTCGATTATTTTTCTCTCTCTCTCTTCTTCTTCTTTTTTTTTTTTTTTTTATTCGATTTTAACCAACAGCAAAAAGATTTAAAAAAAAAAAAAAGAAAAAAGAATGTAAACAAAAATTATGTATACATCCTTTTTAAAGGATCGTTTTCTTTTATATTCGTTCAAAAAATATCATAAATTTGTATTATAAAATATGCATACATTATAATATACTATATATATATGTATAGGATGTTACATTTAAAACACGAACGATAGAGAATATGTGATATTTTAGTATATATCTCGCATGAGATATCGAAAGCAATGAAATAATAAATGTTCGTACTAAAGTTGTTTGATAGAAAAGGATATAAATCAAATTTATATGGTATAACCGTAATGGAGAACTAAAATACAAGATACAAAATGATTTTTATTTTATTTTTGTTTTTTATTTCCAATACCCGATAATAATTTAATTTATATAATTTATTTTATTTATAATTTTTTTTTATTTAATTTATATAATATAATTTATTTTAATAATATAATAATTAATTCTAATATAACCCAATATATATATATATATATATATATATATTTAAACAAATTGAAAATAATTTATTGTCAATTTATTACACGTATATCAAATAAATATAAATGAACTAATCAAAGTGACGTCATATTTGTAACATATTCCAAAGTAGCATATCCTGTAAATGTTTATTAACACATATATACTTATATATATATATAGGCATATTCACTCAGATATTTAGATATTTTCGTATGAACATTTCGTAACAGGATTTATATCCAGGTTGTAACTTTTTTTTATTTTTTCTATCCACATTTCTATCTCTATCTCTTTCTCTCTTTTTCTCTCTTTTACGAGCATGAATCTCTCCATCCACTTTTGTTTTCGCCAACTGAACCGCTCGGTCCGATTAACTGGCTGTCATTTCGCGATTCCGGTCGTGCATATCCCTGGAATGAAAGCAACCATCATTCCCTACCATCCACCCCCTCGTTTACTTCTCCAAACGAATTTGCGAAAGTCGATTTAACGGGAACGTGACAACGATCGGCATTGAACCGTATACATATATATATATATATAAATAGATGTACTCGTGTTTGTCCTTTTTTTTTCTTTGTATTACATATATTTATATATACATGCGTGTGTATGTATGTATAGTGTTGTGCGTATGAGTTTATGTTTTGATTACATTGAAAACATTGAATCATGGAAGAACACCTTCAGAAATTTTTTCATGAAATATTTCGTTAGGTATGCCGTTTTAATCTTTACGAGAATATAAAATAAAATACAATAATAATAATAAAAGAAATGGACACAAAAGTGTATGAGAGAGAGGGAGAGAGAGAAATAAAGAAGTGTAGATAAGGATAAGGGAAGGGGGCAAAAAGTTAAGGAAAAGAATTTCACGGTAAAAGAAGAAAACTGGATAAAGTAACGGTTGAATTGCCATTAAACTTTTCCATCTCTTACCTTTAACCTTCCACCTCCGATCGATGAAAGGATATTTGAGAGAATAAAGTGAAAATTTCTTCTCTACTTTCAATCGATACTTAACAATTTAACTTTCTCTTATCGGTTTCTTTAAAAAAAAAAAAAAAAAGAAAAAAAAGAAAAAAGAATCATAGTAAAATTCTTTGAAAATCTTTTTTCAAATAATTCAATCGTTGTTGACCCTTTGATTATGACAGACTATGATACGTACCGGACGTATCGTACGATAGAAATTCAGTCGCTAAGTGCACCTAGAACAGAACAAAGTTTTTCGTTGGGCATGCATTTCTGACAACGAAACTGAAACAACGAGCATGTAACCGGAAGTGCCTTCGATGCTTGAAAGGTGTAAAGATCTTTGGGCCTGTCTGCACGCTATTTCCGTCGAAGTAAAGGTGTTTTAACACCACCACGTGACTAGGAATGAACGTGAACAGTGAGTGGGTTTTCAAGGGTTGTTAGGAAAGGGAGAAAGTGGGGGTACAAGTCGAGAAAGGTATTTGTAAACATACATCCTAGTGGGACTGGAGAAATGCGTCGTAGTAAATCCCGTTGCATTAATATTAATGCGTCTTCGGCATGTTCCTGTGAGCCTTCTCTTTCTCACTCTCTCTCATTCTCTTTCATTCTCTATCTATCTTGCTCACATTCTCTTTCTCTCTCTCTCTCTTGTTCAGTCTTCCACAATCCCGGTTGATTCGCTGTGTAGCAGAAAGCACGAGTGTAGTTCCGTTGAATTTACAAGATAATACCCCGAGACTTCCGCCATTTTGTTCTATCTAGCCGACGGCGTATGAAACCCCCTCGTCGTCTTTGTAAGAAGAAGGGAAGATAAAATCCACTCGCGAAAATCTTCCACGTTAAAATAAATCGTATTAGATTTTCCTCTTTACATATATATATATATATATACATGTATATATATGTATATATTCTTTGAGTGTGTATATCATCCACGGATAACGATGCAATATCTATTGGTTTTTGAAATGCCGTTTTCTTTGTGAAGAAAATCTTTTACATAGGATCTAAGAAAAAGAGGGGTTGTTTAAGAGGGTGGGTTGGGTATCAGGTATTGGAGAATTTCTTGGGTGATTATTTTCTCAAAGAAAAAAAAGTCTTAGGTTAACCTTCTGTAATCTTTGCGAGCATCTTTGATATCTCGTATCAGTAAACGTGTATAAGTTTATATTTTTATTTTCATACATGTGAATATGTTATTAATTGTAATAATTAAAAATTATGTTTTGTGTATTAACCTTTATCGATCGTTAACCTAACATTTATATATATATAATAAGGGTTAATAGAATACCCTTATTTTTATATATATAATATATTTAATATAATATAACTATAAATAAAAGTTAATAAAATACAAATATAATATAAATATATACAATAAGAGTTAAAAAAGAATTGACTTACGGATTATTAACGGAAAACAACAACAACAAAATTGCAGGATGCTTAAGGTAATTTTTATTTCTTTAAAGAACGATAATAAGTTTAGAAAAAAAAAGAAAAAAAAAAACAAGAAAAAGCGGAATTTTTAAAGAAGGTCGGATAACGTAGAAATTTTTTCGTCCTGTCGTAACGTTTTGCTTAGCGTTGATGGAACTTTAGGAAAATCTCCGCAGTGCGTTTCAGTAGGTACTCGGAAAATCCGCTTACCGCGAAAATGCAACGTGTGTATAGCTAGGAGGGAGGGAGGGGGGATAAGAATATCGAATAATATTGAAGAAAAGCTGTAACGCTTCTTTCCTTGCGAAGACGAAGCATTTTATTTTTTATTTTTCTTATTTTTCACTCGTCATCTTTTTACTCCAACTTTCATTTTTATTTTTTTTATTTTTTTATTTTTTTTTTTTTTATATTCCTCATCTAGCTTGATTAAATCGACGTTACGTCAAATCTCAATTTTTTTCTTATTTTTTAATAAATCTTACGAATAAATGTTGTTGATGTTGTTGTTGTTGTTGTTGTTGTTGTTGCAGTTGTTGCTTATATACATAGAAAACTTCAGTTAAAAGAGATTTCTTATTATTATGCGTTCGTACCAAGTTACCTTGTGCATTATATTTATTTAACGTTCCTAAAGCTGGTAGTTTTGTACGTTGCCGTCGTCAGGAAATAACATTTAGGGTAAAACGAGGTAAAAGGAAGGGGAATGTGGGTGGGTGGGATTCATTTCACTAGGTACTATCGTAACCGTGTGGATATTATTCTCAACGAATACGTACACATACAAAAATTCTTAAGATCGACTGCACAATTCTCCCTTTTCTTACTCGATATCACTAACAAATTAAATCTTTGTATTAAAATATTAAATACTACATTGAATAAACATAAGATTTATTGAATAGGAAGTTAAAAATGTTGTTTAAATCGAAGTAAATGAAGTAACATTCAGTATGCTAATTGATCTTGAAGTGCTTTATTCCAAAACAACCTTTATAATAACATTGTTTCTTGATATGGTAAATGCTAATCACGTGAAATATGTAGAATATTTAAACTAGTTTGGAAGCTCGGTAAAGCCTTGCAAACTGGTGTTCGCTAAGTTCCTTCCTTGTTTCCTTCCTTCCTCCCACACTTCAATCCATATTTAGGATATATATATATATAGATAATACGAATAAGTTAAGATGATTTTAGAAAAATAATTATTTATGGATAAATCAATATAAATTGTTCTTATTTTTTGATCATTATTTATTACAACTTACTTATTATTAATACATAAACAAAATCAAAATTAAAATAAAGTAAAATAAAATAAAATAAATTGAAATCAAAATTCACAATAAAATAAAAATAAAATAAATCAAAATCATTATCCATACCTTTGATTTTTATTATCTGTCAATCTTCAATATTTTAATAATCGTTTTTACTATTTTTTATATTTACCCTTATTTATCTTTTTCATATCTTCTATTCGATTTACGCTTAAACAAATTCCAAACGACAAGAGCGTAAAATTGATGAAACCGCAGTTGTCATTTCGACGTTACAATACAAACGAGTTAAAGTAAGGTATTTAATTATGAATTAGTATTAGCTACACCATAGAAAATACGTCGCATAAATCGAGATAACGATTGCGAATGATAACGAAAGAAACATACAAAATTGTTTTCAGCCAATTTATCGGAATGGAGACACATATAGCTACGTGAACACGTCAGTATGAGAAGTATAGATGAATAATAAATCAATTTTCATCGAACGATGATGGCAGGGGTGTGTATTTAATCCAGTGAGAAAATGAGCTGATCAACGCTCGATTATTTGCCGATGGCTAATGACATAACAATTCCGCTATTGTTGCATTTCCCGATAGCAAACGTCGTTTGTGTAAATTTAATAAACAATCAAATTCTCTAATCCTCGTTTTGTTAATGCCTTGCTAATCAGCTTATTTATTACCTTGATCGATAATCGATGACGGAATATTTTAATATTACAAATAAAAAAAGAAACAAAATAATAGTAATAATAATAAATAATGCAAATACTTGTTTGATTAATTATTTTTTGAAGATAAATTATGTTTCAAACAATATACTTTCAAATAATTGTTATATTAAAACGTATTATATTCGAAAGAAAAAGTTCATCGTCAGTTAGTAGAAAAGAATAAATGAAATAAGAAATTAAAGTTGACGATGAAAATATAAAATTTTTAATATATAATAAATAAAATAATAATACAAATATATACTATATTGCAATAATGAATTAAATGCTTAAATTATATTTGAACAATACTTTTATAAAATAATTCTATTAAAACGCATATTGTAAGATATAAAATCCTCTATTTAATTAAAATTATATTTAATTAATTAATTAATTAATTATCTGCATAGGGGTATATTCAAAAGAAAAAGTTCATCGTCAGTTAGTAGGAAAAAATAATGAATGAAATATAAGAACAATACAAAGTTGACGTAAAGTTTCGTAGTAAGAGTTTGTCGCTATACCTTTGTTCCTGTTATTAAGATGACGTCAGGATTGTAAGCGTGGTTACCTCATTCGTTTGACGAATGTAAAAATCGCGTGAGCCTGTTCTGTAAATCGAACCCTTGGCTTCTCATACTCAGAGATATATGTATATACGTGGAAAGTGTACGGAAATCGCGTGTACGGACGAACGCGCTTCGTTTCTTCGTGAAACAGTCAGGCAATCGCGAAAAAAATTTCGTTATCAAAGATAACGCGAATTAAATTCACAAGTATAAGAGATATTAACAAGAGAGAGAGAATGAGAGAATGCATGATACACGTATGTATATGTATATATGATAATTAGGTTTTTTAATTGACATAATTGTGAATAATATAATACATAACTGTTAAACATAAATGTTACCATACTTATTCAATATTACACCATTCCTAAAAATTATTTTCATGTTAATCTTTATTGGTCGTCAAATTTTTATACTTGATTTTCACTAAGTTGTGAGTACAATTTAGTAACAGTAAATATACAATAGAATTTTTTAATGTTTGAAGAATTAGATTATTTTGGAAAATTATTTATTTTTTTAAAAGAGTTCTTTTACGTTACTTTGTATATGAGATTGTAAGTTATTGAATTTTATTAATTATTAATAATTGTATTTATTATAAGAGAACATGTTGTCACTTTGCAGGTTACTTACGACTATGCAGTTTCAAATTTATTAAAAAGTTCCTAAAAATATGTATACGTTTATACAGTCCAATATATTGTACTAATTTTTCACAATTATTTCAACTAAAATAAATTTGTTTAAACTTTTCTAAAAACATATATATATAATATATTTAAATATTAATATGCATATATTAAATATAAAATGTAATCAATAAAATGAACATATATGTAACAATACGATCATCGTTATAAATAAATTGCGAAAAACTTTTAATGGGATCATATTAAAAAGTAATGTTACATGGTAAAGGGAAAGTTTCAGGAAGCTTTTGAGCTTATCGCGGATACCTCTAACCGTATTTAGAAAGTCGTTAAGAAGCAAACTGTTCAACAATGGTTGTAGTAGTGGTAGTGATAGTAGATAGTGGTGGTAGTGGTTGGTTGTGACTGAACGAACCGATGATTTTGGAGGACATTTAGGGACAGGGGAGGGTGGGTGAGGGGTATAGATCGAAAATTAATGTCCTTCACCGTAGGCTAAAAATTAAAAGGGTGACGCGGGACACGAACGCTGAGGCAAATCAGTTTATCGGAAGCTTTTATCGGGCACTTTTATCGTAAGCGTCAGATGGAAGAGTTAAATGCTGGAATATTTTACGCCATGCTACGAATGGATTGAAATCGAGCGAAATTCACTGGGCACGACTCAGCGTCCATCGATATTGGGATATCGAAACGATCGACAACAAAACAAAAAAAATAGTCAGAGAGAGAGAGAGAGAGAGAGAGAGAGAGAGAGAGAGAAGGATAAAAATAAAAAGAAAAAAGAAAAAGAAAGAAAAAAGTAAAGAAAAAAACCGATCGGAAAAATAAATACTGGCCCTCCCCTCTCCCTCCCCCCAAAAAAGGGATAAAAATTCGTCGATGTTCGTTACTTGTTTCGAAACAGTTCTTTTTTTTCTTTTCTTCTTTTTTTCTAGGGTTACGTTAAAACGTTCCAAATGTTATTGAAAAAAAGAAAGAAAACAAACCAATAACGAAAAATACAAAATTAGAAAATATTTACTACTCCTATTATTACTACAGTTATGTATATATTTAGGATGCTCCGTTATATTGTTATAAAATGTTAATTTAATATAATTCGAAACTGTTTAGTAAATTATAACAAGACACACAATAATACCACAATTAGAATGGTATACATAAAATAATAATACAGGAAAAAATATAAAAAAGAAAGTTAAGTTATGTCGTATATAAACCTGAAAAAAACATAAAATAATTGAATTGCAATACAGAGCTACCATCTACTGAAAACTTACAGTACCCAAAGACCTACATAACCTTTAACTAATAAATTCTAAAATAACGAATAAAAAATAAAAATAATTACTATAAAAACTCAGATTAAATTATTATATATAACTTCTTTCCTTTTACAAAGTGTCCAATACGCTTCAATATTTCATTCATTTGACGTATTTTTACAATAAATCGTACCAACTGACATTTAAAGTGTTACCATTTCGTTTCATGAATAAAACTATTCTATGGTATGCTTATCAACTTTGTTATCATTTATATTATACTATATTTATCGTATATTTATGTGATGCGTTGCTGATAAATCGATTTTATATTATCAATTTATATTTTAGATTTTAGATTTAACCTATGGAAAATAAATATCATCAGGATGAAGTGCTATTACTGATCAAGTGAAACATATATATACATATATATACGATACATATATATACAATATATGTATCGTATGTATCTAAATCGTTAATGGTATTGGCTTTGGAGTATTTTCGCGCCTTGTTACGATCAAGCGATTACGAAATCGCATTATCGAATGGACAATATTTTATATAAACCCCCTTCAACCCACTCCCACCCACCCACCGAATGGTTGTCAACAGTTGCCCGCGGCAACAATTTAGCGTAAGAATTAGCGTTACACCAACGTGTGACACGCACCAAAAACATCCCCCGCACACTTCACCCCATAACACTTCATCTCATCCCCTGTGTTCCCTATAGGTTCTCAATATCGCTCAAGGTACTTTTACATGTTTCCATACGATATATGTATATATATATATATATATATATATATATATATATATATATATATACCTAGTTGATATTTCCACTCCTCTTTTCGCAGGAATATAACACGTTGATTTTATTATAACAATGGGCGAGGGTTGTTAACGAGAAGTGTGCATAATCGTTCGAATAATTACGAAGCATTCAGAATCGTCAGAATCGTACATAAGAAAAGAAAAAAAAAATGACCGATCTGTTATGTCAGGTTGAAACGTTATTATCAAGAACGAAGTATGGTATAGGTATAGTATTACTATCACGCGAACTTTTTCACCTCATGGTTCACATCCCCTTTATCGTGAAATGATATACGTAATAATAATTCATTTAACATGAAAGTTTTTGTTTTTATTTTCTTCAAAAACGTGAACTAACATATAAGTTTTCTAAATTTAGATCACCAAGTTTAGTATTATTTTTTAAATAATCCATGTTTTTTTTTCTGTTTCAATTTCTTTGCTTTTTTCTAATGTGTGTGTAGTTTATTGATTATTATAAAATAATTTTTCAGAATAAATCAAACTCATTGAAAATAATTTCAATTGATTTCAATTGGTGAGATATTTATTGTGCAATATTTATTATGTTTGTAATATGAACAACGAATGCAATTGTTATGTTTTTCGTTTTATAATACGCCATATAATAAGTCATTAATTTTTAGAGTGGCTTAATTCCATTTTCCAAACAAAAAAAATCGATTTAGCTACTGTAATACTTACATTTTTACATAGTCTTTTTATTCTGAGAGAAAGAGAGAAAGAAGCAATTTGTTATTAATATTTGTAAAATCATGAAGATTTTGTAACACAAAGATTTGATGATTATCATAATGACAAAAAAGTTGATTTTGAAAATGGCCTAAATCCATTTGTCAATTATTATTTTCCGATTGTCCGTAATTACTCGTAATGATAAAGATTTTGTCGTGATGGAAATGTCATAAAAAGAAAAAAGAAATAATTTACCGTTTGCAGAATAATTTAATCCACGAAGAATCATCACTGCGCAGGTGCGATAAAATGATTATGTTAGAATGAACAAAAATGATAAAATTAAAACGTTATAATCATAAATTCTCTTTATTAGTAATATTATTATCGTTGTACACATGCGCAACGTTCGGAAAGTCATATAAACAACATAGAATAAAAGAGTTTTGACAGATTACAACGTGTCAGTTTAAAGGTGAATTTCGACGAGGACGGTACTCCGATCATATACTTGGTGTTTTTAGGTAACAATACACATTCATTTCGATTAATTAACAATTATTTTAGTATTCTAATACACCCTACTCACATTATGGGACAATTTAACCAACGAAGTCATCACTGCGCAGGTGCGAGAAAATAATTACATTAGAATGAAAAGAATGTTAAAATAAGAACGTTATAATCATAAATTCTCTTTATTAGGAATATTATTACCGTTGTACACATGCGCAACGTTCGGAAAGTCATATAAACAACATAGAATGAAAGAGTTTTGACAGATAACAACATGTCAGTTTAAAGGTGAATTTCGACGAGGACGGTACTCCGATCATATACTTGGTGCTTTTAGGTAACAATACACATTCCTTTCGATTAATTAACAATTATTTTAGTATTCTAATACACCCTACTTACATTATGGAACAATTTAACCAACGAAGTCATCACTGAACAGATGCGATAAAATAATTATGTTAGAATGAACAACAATGTTAAAATTAGAACGTTTTAATCCTAATTTCTATTTATTACATATAATATTCCTGTTATACGTATGCGTATATAAAGTGATTTACGTAGTAAAAAAAAGTGTTTTGAATCGCATAAATTATGTTTCTGAATTTCGCAATTTAACGCAAATCCTTTGGAGGTGGTGGGGAAAGAGGTAAGGAGAGAGGAAGAAGATAGAGGAGTGAAATTTGAATCAAACGTAAGGTCGAATAATTCATAAGGGTTCAAACTTGACCCTTAAATAATTGAGACAACGTTTTCAAATATTATTTTGATCAATATGATAATTGCAAGAACAACGTTATGAACCTTTCAACTAAAATTCGTCTCTAATTTTCCTATTTCTCTTTCTCTCTTACCCACACAAACTCAGTTGTCTCTTTCTATTTCATTTCCATCCTTTTTCAACTTACATTGGGCACCAAGGCAAATCCTTTTCAACGTGTTTAATAATTTATTATCATTAATAATTGGAGAATAATTAGCATGCCGTTGTGAATAATGTTTATTCATGGGGACATCGTGACCGAATAAATTTCTGAGTAAAAACAAACCCTCTGGAACGAACCAACGAACCAACCAACCAACCAACCAATGAACGAACGAATGAACGAGCTGAGTTCTCAACCTCGCCAAAGTATGTACATTGATAAACGATTCTTTCGTGACAATGCGAAATATATATATATGTATATATCGATGATGATAATAACAGTTTAATATATCCATTTTTAGAAAGTTCACATCTTTTTTTGACTTTGTTTAATCTTGTTTTATTTTGCTTCACTTTCGAATTTAGTTAAGTTAAGTTAAGTTACTTTTAAACTTTAAGTTGAGATGTATATTTCTTTTTGATGTATCTCAACATATATATTATAATAGTTTTATGAAGATTTTCTATTGAATAATCAATAACTCATTTTTTACAATTAAGTTTACTGATTGAAACCTTAAAAGAACCTTAAAGTATTGGGTTGTTCGGAAAGTTTGTGCCGATTTTGACGGAAGATTGAAATGCAACTCGTTTAAGTTTTTATTTTTTATTTTTGGTACATATGTATTAAATAATATATATATTAATATTTATTATCTTAATAATAATTAATAATAATAATATTATATATATTTAAGTGTCATTCGGTTCCACAACCTTATCTCTATCTTTAAAGGTAACTTTAAAAATTTCGTCCTACTCACAACTTTTCAGGTTTTTTTTTAGCAAAAGGACTTCATGCCATCTATCGAAAATTGACACGAACACTTTCCGAACAATCCAATTCTATAAATTGCATAAATGCAGTTTATAATAAAACGATAGATGTTTTTAAGTTTGTTTAACTAATATTTAATTAACATTATTATATACGATTTGTATTCTTAAATTGTCAATAATAATAAATATTTGACTAAACGTTTTATCTCAGTTTTATTATACTTATATAAAGTGACATTCACTTATAAAGGGATAATACATTTGAACGATTAGGTAATCTATTTAATCGTAACGACCAATGAATAGTACGTTTTATCAACACGCGAAAACTGTATTTTTCATTTTATCATTTTATCATTTTAAAGGTAAAAGGTACAAACGTTTACGTTTTCTACGAACTTTAGTATACTTACATGCATGATCAAGGGATAAAATATAAGGGATTTTTTTTCTTTCAACTCTTTTCGTTGACTAGTGTTATCGATGATAATATCTCGAACGATTTCATTCATGCATATACTTATATACATGTGTGTTTGTGCATATATGTATACGTATTTACAATAATACATATTTTAAAAGATAATCTTGTGGATATTTTAATTTTTTTATTTTTATTTTTATGGGGTTAACTTTTCCTCCTTGCCAATTTTTTTCTCGTTAATTTTGTTTTCATTTTTTTCTTTGGTCCCATAATCGGAGGGTGTTGGGGGAAAATGTAGAAAAAATATTCGTCGATCTGGAAGGAGAATCATCCGTCGAATGGAAAAAAAAACAAAAAACAAAAAAGGAACGCTAAAGTGCACCTTTTCTTCTCTATCCTTTTCCGAATACCGCAAATTTCGTTTGAATTCTTTAGAAAATTCTACGAATTCCGTGCTAACAACTTCTAGATGCCCTTCACTTTTTACCTACGAAGAAAAGGAAACGAGGAAAAGGAAGAAAAGGAAAAGGAAAGAAAAGGGAAAGAAAGAGTTGGGTGTGGATGGGTTAGACAGAAAGCGTGTGTGTGTCTACTATGTATGTGTGCGTATATGTCATATCTATCTCTTTACGTGTAATGTAAAACAATTTTCATACCCCTTTTTTTTATTATAATTTGTCCTTTTTTTTACTTGGTGTCACACGTTTATACGTTTTTTTGGTACAAATTTTCCTTATTTCTTCAAAAGAGAAAAAAAGAAACAATAAAAAAATAAAGGTCAAACGCGCAAGAAACAATATTATTTATGAATATTTTTTTCTTTGTTTTAACAATAAATTTAGGATGGTTTTTTTTATGTATGATTAAATAAATAAAGGATGTTTTTTTATTTTTCTTATTATCTCTAATTATACATTATAATTATAATATATAATTATAATATTGCATGTATTAGATATTGTATTATATATAAATATATAATTAGATAATTATTATATTATATATTATATTTATATTATAATTATATTTAATTGTTAGATTAATTATAATAAAATAATTATAATTATAATATATAATTATAATATTGCATATATTAGATATTGTATTATATATAAATATATAATTAGATAATTATTATATTACATTATAATTATATTATAATTATAATTATAATATAATGATAATTCAATATGTTTTCCCTTCTCTTCGTTTTTTCCTTTTTTACTTTCTTTTTCACCCCCTCTTATTTCCGATTTGTTTTTTTTTTTATTCAGTCAGTTTCATGATATATTTATAATTATAATTATAATTATTAAGTTTGAATAAATAGCTTCGGTTAAAAAAAAAAATAAATTAAAAATAAAAAAAAAACCCGATAAAGATTACAAACAAACAAACAAATATACAAACAATGAAACAAACAAAGGAACAAACAAAATGCGTGAGTTAAGCCAATAACGATTTAATGCTTGAATATATGCTAACCCGTGTATCGTCACATTCCCAGGAGCTAATTGCTGCGACGGATAAACCACGAATCGTGATGGTATGGCGATCGTATCGCAATTAATGGGGGAAACGGTATTCGCTTAACGGTATTAATTACAGGTAACTACCAACCAAAGTAATAAATAATCTACAGATTTAAACGAGAATAGAATTAATATTTAATATAATACTCTGAAATATCGATTGAAATTTTACGCATTACCTTCCCCCTTTCATTAACCTCCCTCCCTACCTCCCACCCTCCCTCCTCACCCCCTTTCATTCCCCTGTCATCGGAAAAATCGCCATAATCTGTCTATTTCTTTTTTTTTTTTTTTGGTATTTCTTTTTTTTTTCAACCACAAATACCGTTTATTTTTTCTTTTTTTGATTTTTTTTTTTTCGATCTTTTTTTCTTGTATTCCATTTATTCACAATTATTCGATATTCAACGATATATTGAAACGTACGAATTGCGAATTGTCACGTGCGTTTTAACGAAAAAAAAAAGGAAGGAAAAATAGAAGAAAAAAAAACTGATCGACAAGAATGAACGATATATACAACACGGTGGTGCCCCGTAAGTAAGTCAAAAAAAGAAATGAAATAGATAAGAAAGAAATGGAAGGAAAATTTTTACGAAGATCTGCCTAGCCAAAAAAAACAAAAAAAAAACAAGAAAACAAAGCAAAACAAAAATAAGAAAATGACGTAACAATTTTGTAAGATTAAAACAAAATAAAAATTTTTTAATTAGATAATAAATTAATTAGATACAATTTGACGATAAACCTTCCTTCTAAAGTATAAAAATATTGAAAATAAAAACAGCGAACAAATAAAAAGAAGCAAAAAGAAAAGAAGAAGAAAAAAAATGAAGTTAGTAAGCAAGCAACGTGCTATCGCATTCAGGTGAAAGGTGAATGTAGATAAGGGAGAAGGTAGTGGGGAGGGGGGTTGAAAGGGGTTGGAAGGGGTTGGAGGTTTGTTAAAAAAAAAAAAAAAAGAAGATAATGCAAAAAGGAAAATGTATTTTTCTGACGTATTCGGGCGTATAAAACCTGTGCTAGCAAACGCACTCGTGCGTGAGAGATCGATGCTAGAAGAGGAGACCACGTACTCGTGAAGAAAATACAGGAAAAACGAATGAAAATAAAAGAAAACACGGGGGAAAAAAAACGAAGGCACAAAATAAGCCGGAAATAAAAGGGAATAAAAAGGGAAGAAAATAAGGAAAGGAAGAAAGAGAGAGAGAGAGAGAGAGAAAAAAATAGAAAAGAATAAAAGGGAAAATATTAATACCAGAATTATTTGTGCACTGATAAATCGTGGTCACGATATGACATTTATATCTTGTGATTTTAATACGAATACATTTTCATATTTCTTTTTTCTTTTTTTTTTTAAATAATAATATCTTGAAATATATATATATATATACATGTGTATGTATTGTATATACTATTCTCAATATATATGGATGTATGTATAAATGGTAGAACTATGAATATACAGGATGTCCGAAGTGAGATTTTATCGGTCAAAAAAGTTAATAAATAATTCACTATTTTTTTGTATTTTTTTTTTTTTTTTACTAATTTTTAAATAATCGGATTCATTCGTTCAACATTTTTTTGTTATTTTGTTATTTTTCTCATTTTTATCCTTGCATGGAAATTTCGTTCGTAAAAATATTTATACTCGTATTGTAGGGTTCAACACACTTGCATTTATTATATTATATATAATAAATAATATATATATATATATATATATATTTATATTTATTATATTTATATAATAATTCAATATTTCAATAATTTCATAATTTCAATAATTCAATAATACAATAAATATTATATTTATTATACAATAAAATATATATACACGTATATTATATATAATATAATTTAATTTTTTATTATATTATAATTACATTTATTTATAATAATTATAGAATTTGAATTTGTGTAAAGCATGGAATTAAAATGTCAGTGTTAAAGCTTGAAACAACGATTTGAGTAGGGTTAAAACGTAGAAGTAAATTTTACGATACGGAACGTTTATCGTAAACCCCAACAGCATATATATGTATGTATATATATATATATAGTTATATAATATAGAAGAGAGAAAGAGAAAGAAAAAGAGAAAGAGAAAGAGAGAATGAATAAAAGGTGAATAACTAGGGGGAGTAGATCTTTTCGAGTTGGTTGACAACCATGAAAGCCGTGTGACACGATCACCTCGTGTTCTTGATTTATCTACCTGTACTCTTCTTCTTCTTCTTCTTCATTCAAACTTTAGTTCGACTCTCCCTCTCTCGCGTTTGATTTATATACCCTCGCCACGGAAACCATCTACCCCTTTTTTTATTTTCCCTCTCACTCTTTCTCTCTTTCTCTCTTTCTGTCTACCTTTCTTTTTTTTTCCTCTATTCCTTTTACTCACCTTTTATTCCCCAAATGGCTGTTACCGTTTTAAATTAGTCACATGTTTCTTCACCCTCACTCAACCTCACCCACCCTCACCCACCCTCACCAATCGTTGAATTATTTTTCTTTATTATTGGGTTGAATCATAAAACGTTTATCGATTCAAACAAATTTATAATATTATTATAATAATAATATTAATATAATAGTATATAGTATAGTAGTAAAAGTATATAGTAGTAATATATATATATATACAATATTATTATTATTATTATTATTATTAATATTAATATATTATATTATATTATATTTATATTAATATATTTTATATTATATATTATATATTATATTATATTATTATAAATATTATAATAATACTAAATAAATATTATAATATATTATATACATATATAAATTATTATTTATTTAATTGTTTGATTTTCTCTTTCAACATATAATATAATATTTGTATTATATTTCGTTCTTAAATTATTTATTTTTGGTATTTCAATCAAAAGCACGAATGAAACGAAATGAATAAATGTCGATTTTTTTCCTAAATAATTGGAGAATAATATAATAGAATACATTTTATTATTGTTATATATATATATATTTTTTTTTTTCCAATAAATCGCATATCGGTCATTTAATACGACAATCGTTAATATATTTCATTCTATTTTTTTTTTTTTTCAACAATATCAAAGCCGTCAGTGGCAGGAAAAATTATTTTGCATTTTATTGTCTTTTTTTTATTTTTTTTTTTTTATTTTTCTCTTTATAATCCCCTCCCCCACCCTTTCTCGACAAATTTATCGAATGCCAGAGGTTTTAATATTCAAGTCTCGTTTTCATTTTTGGTTATAGTTTATTGGCATAACGTATCGATAGGTTAAACCCAAAATTTCACCTCAAGCGAAATATTCAATATTTCTCGTATACGGCTGTTGGAAGGGAAAGGGTGGGGATGAGAGGTGGTGAGAGGGGGGGGGAAATAGAAGATATTATTCTACGAGCTGATAATAGACGACTCTCGGAAAATTCTTCGTTTCACGATTTGTCAATATACGAAGAAGGTAAATTATTGTTATTTTATTGACAACACAAATTTACAAGATTATTTTTTAGAAAAAAAAAACAAAAACAAAAAAAGCAAATTTGGAGAACGTGGTCTTTTTTATTCTACGATTATTTAGAATCGTCCATTTCTTATTGATTCGACTCGTCAATCATCCTTTCTCGTTATTATTTGTTTGTTTTATTTTTTTCTCATTATGATTCTCATCCTCATTAGCATGACATTAATTATTATTATTAGTGTTATTATTATTATTATTATTATTATTATTTTTAACTATCTGAAACGTATTGACAAAATATTGACTCCGATCTTTTTCAAAACGTTAATGAGAAATATAAGACGAACTGTAACGAATTGTTAGTTGATAAAATCATAACTATGATTAAAGAATAATTAAATTAAATATAATAATAATTATTATTTGTTTATAATTAACAATTCACTAAATCCTTTGTCAATTCCTAGTCATTGTTTCTCTCCCTCTCTCTATATATAAGCATGAGTGTGTGTATATGGCCGTGTGTTTGCGTATGTGTGTTCGATAGAAATACAAATGTTTATTTGTTATGGTGAAGTATCAGAGAGACAACTTTATACGACTACATATTCAACTATTTTATTTATTTCGATTGTCTCATCGATACAAATCGACGATTACTTCCCATCCCAGGGTAAATTAAAATTCAATACGTCGTTTTGGACACACACACATACACACACAGAGAAAAACAGACACTCTTCTATCGATTCGTCTCGTTAATAAAAAATTAAATGTAGAAAATGTTTTATTCGATTTTTCTATCTTCTTTCTTTTTTTTTCTTGCATTAGAGTTTATAAAATTACTTTTTTATTTATTTATTTATTTTTTTTTTTTAATTGAAGTTGTCGAATTACTTTTTTGACGCGACACTTCATACAGTTTTAAACAAAACAAACAGACAAGATATGGTTTTATTGAAAATTTGATGTCTCTGTTGTTTGCACACCGATAAAATAATAATAATAATAATAATAATAATAATAATAATAAAAAGAATAATATGTAAAATGATTTGTAACAGAGTACGTTTTTTATTTTATTTTCTTTCTTTTATTTTAACCAATAAAATAATAAAAAAGAAATAAACTAAATTTAAAGTATTACAATTAACACAGTAAAGTACATTTTTTAAATTTTATATCTATGTTCTTATTTTAAGAAATAAAATAATAAAAAAAATAAAAGAAATAATAAGTACAACGATTGACAATAGAGTACTTTTATATATATATATTATTTTCCTTTAATTTGTTTTTTTTTTCATTTTTTGTAAATCGATATGTTACCCTCGTGACACAGAAATGTTGGTTGTAAGTAAGTTTGGCACGAATCGATTAGCAAGAGAGTTCGAGAATTGTCGTCAGGTAGCTTTTGAGATCGCGGTTCGAGAATTCGAGGAATTTTCTCAATTCCAATCACGTTTGGTAGGTATCGTTAGCGCCCTTCTCTTTCCCTTTCGAAAGCTTCCTACTTCGACATCTCGATACCATTTGGTCTTTTACGATAGAATCAGGGTGTTACAGATCCACTGGAACTTTTGTCTCATCACAATCAATCGATAATGAAACTTCATTCATCCAATTATACCTCAACTAATGCATCTGTATTAAACTTGTTAGATAGTACAATGAATTAAAGATCAAAAATAAAATTGAATCAAGTCAAATATTCGAGAATGTTACCAATTTAAAAATGAGTTTTTGTACAAATTAGAATTTATAAATACTGATAGGTGTGTTTTCTTATAAAGTACTGTCGATTTTTTTTTCTTACAATTATATAAGTAGATAAAAAAAAAATGTTGTTAAAATAGTTTCAGTTTAATTGATAAATTCTAACAAAACTTTTAGGTGGAGTTTACAAAATTTAGATACCTTGTATTATGTTATATTATTTGGTTGTGTATGAAAAGATAAACTTTGTGTATACTAGAATTCTAAGATGACACTTAAAGGTGTTACTTGGACAAATAAATTTTATTAAAATATATATTATATATAGTTTTATTAATAAATTTTAACACAACCCTTAGGTGGACCCTAATAAATTTAGATACTTTATTAGATTTGTATTTAATTTCTTACAACAATCTATTACTGAACAAAACAATTTTACAAAAATATATTGTAACTTTAATTTATAAGCTTTAACACAACCCTTAGATAAAATAGAAAATTTTCGGATGTCAAGAATTAGAATTGCATTTATAATTGAATAACAAATAATCAATTATAAAAAATGAATAAAAAGAAAAGAAAAGAAAAGAAAAAAAAGACAATGAACAAAAAGAATTAGAAGAAAAAGCAAATGTTGTAAGAAAGAAACATACGTGACGAGTTGAGAAATAATAATATCCTAAGAAAAGATATTTTTCATGATAAGATAGGACAAGATTGGTACATAACATAAGACAGATCTAGAATAGTAAGGTTGGCCGCAGCAATGGAAGAGATGAACTCGAATGGCATGCTACTACCATTTCTGTCAGATGGTGCAAGGGAAGAATATTTCGCAAATTCCGCATCGTGGAAAATGGGGGAAACTACGAAAGGGAGAAGAAAATAAGGGATAAAGCGAAATTCCGAAACTGAGCTTAGTTCTATGGCAATGAATCCGTCCGAACACGAGCGAAACCTTTCCTTCTGACACAAAGACTGGAGGGAAAGCAAAAAAGAAGGAAAGAAAAAATAAAATAAAATGAAATAAAAAATAAAAAGACAAAAAGATAAACATAAAATTAGTAAAAATAACAAAAAAAAAAGAAGAAGAAAACATAAGAAGGATAAAAATAAATAAATAAATAAAACATATGAATGGGAAAAATAAAAAATAAAAGTGAAAGCATAAAAAGGGTAGCAAATAAATTAAAGAAAAAAATAATAAACCATAAGAAGGATAAAAATAAATAAATAAAAAATATAACATGAAAAAGGGTAAAAATAAATTTTAAAAAACAAAACTATAAGGAGGGTAAGAATGAATAAATAAAAAGAAATTATATATAAAAGGGGTAAAAATAAATTTAAAAAAAAATCATAAGGAGGGTTAAAATAAATTTAAAAAAAAAGACAACATAAAAAAATGGTGAAAATCAAAAAAAGTGAAATGAGAGAAAGAGAAGATTTACACACACACACACAAACGTACAACCTCAAACGAGACACTACTGTCTCATGGTAGTTTTAAAAATATTTCATGAAATGCAGGAAATAGTGTTCGATATACAATGAACGTGTGTGTGTGTGTTTGAGAGAGAGAAAGAGAAAGAGAGAGAGAGAGAGAGAGAGAGATACACTCACTCGTATCGACAATCGAAATTCTCGAATATTCCATAAAAAGGGATTAATTCCGTATATTTCTGTATGATGCGTGCTAGATTCGCACATTCGTTCGTTCATTCGTTCGTACCTTCATGATCCATGTCGAATAAACAATACGTTCGTGTGAACAAATAATATAAAGAATAAAATACTGTGAGAGGGATATAAAAAAAAAAAAAAAAAGGAGAAAGAGAGAGAAGGGAGACGACCGTGGGACAAGGGTAGATGGTTTAGTAGGAAGAGAAGGGGGAAAAGGGGTAACAAAATTAAATTGTTTTTATCGGGACGCAATTTGAATCGTAATAACATTATTTGTTTTATTTTTGTTTCACCACCACCTCCCCCTCCCCCTACCCAACCATACGAAGCTTTTTCAAGCGGGACGCGTTCAATGGTAATCGAACGTTTTTTAACGAAACAATTTTTTATCGAAAAAATAGAAGACAAGAAATAAAAAAAATAAAATATAGTAGAGATAGATCGACGTATTGGGGGCATTATTCTAATAATTATGTGATACTTGTAATTAAATAAGTATATAATAATATAATAAATAAGTATACAATAATAATAATTAATAAATACATAATATAAATGAAGTATGTACAATAAATAAGTAATATTTGCATATAATTAAAAAAAGTATTATTGTATAATATATAATACGTAATACGTAATAATACGTAAATTAGAAAAATATTTAAATAATAGTACAAATCTAAAAAATAATAATTATATATTAATATAATAAATAAATATATAACAATAATAATAATTATAAAAATAATTATAAAAAAGAATACAAAAAAATATTACTTCATAAAATATTGAAACTTCCAACGTTATTTATTGGACAATCTAATGCTTATTCCCCATGTACGAAAGTTGCATCCGCAAACACACATACACACACATATATACATATATACTTGTACGTATGTATACGTGTGACGCGCGTTATTCCAGGAAGTAGAAAATTCTCCCGTAGGAAAGAGAAAAAGTCGGGATGGTGGTAAGGGGGGTAGTAGGAGGATGTAAAGGACGACGTTACGCTACGCGACGCGTCGGTGGGAATTTTCGTAGGGTATTTTTTTTTTTATCTTCTTTTTTCTTTTTTTTTTTTTTTATCAGAGGAAAGTACCTCAACGCTACTTTTTCCGTTTCTTTTCGACTAGAGAGGATAAAAGGTAGAGAAAGGAGATAATTTTTCATTGCCGTTAGCGACGGCAAGGTATGTGTGGTATTACATCTAACGACGAAGAAGGGTTTCCCCAACCCCATCCCTCCTAACCACCCCCTAACTCCCTTTTACACCGGCCTACATAAAGAAAAGGAAGATAGAGACAGTGAAAGAAAGAGAAAGACATATTCATATATATATATATATATATATATATATATATATATATATATATATATACTTGTACATATATGTAATACATTTGTACATAAACACACAGATACATATGTAAATATACATACACATATTATTATTATTATTATTATTATTATTATTATTATTATTATTATTATTATTATTTTCTATTTTTATTTAGCTTTGATAAATGCAGTAAGTAAGAGGTGTCCTTCGATATTAAAGTCATTGCATTTTACGGATAAACGAACGAACGTGTGTAAGTGTGGGATCACAACAAAAGCCACTTGTTCATTTTCCTGGCTTATCATTCATTATCTTTCACCGTGACCTTCTACTTCTTCTTCTTCTTCGTCTTCTTCTTTTACTTCTTTTACTTCTACTACTACATCTTCTTCTTCTTCTTCTTCTGCATTATTAATTTTCTATCCGATTTATTAAAGTTCTCTCTGGAAAATTTTTTCATCCATAATTTCATTTACATTTAACTTATTCTTTTTATTTTTATTTTTATTTTTTTTTATTTCTTTTTTTTACAATTAATTATTTTTCTATCTTTGATATCAAAGGTTTATAAATTTGTATTTCCTCAATTACTTTTATGTAATTGTACAATTGAATTGTGAGAAAAAGTTCGTGAAAATATTCGGCAGATGGCATAAAGTTCTATTGCTAAATAAACCTGAGAAAGAAGAAAAATCTCATGAAAAGAATCTTTCCGTGAGGATTTTCTCAATCGTTAGAACTTTGTTTTTTAATTGACGATAAACAAGAGAGAAGAAATGGAGGAGAAGAGAGAGAAAAAAACGAACTGATTTTCCTTTGTTTTCTTTTTATTTGTTTTTTATTTTTTCATATTTTTAATCTCAAAGAAAGAAGAAGGCAGAGCACTGATCCCGAGGTACTTTAAAACGGCAAACATTGTCTTAATTAAATTGACTTTATATCACGGTGAACGTTTAACGTTAACGTTTCAAAAGATGATAATATTTTCGTTAGAATTTTCTTCACTCTACAACCCCTACCCTTCTTAGAAGAATACTATATATATATATATATAGAATAGTAATCCCTAACGATTAAACAAAATGATCAGGGATGGTGATGATAGTCAAGTAAGAAAACAAAAAGGGGTGCGGATAAAGAATAAGGGAGTAATCGGTTAGGATAGATCTTCTTTAAAAAAAGAAGAAAAAAAAGGCGAAAAAAAAAATCTGTAAAGAGAAACCTCTCACGTATAATCCTTTCAACGTACGATGATAGAATATAACACAAATTGGATGTAACGTCATCACTTGAAAGGATTCTCATCGGCTTTCATATTACCAGTTGCAACTATCATTGATTTCATTCGAGTTGAGATTTTTCAAGTGAAAACTTCTTTATTTTATTTTTAATTTAAATATATATATATATATTTCTTTTTATATTTTATATTTATATTTTTATATATAAATTTAATTTATATAAATTAACATTTATATTATAAATTTATATTATAGATATATATATAATAATAATAAAAAATATAAACAAATAAAAGAAAAAACATTGAATTTAACGATGCAACTCATTTATTTTATAAATATTTTTATAAAGATTCCATTTGTTTTTCTTATAATCAAATAATTTTTTATTTTTATTTATAAAACTCAACAACGTATCATATCTCGATTTGTATATAAAAAGATAAATTTTGTGCATATTAAAATTGTATGGTATCTGAGGGTTTTAATTGGACAACAAAATTTTGCTAAAATATTTTTACAATAGCACATTCTATAAATTCTAATATAACCCTTAAGAAGGTCCATACAACTTCACGTATCTTATATTATAATATATTGTATTACCTTGCTATTTATACGAAAAGATAAATTTTAGATTATAACAATAATATATTTATGATATCCATAAAAAAGAAAAATTTTGATAACAATTTTAAAAACAAGTGAAAATGAAATTACAATGATACGTGAACACGCGTAATCCGTTTCGTGTTGAATTGGGTTACTCTTTACTGAGTACACGAGCTGTCTGCAAGCGAATAAAGTTGAACAAATTTTGAAGATTCAGCACGAGACTGAACATGAAAGTTCAATCTTGTCAGTCTATATATTATAGTTGTCAATTTTGATTCGTATATCGCACGAGAATAATGCTGCAGTTTCATTGAAGTAATATAATTTAATAAAAAATAAAAATTCAAGTTATTTCAATTTATACTTATTTTACATTTAATAATGTATGTTCTTTTAATTTTTTTTTTTTATATTAAAAAATATTTATATAACAAAATTGAAAATTAAAAATGAAACTTATTATTATTATATTAAAAAAAAAATGGTAAGGTTCGAATGTCATACACAATTAAAATAGATATAAAAATCTTTTTACTAAATGTAATAAAAAGTATGTTACGAAAATTGTATTTGCAAAAATTCAAATTAAAAAATTCGAGTTATTATTATATTAAAAAAGAATTTTAAGTTTCGAATGTCATACAATTAAAATAGAGATGTCAAATTCTTTTTTTTTTTTACTAAATTTAATAAAAAATATTTTTTACGAAAAATGGATTTAAAAAATGTAGCTTATATCTAAGAAATATATTCAACGAGAAGATTTAATTAATCTATTAAATAATAAATCTTTCGTTAAAATTCTATTAAAATGATTTTTTCTTTGTAAAACATTTAAATCTTGTTCGATAAATTAACTTTGTAGAATATAAAAAAAAAAAAAAGAAAATTATTTGTGTTTAAACGAATAGAAAGAAAGACAGAAAGAAAACCAGACAAACAGACAGACAGATAGAATGAGAAAGGGAATTTTTTTGTTTACCTTGATTGAACATGTCGCAGGTGTCGATAAGAAAAGTAGAGAGGGTCGTTTGGTCGTATCTAGCAACTCAGAACTACTTCCGTGTCATTACCCGATCCTCACCATGACGTCTTTATGGTATGGCTAGGACAATAAAGGGTTTCTTTAAGAATAAAAAAAAAACACATTAAAGAAAGAAAGAATGAAAGAAAGAGAGAGACCAAGAAAGAAACTGCGAGTAAGAATAAAAAAACAAAAACAAAAATAAAAGTAGGGGTAGAAAACAAAAAATAACAAAAAATAGGGGTAGAAAAGTAGAAAAAAAAAGAAAAAAAGAGTAGGGGTAGGAAAAAAGGAAAAGGGAAAAAAGATAGAAAAAGATAGAGAGAAATGTTAGAGGGTTAGAGAAAAATACGAGAGAGTAGGGCAAAAGTGGAGTGGAATGGAGTTTGGGGGATTGGGATTGGGACGAGGACGGGTTAAAGTGGGGTGGGGTTTTGAAGGAGGAGGAGGAGGAGGAGGAGGAGGAGGAGGAAAAGAGGGAGGAGGGGAAGGAAAAAAGGACGGAAGGAAAAAGTGGAACGAGTAGAGTAATAAGAGGAAATGTAATAAAGCCAATACCGTGCACGCGAATAGATCGAAAAACAACCGGCTTGCAACGTATTAAACGAGAGGAACTCAGTTATACAGGGAACATGTATATATGTCATCAAAAATATACTATATATATATTACTAGATCATGGATGAAGTAGAAGAAGAAGAAGAAGAAGAAGTAGAAAAAGATAGATCGATTATGAGTATCAATAAAATAAAATAAAAATAAAAAATTCATCAAGAAAAATTTATATATATATATATATATATTTATATATTATATTTTATATTTTATATAGTATATTGTATAATATACTGTATAAAAATATTTTAAATATATAAGTGTATATAAATATTTCTATTTTGTTTCGTTTATGTTATATTTATTTATATTTTGTAATTGAAATATTATATGTATGAAATATTATATATAATAAAATGTATTTTACTTGTAAACTGTACTTGTGTTAATGTACTTTTACATATTATTCCATATAGCAACAAATTAAATCCACTATATATGCATAAAAATCTTCAAATAATTCAGTACTCAAAGGGTTAATGGGTTAATAGGAAAATGAAAATACCCACCCCATTTGAACGAAATAGTATATTCGAGATTAATTATTATCGTTGGAATATATTAAGACATTTCCATGTAAATACCACACCCTGTACATCGAAAGAGAAAGAAGGAAAAGAAGGAAGAGGAAGAGGTGGTGGTAGAAAGAACGTAAGCTTAGAAAAGAGGAATAACGTTTGCACATGTACATTTATATACACGTATGTATATATACACACCTATTTCACTGTGTGTCCTTTTTCAAATGGATCAAAGTGAATGTTTGAAACATTGATGATTAAAACTCTAGTTCGATGTAAAGGTAAAAGTAATTTCGTTAGTTCAGAGAAACGAGCTCAACAAACTTGTGTTTATACAGTGTGACACTCAAAAGAAGTATATCGAGAGTAACCTAAACAAAAAATATTCTTGAAATAGAAAAAAGAGGGTAGAAAGGAGACAAACTATAAAAGTAACCTTTTACCTTTTTTTTGTTTTTAAGTATTGTCAATAATCTATGATTCAAATTCTCGAAAAATTTTAACTCAACTATGATTGTTCATTTAATTCTGTAACCTAATCAAAAAATATTTTTGAGATTAAAAAGAAAAGAAAATGATAAAGAGAAAAACTGTAAAAGTTTCCTTTTATTTTTTTTTTTTTTTTTAGTATTACCAACAATCTATGACTCAAATACAATTTCTTGAACAATTTTAACTCAACTATGATAGTTCATTTACTTTTGTACTTTTTTTTCTTCTATTCTCGAAAGAAAGGAAAGATTTCAAACGTAGCTATCGATTTATACGTTTAAGTAGCTCTAATTAGTCGTTTTAACGACTACACACCTGAAACATGTGACTGTATATATGTATATGTGTAAGTGAGTCAGAGTGTTATGTCATCGTATTCTTATTTCATTGTGTAAAAACTTCTGTACACATTAAAACATGTATAAAACTTATGTACACATTAATACGTGTATAAAATTATGTACACACGTATGAATGTATTTTACATATATGTGATTCGGTAATAGAGTCAAGGTGCATCGACGAACCTTTTATATGGAGATAATTAAAGTGGCATTCACGAAGAAAAACGGATATACATCCGAGTATCTCTCTTTTTCCGGACGAGCCCACCAGTTTCGACGAACCACCGAGACCGTTCGATAATTCAATGCGTATACGTGTGAATAAATAGATAGTATGTATATAAGGGTACATATATATATATGTGTATATACGTGTTGTATAGATGTAACGAATGTGTGTATCTGTTCAGGTTTATCAAAGACGGAAATATACCTACGTGAACGTTCGTTCGTTCGTTCGTTCGTTCGTTCGTTCTGTAATATCGGATTTCACAGTCGTTGAACTAGTGTGTAAACGTAATTGCTTTTCTACGTATGTGTATGTGTGTATGTGTGTATTTTTTTTTTAAATATTTCTTCTTTTATCTATTCTTTAAGTTTTCTTATTTTTTTTTTCTATCTGATTCGATTTAAATGTATAATTTTATTTTTGATTTCAATGTCTTATCTGTATAATATCGCGCATTAAATTATTACACGTTTCAATTCAAAGTGTGCACTTGTAATAATTATTTTTATAAAGTAAATGAAAATCTTCCAATCTCCCTATATATATATATATCTTTGCATATACATTTTTCTTCTTTCTTTTGTGTATGTATGTGTATATGGTATATCCTCTTAACGAAATAAAGCCACCAACTCTGATACACACACGTGGGTAATAGGTTGGGATGGGATGGGATGGGGGTAGATGAGTGTCACACTTTCTCTTATTCTTGCTAATCGTATTTAATTAATTGGAAATCGAATCGAGTTTAATACTAATTCGATGGTATAGCAACACACCACACCGTGTTTCACGTATTCGATTGGTAATTCATTAACACCGATTTTCACATTTGTATATTATCCATACACTAGTGTGTCATAATATTAATTTCATTTAATCAATGACGAATAAGACGATGACAATGAGTGGGTAGATCAATCAATCGATTGATTAATCAATCAAAAATCTTTATTTTGCAACGTATGTAATATTATTATTTAATAAACAATATCCTGGATTCAAAAGGTTCAATCGAATTATTTAAAACGTCAACAGTCGATGATTATTGTTTTTTTTTTTCTATTTTTTTATTTTTTTCTAATATCCTAATTGTATTTGTGTCTTCCTCTTTACGTTTCAATGATTTATTGATCGTGTACGATGTACGCGCCAATGAACAAAGTGTTTATACATTAACGCTCAAATCACCCCCCTTAGACCCCCCCCCCCATCCACCCCAAACCACCTAATGCTTTGATCCGATTCCTATGAAATTGATTAAATCTGTATACTGTGAATTTCAACGAAATTAATAATACAATAGGTAATAAGTAAATATATACGTTAATTGATATGTTCAAATTCATTTTGCTAAAAATACATTTCAATGGAATTTTTTTTAATATTACATAAGGGGTAAAAGAATCTATTTTGTTAAGGTAATATTGTAATATTGTGTTAATTAATACGATTTTGTTTTTGTATGAATTTTTCTTATTTTTTTTTTTTTACGTGTTTTTCATTTTTACGCGATTCAAATTCTAAGATGAAAAATTTTTTAAAATATATATATATTATTATTATTATTATTATTATTATTATTATTATTATTATTATTATTTATTCGCTATATATATAGTATATAGTATATATAATAGCAAATAAATTTGAAATTAGTCGAAATTACTTAGACTATTAAATCTAGTGTCAAATTCCCAAAAAAAAAAAAACACAAAAGTAAGTATCAATAGATCCAGAAGTATGATTAGATCTAAAGCCAGTCAACTATACTACAGATACACACATCAATCAGTCATACACATATATCTGGATCTTAATATTCACCGAAGCATAATTTGCCGTTTACGATGAGATTTATAGCTTTGCTCATACAAGGATGAGTATTACAAATGAGAAGAGAGACTTGAATGCGGTCGTCGACCGAATAAATCGACAAGGCCACCGGCCTTACGTGATATCGTGTAATTTGCTCTCTTTCTCTCTCTCTCTCTCTCTCTTTCTCTCTCTCTTTCTCTCTTTCTTACTCACCACACACTCTCATTCTCTTTCAACTTGCAACAAAATCCAGCTAAACGAAGCGCAAGCTTTTATGTATTAGTCTCCGGTGTACATACACACATACGAGTTATTGTTACTTTGCAAAACGAGTGAGACCAAGTGTGTATAAGTGTCTGTGTATGAGATAGAGAGAGAGAGAGAGAGAGAGAGAGAATATTCTCACATACATACTAATACTCTTGGGACCACGAATTACGTGGCTATTACTTGGGTAATTAATAACGCCCCTTGATATCCGGCCTTGGTATTGGCGTTTGCGCATTCGCATGCATCCAACCAATCGAGTATACTCTATCTCTCCTATCGATAGAACTGCAATTTCCCCCACCCTCCTAACTACCCCTTTTCTACCTTTAACAACTCAAATTTGTCTATTCTTAATTATAGTCTTTGTTTACTGGTCGAAGCGAGAGGATGTGTTTATAAGCACACAAGCCGAGCTCCGTGCTCTCGCAAATACCTGTAAATAAAGTGTTAATAAGCAGTGGAATTCAGGTAATTAATATACAAAAATTGCTATATAGTTGCGACGACTCTCCTCCGGGTATAAAAAGTGCATAAATCGTACTCTCTAACGATGCAACAGAGCAGTTAGGGCGCAATGAATTCTCCAACTACGGGACATTCCACGGTGGTGACAACTACGACCAACAACGCCGCTATATACGTATATGCCAAGTATATCATCTTTACCAACAAATGCTCCGATAATGAGTATAGGCCAAAACCAATTCTCTATAACCAAAACAAAACAAGTCATTCGAATACGTGCTAAGATCGTAATACCTCAGATAGAATCTTAACGTGAAGATCAAGATGAATCTTGATCATTTTTAAATGAGTTGCATCATTAAATTCGATGTTTTATACTTTTGTTTGTTTGTGTTTCTATTTTTTTTTTTTTTTTTTTTTTAAAGTAATTTCAATAAAATATTTTCAATGTAAAGGAACGGTATATCGCGTTCAATGCAAATAGTAAATGAAATAAATGATAATTCACAATTGTCTATTGATTTTTAACTCTTTTAGTGGTGAATACTTTTATCTAAAATGTTTCATAGGAAGAATAAATAACCATGGTGCATAACGAGTAAGATTATTTTTCTTGTCTATATACGTAAAAAAAAAAAAACAAAAGGAAAACAATATGAAGGGAGAAAGGGTAAGACCGGGGTGAGGGGTGGGGGCGAGGTGGCACATCCTTTGTCATAATACATAAAGTAAGGTAATCTAAACGAAACAGGGTAAGATATGTCAGGTGGATATATTCCATATACATCAAGTCACGTTTTTCACGTAACACATCGACGACACCGTTCGTTCCATTCAGCAAGCTTTTACGTAGGGTACCATCACCCTACCCTTTCCCTTTCCCTTCAAGGTACCGAGTTATCGAGTTATATCAAGGATCACGGAAGAATGCCTCGCGGAAAGTACTCTTCCTTATTGTGAATAAAACAGTCTCGTGAAATATATGTACTATCGTGTAAGTACTTACTTTATTCACCATTGCATCTATTTTACCGTGACATCCTTCATTTTTGTTCTTCTTTTTCTTCTACTCGATTTTATGCAAGAAAAGAAAAGAAAAAAGAAAATGATTCGAGTATAATTTTTGGTTTATCTATGTTAAAATTTGGTTTTAATTTGGATATTATTTTAATATTTCAATGCAAATCTATTTAATGAGTTCAAATATGTCCGAGACATTTTTACTGATTTTTAAGATAATGTAAAACTGTTCTGTGTTACGTACACGTTTGAATAATTTTATTAACCGAATCGAAAATAAGGTAGAATATGGCTTGTTTGTTCGTAGAAAATAAATGAAAGGAATCTAAGTTTACTAAAGCGTACAAATCCTATATTAAGAGTTTAACAACAACGTTGAGAGATCGTTTTGCCAAAAAAAGGATGATAGTCCGAGAGTACGTTAGATATAACTATGTAGTAGTTTTGCTCGGATAACCAGCATAATAGGTAACCCAATTTACATTTTTATTTCTACTGGCTTCTTTCCAAAGACTTTTCAACATTTTCGTAGTAACGTTTCAAATGAAAATGACAAAGACAATTCGACTAACGCAACCATCATATTCTCATGTTTAACACGGTTATAACACACAAATACAAATTACATATATTGTCAAATGTTTATAATAACTCGTTCAAGAAAAAATTCATTCATATTTCATTAATTTATTCTTTTTTTCTTTTGCTTATGTTCCATATGGGAACGTCCGTGTAACTTTTAATTATTAGATATGTATATATGTGTGTATATAATTTTATAAGTTTAATTTTCTTTCTCCAATATCCTTATATTTAATATCCTTTCATAATCCTTATTTGTTCAATCAATCAAATATACTTTAATATCAATTTTTAATTTTAGATTAAAATGTGGAAATAAATTTATAGTATGGTTTATTTTATTATATATAATAGTAAATAGTATAATAATACTACCTTTAGGGTTATAAGTTATATTAAGTTAGATATATTTACCATTTTTATTCGCATAAATCAATCGAATATTTCCTTTGTAATATTTAAAAAAAAAAAAAAGAAAGTGTGTATAAATTTTATCAACAAATACTTAAACATGAATATAAATTAAAAATAATAATACAAATAAATAAAAACTATATCTATGAAATAATAAATATTAAAAATGATCGAAAAGCAAATTGATTTATAAAAATCACAAAAACGAGACGAAAAACACGTTGACAAAAATACAAATATTTTCTCTTTTACTTTCTGCCTATCTGTCTGTCTATCTGTCCGTCTGTCTGTCTGTTTGTTTATGGGATATATATAACAAAACAAACAAAAAAGATGGAAATGGGGTAGACGGATGAAGAAGAATAGAGGATCGTTGTTGGCCGCTTAAATGCGTAGCATTCCTTTCCGTATAAATGTTCGGAAAAACTTGACTTCTCTCTCTCTCTCTCTCTTTCTCTCTCTCTCTCATGTGTGTATATGTATATGTGCGTGTGTGTATTCCTGTGTAACAGGCTCACGTATTTTCACAAAGTTGCAGTATCCGTTTCGTACGGTAGTGAAACATTAAATGCACCGTGAAAGCGCGTTGGAGATTATATTTGCATGTATTATACGTCGAAAAGTATAAGCGCGTATTTTCGGTTACCCCAGGCAAAAGTACGTTGTACCCTTGCCCTACACCTGCCCTACCTACCCTATCTGCCCTACTTGCCTAACTACCTGCCTTTTACTTATTATCCTTTGATTCCCCCAACCCACTTTCCCCTAGAGAGAAAGAAAAAACAACAAGAAGAAAATAATAACAATATCCGATTACGTCCTTTTAAAAAATAAACAAAACAGTTGGGAAAGTAGGAAGGAAGGAAGGAAGGAAGGAAGGAGGGAAAAAAATGTGTGTTCGATGAAACTAAAATTAAAAGAAACAAAAAAGTTAGGAAACAGAAAATAACAAAAAATAAAACCCTGTTAAGTAGATTACAAATTGATTTCTTTAAAAGTAGTTTTACGAACTGAACATATTTGACTCATTCAACATTTGATTATTAAATATTTATACATAATATATCATCCTATTTATAATTCATCGATAATTTTCACGTAAGAAATATAATGATAATAAATTGATGTATTTATTTTAAGCATTTTGTATCGATATAATATATAATCGATTATCAAATATTACAATATATTAAATGTTATATAAAATAAAATAAAAACTAAAAAACCGATCTACGTGGGTTCCAATTTAATCCTTAATCCTTATCGTCCGATTTATCCAGTAAGAAGTGAAATAAGGTAAATTTTTTTTTTGTTATTCTTCGTAGAAAGAAAGAAAGAAAGAAAGGAAGAAGAAGAAGAAGAAGAAGAAAGAAGGAAAAAAAAAACAATTCTCATCTAGGATTTCGTAGAAAGGAGATCGAGAAATGTCGACGGTAATCGAGTGGAACGACAATGTCGCTCCTTATCGTAAAAGATATCTGACCATTTTAGGTTTTCTTGCGGTACCATAAGTGTCTCTGAAGATGTTACCAGTATAACGGTTTCTTTATTTTTTTTTTTTATTTTTTTTATTTCATTATTTCATTCATTCATTCTTGAAAGCGTTATTGTAATTTTGGGGTAAAAGCTTTCGTTTTCCTTTCTCCTTTAAACGTTCACAAGTTAGATATTTCTATGGTAATATTAAACTACTTTATTATCCTATGATTTTGCTTTGGTTTATGTTCGTTGGAAGATTATGCAACGGCTAATATAAACGAAATTTAGTATTAATATAAATAATAGGATTTATATATACGGAAGCGTTCATATTGTGCATACCTATATATAATATTAATAAAATATTAATATATATAAATATAAAAAAATATATATATACAAATACTGCTAGAAAAGGAAAAAAGAAAAATATTCTTCTACGTCATAAAATATTCATTCGACCCAATTCGTCGACTTAATTTCAATGTTCTTTTTCAAATATATACCAGGGTACTTCTACTTCCTCTTTCTTTTTTTTTATGCAAAATTTTATTCTTCCCTTTTTAACTTTTTAAACCGTGTGGTTAAAAAAAAAAACCTTTTCGCCCTATATTTAAGATTATTCCTACCAAAAAAGAAGAAGGGTGCTAATTACTATGAATAACAAATTTCTCTCCACTCGAATTTGAAATTCCGTTTTTCTTTAGACGATTATCACGAGCTATTCTCATTTCTTTTCATATTTTCCTTCCTTTTTTTTTATTTTTCTATTTTTCATTCCCCCTACCCCCCCTTACCCCCTCTCCCCATAGCCCACATTAAGAGTAGAAAATATAGAGATAAAAAAATATACCTACCCCCAAAAAGCAATGGTTCATTCGTTAAACGTGAGAATCCGAAAAGTGCAGAAACGGTTGGAAAAAGTGCGTATTTTAACAAAAAAAAAAAAAAAAAAAATAGAAAAAAATTTTAAAAAGAAAAAATCCTATTCCCCCTACCCCTTCCCATAACATACATTAAGAGTAAAAAATATAGAGATAAAAAAATATACCTACCCCCAAAAAGCAATGGTTCATTCGTTAAACGTGAGAATCCGAAAAGTGCAGAAACGGTTGGAAAAAGTGCGTGTTTGAAAAACAAAAAAACAGAAATAGAAATAGAACAAAAAAAAAAGAAAAGAAATAAAAAAAAAACACAAAATCAAAAATAAAGAAAAGAAAAAGGACACACACAAAGAAACAAAAAAGAAAGGGTGGGGTAGAAAAGAGTCCCTAGGGATATATGCCGAGAACGTTCGTTTCAACCCCCGTGATAGTAGTTGTATAGCACTCGCATCAGTGTTGAAAAACCGTGAAGAAGAGGCTTTTCACCACCTACCATGCTATAGAGAAAGTGAGACAGACAGACAGGAAAACAGACAGAGAGACAGACTGAACGAGGATGTGGAAAAAAGAAAAAAGACAGATAGACGACGTTATAGTAAAGTGAAAAAAAGAGGAAACTGAACTGAAAATAGGTGAGAAAGAAGGACAGGAAGATAGTAGTAGGTACAGGAGGAAAACTCAATGAAGGGTGAAAATGGTTGAAAATAAAAATCTCAAACGTCTAAAACTCGAAAAAGAGAGAGAAAGAGAGAGAGAGAGAGAGAGAGAAATGCGTCAGCGTTTTATTCGGATTTTCCACACGATAGAAACGGGGAAGCTACGGATAGAACTTCCGTTTTCTGTAGGAACACCATAAGCAGGAAGAGAAAGAGAAGGGTCTACTAAAAACTAGCCGACCCTTCTGTTTTAATAACTTCACTGTGATTTAATCGTTTGCATAAGGATAAAGTATGTAAAGTTTGTTTAAACTAACCGTTTTGTTATTATCTGACTCTCTATCTCTCTCTAACTCTCTTTCTATTTCTCGTTAGTTGTATTTTTTCAATTGTAATTTTATAATATTATTATTATTATATTAATGGAATAATGTATTATATTATGTTATAATAATGTGTTGTATATATTAATTCTACCTGTTGCTATGGTTGTTGTTAGGTTAAAGATGTTTAGTTTATTTTTCTCGAGGATTTGATAATTTGTAAGTTTCGTAGAATAGTAGAATTATTAGCAAAAGGAAGAAATAAAAAAAAAAGGATTAGGTAATATTTAGTAACCCTTTTGTAGCATAAAATTATAAAAAATCGAATTACTCATGTTTGCAAAAAAATGTTTGTTTTTTATTGAAATAGTTTTAAGTTCGTTCAAATAATTTTCATTGATACAGGAATGTGATGAGATATAATAATATAAAAAAAAATGAAATTTTTTGTTTATTACAAAAGCACATTTACGAATGAAAAATGTGATAAGCTTAATTTTTAATTAAGCTATGCCTCAAAAAATAAGAGTTTATCAAAAGAATCTTATTATTATTATTAGTCAAACATTATAATAATTATTTAAATAAATATTTAAAAATAATGAATAATACCGAAAAGTATGACTTGTTGATAATAGTTGATGGTAATAATCGAGAATGATCGAGAGAGATCGTAATCGTTGTAGTAAAGTAAATAAATTTGACTGTTTAGATCAACGTACCTCGGAGAATGTGTAAATAAATGTCAAACGTCAGCCCTCAGAGTTGTACTCTGCGTAAATACGTAACACACAACAGCGGTTACTTCGTTGTCTCGGGACTTCATGGAACGACAATGATCAATAAACCGTGTTAGTTAGTGCGCGGGACTCGTAATCGTGATTAAGCCATCAGATTGTTCGATAATTGAAATTACGATAAACTCGCCCCGACGAAACTCGCTGTGTATTTTCGTGTTTATGCATTAAGGCTTATAACCTATCTAGCCTAGCGAGAGAAATGATGGAGAAATTCGAACAGGTGTCGGAGACGACATCATAATAAACATTAATAGTCAATGCTGTGTATCTATCTCTCTCTCTCTCTCTCCAATCTATTTATTCATGTTTATTCGATCATGCAAAACAATTATTACAATTATTGATCAACCGTTACTACATTCGTCACCTTGTCTATTACGATATATTATATTCTATTTGTTTTATTTTTTTATTTTTTTTTTTGCAACAAAATTTAATTATATTTTGTCATATATTTTAATGTTTTGGTATTGTTATTTTTTAGAATAAATTTCACGTCGTTATTGAACCTAAATAAATTTGGATTTATTATTATTTTTGTTAGTACGTATAATATTATATATACAAAATAAATAGTAATAAAATAATAATAATAATAAAATAATATTAAAATATTAAATATTATTATTAATAATTACTAAAAATAAAATAATATATATAATATTATATTTTATTATACTCTATAAAATTTTTTATTATATTTTTATTATAATTATTTTATTAAATATATTATTTATTATAATATTATATATTCAAAACTGACATATATGTATATAAAATATAAATAATTGAATAATATGAATTCATAAAAATGAATAATTAATCGAACGAATAAAAAAAATCCCTCCCCTCCCCCAAAAAAAAGAAAAGAAATAAATTATAGTACATTTTTAGTTACTTGACAGTGAAATGACCTTTTGCGTTTGGCAGGAAGTTAAAGAGTAGAAAATTGTCCATGGCAGTTTTTTCAGAAATTCTAGTAGAGAGAAGGATAGTACTCAGGAGACTTGGTATAAGGGCAAGGTATTTGACACAGTAGTAGTAGTAGTAGTAGTCAAGGACTGGTCAGACGAGTGCAATCCAAATCGCCGGTACAAGAACTCAGGTTTGGTCAGTTAGTAGTGGTACCTAACGTTGCTGCTAACCGTGATGCTGTAGGACGGGTACGACACTGGTAATAAAGTATATGTATATGTGTGTGTCGTTTAGTGTTCCCAGTGTGTGTATATGTTTCTATATGTGTGAGAGAAACGTAGCTCTAACGATAAACTCCCACGTTAACTCCGTAAACGTAACTCGTTGCAGACGGGCGTTAAACCGCGGAAGGAGTACTTTAAACGATAAAACCATCACGTTTAACACTAAATTCATATACGATTATTATATACATATATACTATACCTCTTTAATAACATTTTCTAAAAAAAATAAATAGATATCTGTTTTATTATTATTGTTTTTAACAGCCATTATAATAAACCATAACACGTCTAACTTTAAATTCTATCCATTAGTTATATTCATAGAAAAATATTTTATATTTATATATAATTTATATATTGTATTATTATTATTTATATAATATTATATTAATAATAAGTAGTTTATGTTATTTACTATTAAAATAAATTTTAAATAATTTAAAGTATAACTTTATTAATAAATAATGCTAAGTATACAATACTATATTTAATAATAATATATAATAGTATCTATGTAATTTAATAAATATATATTATAAATTTTATATATATAATAATACATTATTAAATTATATAAATACTATTAAAGTATATAGTATAGTAAATATATACTATAGTATATATAGTATACTATATATATACTTTTGAAACGATAATATAATTGAATGCGAAAGAAAACAGAATTATTTCTTTGTTTGTTTCTCAATCAACAAAGTTCGAAATAATAATTGTTTTAAACAATGATTAACATTAATCGTCCAAACGTTTTTCTGAATAAATCATAAAAAAGGAATTGGCATCGACGGTCGTTAAGGGTCTGTTTTTAAAAGGTAACAGGAAAGGTATAATGAAAATGATGAAAATGAGAATGAGAATAAGAATGAGAATGAAAATGAAGAAAGGTAAGGGAAGAAAAAGCATTCGAATAGCGACGTTTTGCTATAGTAAAACAATGAAATGTAATTTCTCACAGAGTGGTGGAAAGACGGGGGGAAAGGGGTGAGGGGAGAGGGGAGGGGAAGGGAGGGGAAGAAAAGTTTACAGGACAACGAGAATCTCATTATTCTCGTCACTTCGATAATACATATTTCGAAGTGACATTAGACTTTCCTTATTCCACTACCACTACTGTCACCACTACTACTACTTCACAGTCCCTTTTCTCGCTTCTTCGTATATTCGTTTATCATCGCTTTTCTCCTTTTGGAATAATCTCAACTTGAGTAACCTCGTCAGCAAACACCCGAAGAGAATTATTATTTCAGGACCTGTGCTAACAATCGCTTTGCCCACTACCTTTGCCGCCATTTTGGATGAATTCATTCATACGTACATACTAACACCTTTTCAATATATATATATATATAAAGATAATATAAATTATAGAGATAATATATTGGTCATCACACTCATGTTGCCCCAAACAAGTACAAAACCTCCACCATGTTTCAATGTGTGTCACAAGTTTTCTAGTTTCAGGTTCTTCATTTTTTTTTTTTTTCTTTATACAGTGTAGTGTTCATCAGATCCATAAATATTAAATTTACTTTTGTCTGTAAAATTAACTCAATTCCAGTGCCCCCATTTTTTGCGAATTCCAATCTTTTCTTTCTATTCATTTCATTTACGAAAATTGATCGGTGTACGAATACTTTCTACACTCACTGTATATAATATATTAAGGGTGCGAACGAGATTACGGGAATCTTGAGTAGACAAATAGAAAGAAAAAAAAGAGTATACAAAATTAAGAGTCTTGTAAAAGGTAAAAAGTAACGAGAAAGAGAGAGAGAGAGAGAGAAAGAGAAAGAGAGAGAAAAAAAAAACAGAAAAAAAAGGTTCGTATCATTATAATATTTTAATTAATGAAATCCTTATTAACCATAAGAGTTAGTAATTAGAATTCTGCTACTAGACTGTATCATCCTCGTATAATTACAAAAAAAATATTTTACATTAACCCTTTTACGAGTGCAAGAACGTTAATTGAGAATTTTTTTTTGTCGGTAACATGTAGCAAATAACGTTACACAGATGAAAAGATGAATAATATAAAAGAAATTTCTTCTTTTTTTTTTTTTTTACAAAAGATAATAGTAAAAAAGTAAGTAAAAAAAAAAAAAAAAAACAGAAAAATAAAAAAAAAATAAATAAAGGAAACAAAAATGATAAACGACGTTCAAGATAAAAGACATTAAGCTGAAGGTAGATTTACGTAGGATATTTTCGAGACTTGATATTTTGAAGACGAGAGGAAAAGAAGAGATACGAGACGATGCAAGCTGCTTTTGAACGCGAACATAACGTCGGAAAATCTTGTGCTTGGGTTCGAGAAAAGAAGAGAGAAAGGGCAGAGGACCAAAGGACAAAGAATAAACTGACGAAAAAAGTCCAAAGGTATAATATAACGTAAGATTTTCTATCCCTCTTCTCCTAGTCCCTCAAACCCACCTATTCTTTTCTTTCCTTTTCTTTTCTTCTTTATTTTATCATAAAATCATCGCGTATTTAAAAAAAAAAAAAAGGAATAAAAAAAATTAAAGAGAAAATCGTTTGTCCGATAATCCTGTCTAAGTAGTATCCTTGTAAAAGATTTGTTTTTGTCTCATTTAATATCGTATCTAATTAATTGCATTTATTATTTCAACAATTTGAAATAAAAATATTATAATAAAAGAGTAAAGTGAAAAATTTGAATAGAATTTTTATTTATTTCAACACTTAAAATGCAAATATTTTAATAAAAGAGTAAAGTGAAAAATGTGGACACAACTTTGACGTATTTGTAAGAAGAAAAAAATACGAAATATAGAAAATTCTATTAGGGTTTCTTAATTTAAAGATTAGACAACTAATCTTTGTATTATTTATTACATTTATTAATAAATTATATAACAATTTGTTGTTATAATTATATATATAATTATATATTTGTATATTATAATATATATTATATATTAATATAATACTAATATAATATTAATATAATATAATACTAATATATATAATATAATATAGTATAAAATACAATATAATATAACACATAATATGATATATATCATTTGAAAATTGAATAAACAAATTCACTAACAAGTTCCTTTCCCCTCCTCCCATATATTCCCTCAGTAACCATAGTTTTTCTTCATAGTTTCAAGTTGCCCAAAAGTTTATGGTAATTTTCTAATCGATAGTTATCCGTACAACACGGAATACTAAAAGAACGGAATAAAAGTTGTTCGCAGTAAGGAACTAGGATGTAAGAAAAGAAGGAAAAGTATTGGATAAAGGTTGCGGACAGTAAGAGAGAAAGAGAGAGAGAGAACAAGAAAGAGAGAAATATAAAGAAAGAGAGAGAGAGAGAGAGAATCTTTAAGGCAGTTCTATGTTGAAAGCTCGCGTGGCTTCCGCTCGTAGAGCTTCAAGCTTTAGCTGTATAATTTCAAGCTTCTACTTGATAAAATCTTAAAACTACTTGCCCCACCCTACCTTCAACTCATCCCTCCACCCCCATCCCCTCCCTAGTCTTTTTTATTCCTTTCTTTTTCTTAATTCTGATTCTCTCTCTCTCTTTCTCTCTCTCTCTCTCTCTCTCTCTCTGTCTCTTTTTCTTTCTTTCTTTCTTTATTTCTTTATTTCGAAAACTTTTGAAGACGGTAACACAACAGATAAACTTTAACCAAGATAACCCATATCGTAACGTAAATGATTTAAGTATAGTCAAAAATAATATATAATGTAACTAAACGATATTAAAATGATTGCTTTTATTGATTTTGGCTATTATAGTATAAGTGGTCAACCATTAACGAAAAAATTATCAATTACTTATTTCTCCAGTTTCACAAATGGTCAACAACTGACGCAGTGATTAACTATCCATTTAATATTTATTATTTTCGTGTACCACAACTTTTTTTTCGAAAAATATCTTTTCTTATATGACGTCCAAAGTTCAAAGAATATCCTCACACATTGTGACCTACTATTCAATAAAAGTGCAAGAAGTTACCACTATTTAAGATCAAAATTTCTCTTAACTGGTCAACCACCACTGGTGCCTTCACTTTACTAAATGATAATCAATGATTTAAATTAATTCAATAAATATATAATAGTATAATAGTATTAAAATAATTATTAGATGTAAAATAAAATTGACAATTATTCGAATAAGAATAAAAAAAAAAGAAACCAAAATTCGTATAGCACGCGTATTTAAATATATTTTTCCTATAATAAATTATATAATTTATAACAAAACATTATAACATATCACTTGTGTAATATTTATTGGATAAAATCAACGTTGAATATCGAATCAATGGTTAAGCTCTCTCTCTCTCTCTCTCTCTCTCTCTTTCTCTTTCATTCTCGCATATAGAAGATCTAAGGGAACTCAGATAAGCAGAAATCGATGGGTCAGATTGTTAATGCGTAGATATCTATTGGTAATTTGCTCAGTTTCCAGCCGATAGTCGTTCATACGCACAGCTGCTAGTAGTCGACCACGACCAACCGATATGAACTTGCACGAACCTTCGGTAAATTCGGCATTCTGGGTCAAGCCAAATGGATTGGATTTGTTCTACTACTACTACTATTACTACTACTACCATGTCCAATTCGATTGCGCACATTGTACCGAGATATTGGAATAGCGCCAATATGATATGACCCACAATATGAGAGAAAGAGAGAAATAGAAAAATTCAACGATGATTTGTCTTTTATTTATTGTACATTATTTTCTATATCACCAATCATTCTCACAAAAGTTCGATAAATTTATATTTCTGCTATCCCTCTCTCTCTTAATCTTTTTCACGTTTCTATCTAACACGCGATCAAAAAAAGATCATAACAAACATTCTATAGAATATAAGTGAGTTGGTAGTAGGTGAATTTATCATCTTGTACGATATAGTTGTACGCGTGTGGGGGGTGGATCCCATAGATGTTTGGTTGCTTGCTTCTTCCTAAAGCAACCAACCAACCAACCAACCAACCAACCAGGTATTCCTCTTACCCACCTACCCCTAACTCCTCTTTCTCCCCACTCTACTTTTCTCCCACCTCTTACGTTCTTTGAAGTCCTAAACATCTATCGATAAAATAAAATAAGTTCGTTTCCCGATCGGCAGACGTTACTAAGGAAAATGGAATATCCATGATAGACGATATCCTTGGAGCTTTCACTCGACAACTTCCTCAAGGGGTATAAAGTATCGGCTGTATATGCATTATGTCGATACACAAATATCGACAGCTACTACCTCTCATGATGTATATCTACATAATACGCGACGCTTTATCAGTATATCTTTATCAATATATTGTATATTCTTTCCTACGTAAGAACCTTTCTCCTTTTCCTTTTTTTTTTTTTTTTCATCAATACAATCAACATATTATATTCGTATAACAAAAAAATGTATATATGTATATATTTATAATGCCAATAAATAATAATAATAATATAATAATCTTTTCAATAAAAAAAAGTAACTATAATGAATAAATAATTAGAAGAAAAGAAGAAAGGTTTGACAATAAAAACCAATCGATAATGTCGGATCAATTATTAGAAGTATAACTCACGTGGAATAATATGAGGGTGTGTGTTCTATGGTTTTGATAAGTATAAACCTCTCTTTGTAGGTAACATTTTAACCAATGTGATATCATTGTCCCCTTTATAACGCATCGAGTAACACCAGCATAGGTAACCCATTCGCATATCAACCTTTGTGTGTGACAGCTAACATATGCTATTACAGCCTTAACATTTTGCTTTGTCAGTTCAGTTCGCTAATTATAAGTTTGTTAATTGGCAAATGGTCATTTCCTAGGAATACCGAAATACTGTCTACAAGTTTCTACGATTCTGCTATGATCGATCGAATTTTACTTACGAAATTACATCACTGTCCTAGTTACATATATATGTACTTTTTATGCATAGTATAGATGTAATTTTTTTATAAATTATTTTAATAAATTTTAATAAAGTTTTATGTGACGTAAATTAATTAGACAATGTGAAATAAGACGAATAAAGGTGATGTTTTTTCAACAAAGCAAAATACTTATAAAGTATACATTCTAAATTTTGTTCCTTCATCCTATCTAATGTATCCCTTGACAAAGAGGAAAATACATTTTTATCTACATAGTATAAGTAAATAATATTATGAATAAAAATAAGATGTAGGGTGAAGAGAAAAATAAAAAGAAAAGAAAAAAAAGAAGAGAATATAATTTGTATAACCGCAGGGGGTGTGTCTTCTATTCTGTTTAATCTTACATAAAGATTCGATAAAAAAAGTCTTCACTGATGACAGAAAGCTTTCTTGATAGTCTCTCTCGTACGATCTCTTTTACAAAGAGTGTCTCTTTATCTCTCTCTCTTTCTTTCTTTCTCTATCTCTCTCTATCATTATAAAGTCATTCCACGTTCTCTCCTTATCTCAAATTCCACTTCTTCGAATTCGTTCTTTCTAAAAAGAAAGAAAAAAGACATATTGCATAGAAAGAGAATAGAAAAGAAAAAGAAAAAGAAAAAAAGATAGAAAAAAAAATCAAATCAACTCTTGTTATGCATTTACGAAAAAAAAAAAAATATATTTTGTTCATATAAGTCTGTTTTATAAATCTGTTAATAAATAATAATAATAATAATATTTATTTAGCCAAAAATAATATTAAAAGTAAAATCAACAAAAGTGTATACTATATATAGAACAGATTGATATTCAACTAGCTCGATGAATTTCAAGTACCGTTGAAAACTAAGAATGTGATGTATGAATATTTAAACGTCAAGAAAGTTCAAAGTAGTAACTTCAATGCCAGTTTCTATCTACTATTATGCGAATTCGCGGTTATACCAATCTGCCCTTTGAATTTGAATAGTCCATTTCAACTAGCAATTCTCTCTCTCACACCCTTTCTTTCTCTTGTACGGTCCAATGATGATTTATTATTTCACGAATAAATTAATAAACACACGCTGGGTTTTGTTATTACAAAGCAATACTATTCCATAACCTAAATGCAATTTGTTAACGAGTGGAAAAAATTTATTTTCTTTCATTCAGTAATGAACGAACGTTTGTTATTATACAGTTGTTGTTATAGATTTTATATAATATATATATTTTTATATAGTAAGAAGTATCTTCAAAATAAAAAGATCATATAAAAATGTCACTGTTATGTTAAATAACTCGATTTTTTTTTTTTGTTAATTAATTTATTTTTTAATCTGTTCTTTTTTAAAATTTGTTTAGAAAACATCGAATGTTTCTAAAAGATAGTATTAGCCAAGTTTTAAAAAAGTATTAATGAGAGTAGTATCCGATACAAGACCTTGCTTACGTAAAGATACGTTAAAGTGTCCCAAAGACATTTTTCAACTAACGAGCTACTCGATGACGTTGCCAACAAATTTTGATCACTTGGCACATAAACTCATCATCTTCTTCTACTTCCTCCCTCTTGTATAACATGGTTAAATTAAATAGAAAAAAAAATAATATACATGAAAGAAAAAGAAAATAAAACTAGACCGCAGTATATTACGCAAGTTTTGCAAGTACGCTTGCACATAAAAAGAAAACTCAAAAACACAGAAAAAGAAAAAGAAGATAAAGAAGATGATAAAGAAGAAGAAATAAGCAGGTAAAATGAAAAGTATATATACTTCTAGTTGGTGGACGGATGCGGTCCGAACTTGGTCCGATCCCGAAACGGATCACCAGTTTTACGAAGTTCCGTTGCAGTTCGGTTGCATTTCCATTTAAAATGGCATCGATAAAGGCGAACGAGGTCGACGTCAATGTTGGTTTTAGCACGGTAACCCCCTTCCCTTTTACCCTCCAACACCCCCCTCCCCCTCCCTCCCCCGTTTCTCGTGAACGGGAATGTGCTAGCAAGCAAACGCCACCGAGCCGAATCGCTCGAAGGGACCGGAAATGAAGGCACAGTGCCACTTCCCGGTGATCTGCATTTGAAACGAGGCCGGTTGCGCGTTGCGTGCTTCCTCGTTTACTGTTATTGCATGCCATACACCCTTTCTATGCCCTATCCAACCTGAACCTGAACCTGTCTTTACTTTTCAATACGATCTTATTTCGTATGTGTTTCTTTTACATTCCTCGACCTGTTATTTTCTGTTATTTTTTTTTTCTTTTTTTTTGCAATTCTTTTCTTTTGTTCTTTTTTATCTCATGAATTTACATGAATTAGTATTTTTATTATTTATTAGAATTTTTTTAATAAGAATTTTTTTAAATGTTTTTATGTGGATAAAATTGAATACAGTGGATTTAATTGAATTTAAATGTCAGATATTACTGTGGCCTATTAAATCTGAATCTATTAAATATTTTGATAAATAAAAATGAATACATCATTTATTTTTAAATGCAACTAATAAAAATAAATGGAATTTAAATGTTACACACTTTATGTTCTACTCAATGCAAACTTGAATCTAAACTTGCCTTATTTTTTGAGAAACAAAAAGAAAATGAATAAAATCTCGATTAATATAAAGAATATAAATTTCAATATATATATAGCTCTTATTATTTAAAAGTTAATATTACATCCTTAATGTTTCTAAAAAGAAATTATTAGCAAGGAGCGTGTTCAAAGTTGTTTATCGTTGTTTAAAAAGTTCCTTAGAAACTCCTAGCTCAACATTCTGCTTTCAATTTGCGTGTTAATGACGCAATTATCTTCAAGTTAATCAATTCCTTTCTATCTGTAACTAGTACCTACCACTACTACTACCACTACTACTACTACTACTATTATATTTAAACAACAAAAGAAAATTTAGTTTTGTTCGTAACAAACATCGAAATATCATGGAACAAAAAATGGATAAGAAACAAAAAAAACAAAACACAAAAAATAAATAATAGTCATAACAATATAAAGAGATAAACGTTTAAAACTGAAAAGAAAAAAAAAAACAGGAGAGAAAATCTTTGTTAAAGTATCCAAAACTGTTGGTGAAAATGTCTGAAAAGAAAATGTTACCAACGATGGTTACTTGTAGAAGGATCAGAAGAAGTTCGAGGATGGAATAGAAGGTGGATGGGTAAAGAAGAAGAAGCAGAAGAAGAAGAAGGAAGAATGATGGCGCCAATGTAACTCCTACAAAGGGTCGAGTTTCGAGAGCCCTTGAAGAAAGTTTGACCAAAAGTGCCTTTTCTCGAGAGCGGAAATTAGAGCTAGTCTTCTGAAGAGAATCGACAATCCACACAGACAGACCAAAGATAGAAGAAGAGATGGGTATTTTCAACGAACATGGGGAAAAATAAGTGTGAGAGAGAGAGAGAGAGAGAGAGAGAGAGAGAAAGAGATGGATAGAGAAATAAATAAAGAAATAAAAGAGGAAGATTGAAGTGAAGAAACAGTAAGTAGTGTCTTGTCTCGTTTTCGTCAAGAGGTTAAAACTAGAGAAAAGAAGAATAAGAAGAAAAAGTCTAAGACACAGTATAATAGTGAAACAAGAAAAAGAAGAAGAGGTAAAAGAAGAAGAAGAAGACCACAAGATGGTTTGAGGTTGTATGATGAAAGACAAGAGGGGTATGGATGGATGAGATGACAAGAAGGTTAACAAGACTGTTTGGGAATAAGAGACTGTAATTCACATTGGTATTATATAGGTACTTTAAACAATACAATCTACTTTTTCCTTTATTTTTTTTTATTTTTGAGTTATTTATTTATCTTTTCTTAACGTTAATGATCTTAAAGAACATTCATTGACGTGTTTAATTATTGAAAATAATTGATACTAGGAAATAACTGTAGTTAAATCTGTTCTCCTACTATTGGGTTGGTAAATAATTGTGTGTTCCTATTATTTTTTAAAATTTGTTATAAGTTTATTCTTTAACAAAATAATTTTTTGTTAATTTACGATCTTAACGAAAACTCACATCGATGCGTTTAATTATTGATAATAATGGATACTTAAAACAAACTGTAGTTTAATGTGTTTTCCTGTAACTATTGGATTGATAATTAATTGCAAGTTTCTTCTAAAATAATAAAACATAGATTCAATTAGGACAAAACATTTAAAACAATATGCCAAAAATATTTAACGACATGTTGAATGTTAAAATTAAAAAAAAAAAAAAGAAAACGATGAGAACTCCATTACCAATCTAATAATTATCTTAATATCACTATGTCCTTTCAATATTACGATATTTCACCCATCGAGTTACATACTTCATTACAAATTTTCGATGAAAACAGGATTTCTGATTTTCTCGATGAAAGAAATTGAAGTTTGATGATAACTTTCGTTAATAAAGTTTGTCTCAACCAGGAAACAAATTCCAATTAGATAATTCATGAGTAAGTAAACGTGTGTTTGAATGTGTATGTAAACAAATGTATATATATATATATAAGTTACGTATGTTTGCGTTCGCGTGCACGTGTGTGTTTTCTGCAAGCAGCAGCTGCAGCAGCAGTAGCAGCAACTACTGCATTCCTCGGAGTAACTTTACACTTTATAACTTTTCATATTTACGATCTAGGGAAGTACCTTGGACGTTAATAATCGCTTAAGTTTTCGTTAACTACTACGGTCTGTTGAAATACTTGATTCGAAAAATAAAATATCTTATTCGTATAGGATTTTAAAGCCCTTTGAGCAATATGAACCTCGGATTTACGTTCTTAAGATGGGTACTAGTTTTAACTGTAATACGAACATCCTACATCCCATTAATTTACCCCTACATCTTCTCGTGGTACTTTAACGTATTACTATTCACTAGTTTGCTTGTTGCCTAGAGATACATCTTCGTCTTAGTACTATATACCCATTTTCAAACATTAACAAAGCTACGATTACGAAATAAACGAAGAACTTAAGTAAAAAATCAATTTGGGCAATGTCAATAAATTACTCAGCTCACGGTTGCTGTCTAGGTGCTTCAAAATCAGGATATACAGGACAATCATCCTACCGGTAGTCCTTTATGGTAGTGAAACGTGTGTCACTTACGTTACGGGACGTAAAGAAATGTAGGGTTTGAGAAAATAAAGTTGTTCGTAAAATGTTCGGTGCAAAACGCGATGAGGAAACGGGTGAATGGAGAAAACCCTATAACGTAGAAGTACACCAACTGTACAACAAAACCGGACATCATTAACGTCGTAAAATCACGCCGATTAAGATGGGCAGGTGACGTGGGGCGCATGGGGGTGGATCGAACGGTGTATAAAATACTGGTCAGTATACCAACGGGAAAAGACCACTGGGTAGAACGAAACGTAGATGGAAGGACAATATTATTTGGGGATCTTAAAAAAATGGGCTACGAAGACCGTGAATGGAGGGGTCAAGCTTTAGGACGAGAACACTGGCAGGATTTGGTATTTGTGGCAATGAACTTTCGAGTTTTTAATGCTAATTAATAATAATAAAGCTACGATAATTAACTACTAGGAAAAAAAACCGATTAACACGTTTAACTGTGATGCTCTTATTTGAGACCGCACACCGTTTTTTACCTCCAGAATTGAGCCATGACGAGTATACTTGTCAATCACAGTTAACTGGTTTATACTTATCCTTTTTAATTTTATAATTTAACTTTTGTAAGCGGTTAGAGATTAATTATAATCCTGAGAAGAGTTGTGGTGGGATAAATTTCAGTTCTAAAAATAAGTAGTACTCATACACACCCGAGGCTTTGTAATTTGAAGAAAGAAAGAAAGAAAAGAAAAAAAGTATCTAACGAAATGATAAAAATTCTTGGAGAGATGAATTTTTAACGATTCTCTCTCGGTACGTGAACACGTTCAAAGGAAAATTTGGAAAAAAAAAGGAAAGAAAAACAACGAAAAAAAAAAAGAAAAAGGAAAGTACACATCGTCGTCGCAGTGTGCTTTAGACAAAAAGAAACCTTTTTGTTTTTTTTTTTTTTTTTTTACTTATACTTCCCTCTCCCTTTAAAAAGAGGAAGTGAGAGCTGCTGTAAGGGTCAAAGAATAAAAAATAAAAATAATAAAAAAGAAAAGAAAAAATAGAAATAGAAAAAAAAGAAAAGGAAAAAGAAAAAAAAAGCATAAGATAGAAAGAAGGGTCAGGGCCGTGCCTTTGTGGCTCTTTCTCATTTTGTTCTGCCAACGGCGTTCGTTAAGACACATCCTCCATCTCCTCCTCCTCCTCTTTCTACTCCTACTCCTACTCCTCCTACTCCTCCCTGTTGGGTAAAATCTCGCGTCGTCGCTGATTGCGCAGTCTAATTATAATTTCCGGGGGCGCCTAGCAATTAGCATCCGGCAGCTGTAGCTGGAAAACTGCATGGCTTGGCGCCTTTGCTCTACGCATCTTATTAGATTCACCTTTTCTGCTGGCTCGGCAAAATGACAAGGGGGTTGGGAAGGAATGAAGGGTAAAAGGAAAGAAAAGAAAAAGAAGAAAAATTTAAAAAAAAAAGAAGAAAAAAACAACTCAAGAAAACTCTTCGAAATATTTTTTTCTTTATTCTCTTCTTATTCTTTTTATACATATATATATATATATATTTGTATGAATAATAAACTTGATTAAATTAATTATAGTAATAATATTAAAGGGTTAATGAAATTGAATCCTTTAGGACAGCAGTCGCTGAACTTTTTCACTTCATGGATCAGTAAATTCATAATTTAAATCTAACGGACCACTAATAGGATTTTTTAGGTGTTAAATAAATTTATTAAAAAAGATTGTGATCTAAGATTAATCTAACAAGATTAATATTATGTTTCAATGCATCCTCAAAACATAACTTAACGTGATGTATAAGTATATTCCATATTTTTCTGGGGACCACCATTTTGGCGACCGGTGCTTTAGGATTGGAAAAAAATAAAAAAAACCCAATAAAGCTCTTCAAAATACATTTCCTTATTCTTCTCTTATTCTTTTTGTATATATGTATACACGTATATATTTCTACATATTTAATAAATATATAAAAATATATATATTATATAAATTAAAGGGAAAAAAAACAAAATAATCATAAAAATATGAAAATTAATGCGAAGAACTTGAATGGTGGGAGGAAAGGAAGTTACAAAAGAAAAAGAAAAAGAAAATGTGTTTTCACATACAAATGTATTTTCCTCTATGATAAATAAAATACGTATGTTTAATATCATTCTCGAAGAACATAAAAAGAATGATGGGGAATGTACAAGATGGAAGAATGTACAAGAGAAAGAAGAGTAGGAGAAAAAGGATGAGGATGAGAAGAAGGAACGATTCAGAAATTTTCAAAGGACGCGTGTTAGAAGGTGCGTTTTCTCTTTTCGAAAGCAACATCACGGAAAACGCCTCTCAAAAAGCTTTGTTGACGCGAATACTCAAAGAGAACCCATTAAGATCCCATTATGGAAGTCGCCATCGTTATAGTTCTTCTTTCTTCCTCTCTTCATCGCTATTTTCATCTCACTTATTTTTCTTTTCTTTTCTTTTCTTTTCTTTTCTTTTCTTTTTTATCTATCTCTTTCTCTTCTTTCTTCTTATTCCTTTTCTAAATGTCAAGTTGAAAAAGATTCCCCATTTCCCCCATCCTCATTCTCTATGACATTGACAACAAAATTCTACTTCCTTATCCGTCGATCCGCGAATGAATAGTAGTTAGGAAAAAATATATACAGGATGATTCACCAGCTCTTGCCACCTAAATGGCTCCGAAAGAATAATAGTAACAGAAAAGTGGATGAGGAAAAAGTTACAGGAAAAATTTACAACTACAATATGACATTAGTATTTTTTTCTTTTTTTTTTGCTAAGTTGAATCATTTTCGAGATTTATTGGTCAACTTATGTCTTTTTTAAATACCATGTTGTATTTTAAATATTTATCATAGATTTATATAATAATTTTTTTTACCATAAGTTCTCCTAACTAATTGTAAAATTTTTGTAATAATATTTGTTTTTTAATTTATATATATATATATAAATTTTTTTGTACAGAATATCACACAATCGTAGTTTTATATTATATAATAAATTTTCTGTTAACCCAAGTTCTTTTAATTAATTATAAAATTTTAATAATAATATTTTCTCTTTAATTAATATAATTTAATTTATATATATATATATATAATCGTCGTTCTATATAATAAATTTTCTTTTAATCTAAATTTTTTATATTAATTATAATATTTTTATAATAACTTTTTTTTATTCAATTTATGTAATAATATAATAATGGTATAATAATAGTAATAATTATTTTCGTAGTAATAAAATATTATTTTAGTATTATAATCATTTTCTTTCTTTAATTTGGATATAATATATTATTTATATTTATCACATATGTGGGAATATATATGTATATATATGTTTGTGAATAAATAGATGATAGGATATTATGATGAGATGTTACAAGATAGTAGTTTCTATCTTGTTATCTAAAACTATATATATAAATGATATTATATAAGACGTTTATCTATGTATATATGACATGTTCTCACGAAAGCAAATCGTTGGTTTAGGGAAAATGTACTCAGTCCCATTCATAAGCAAAACGGTTGTAGGCGGAAAATGAATGGTAGGAGACGTTGGGATCGTTATGCGACAAAAGAGCCTAATCCTTGTACGGATTTCCGGGTCGGTAGTTTCCGTCGTCTCTCTTAGTATAGTTAAGCTTTTGCCGACCAAATATATCCGTCTTAACGATCCTGGATTATTGAATGCAAATTGATTACAGAATCTTCGATAAATTAGATCATGGCTTACATCTCTCTGTCTCTCTTCGTCTCTCTTATTCACTCACTCATTCACTCACTCATTCACTTATTTAATCTCTTTTATTGTTTCTTCTGGAATGTTGAATTAAATAAAAACAATCATTGTTTCTAACATATATACACAAAAGAAACTCAGTTATGTCACATTTTATCTTATTACCACTCGATAAAGTAAACATCTATTTGTCTCTGTGTCTCTTGACGAAATAAAAAACAAAACAAAAAAATTATCAAACCTGTTATAATTATTTTGAAATTTTGGTTGTATCTTTGATAATATTGCAAAGTGGATTTTATTACTGTACGCAACAAATTCTTCGTTATGATACTTTCACGTTAATTGTATCTATGTGTATTAATATACATATATATGTATTATAATTTATATAAAAAATTATGGTATTAATAACGCAATAATATCGTAACAACTAGAGACTGTAAATAAATTTGTATTTAAGTTCTGATGTAAATTATTGTTTGAAATATTCGATATAAAGTTTGTGGAAAAAAAAATAACATGTTTGATAATAATTAATATATTTATTTGAGTGTTCTTTTTTAGATTATATATGTAATTAATTTTAATACGAATTAATATAATAATTTTTTAGGATTATCAAGAAATGAAATTATATTACTGTCTTAACCAATTGAACAACGTTGAATTTCAAGTTGAAAGATATTTCCCTGTTCGATTTGACAGTTTTATTGACTTACCTTAAACTACGATTGGATTACGACGGACACGAGACGTTTTCACTTTGTGTACTCCTTTAGAGTAGTTTGTACGAATTAAGTACATAGGTAATTTACCTAACAACGCTTGACACTCTTTACTTCCGTTTCTCCTTTCATCCATTCTTCCTTCCTTCCTTCGTTCCTTCCTTCATTCCTTCCTTCGTTCATTCATTCATTCATTCATCGTGTAACTTCGGTTGATCAGTTAGAAATGCAAAGATACAGTAAGGAGCATAACTGAACCAATATAAAAAATCATTAGTTTTGTATAAATCTTTATTTATTGCTAAGAATGTAAAAGAATATTAAAGAATAAACATTATATAGTAAGTTTTATTACAGTTAGTAGTAACATCAGAAATTTTGTCAACAAGTCAATAATGTCTCCTCGTTTAACACTGATAAAAGGTTGTTTAACATTTTAGAAATATTACTACAAATGAAAATGACGAAAAATATTAAACGTAGAATAAAAATAATTGATTTATTTATCATTCGTAGAATATGAGGGATAGGGATGAGAGTGCAGGGGGGTGGAAAATAGATTTAAAAAAAAAACAAAAAAAAAATCTTTCATTAATCTTTTTGATCAGTTTATTTAAATCTCGTGTGTTATACAAGATATAAGGCTATTCAGCAGCAGCAAAGGCTTTCGATCGTGCGCGCGCGCGTGCATTTGAAAATTGTCTCATTTATGTATTAATCCTACTTACGTGTAAATACTAATTAATTTATTTATTAATTAATTAAACAAATAATTAATTAATGCGCGACGTTTACCATGAGTGCATATGCAAAGAAGAAAAAAAAAAGAAAAAAAAAATAATTAAAGATACAGAAAAAGAAGAAAGAAATTACGGTAAGTGTGAATTTGTTTTTTACAAAATTATTAACAAGAAATTGTTAATAATCCATATAATATAATTACAATACTTGTAAATTATTATTTTTTTTTTTTTACCATCATTTTTCTTTTTATTTTATTTTTTATTTTATTTGTTTTCTTTTTCTTCTTCTTCTTCTTCTTTTTATTCGCGCATTCACACACACACTCACATATATCCCCAACATATCTCACACAGTTTTTTTTTTTTTATAATAATACATTCACAAACGTATTTTTTATATGAATTCTCTTAACATCTTCTCACCATCTTCATTCTTTCTATATCTTTTTTCATTCAACAACATACAATCACATGTCGCGATACGATTATTATTATTTTTTTTTTATAATTATTATTATTATTGTTTGTAAAATAACAATAGATATGCGTTAAGCCTAATTTCTATTATAATTTATTGAATTATCAATCTCACACTCACGTAACTCAAACGTTTAACCAATCAATCAAAAGACGAATATCAAATCATGTAAATTGTTTCAATTGTTTTTTTTTTGTTTAATTTGAATTTTCATTTTTCATTTTCATCTATCATTCATTCGCATTGTTCATTCAACTTTTATTCATCGTTCATTCATTATAATTACTTTTAATAATCATCGTCTTTTTCTTTTTTTTGAAAAACATTCATATTAAACATTCGTACATTTATTTATTTATTTATTTATATATATATAAGTCACAGTGATAGATTAAAAACGACAGTGAAGACAATATTTACAGATTCATCTCTATCTCGATGAACTAATTATATTAATAATAATTATAATTATAATAATAATAATATTATAATTATTAGAACAACGATTCGTTAGTGCCTTAGTGAATAATTAAAAACGCCGATGGAAATTTGCGCAGATTTAATTTGCTTTTTTCTTCTTTCTTTCTTTTCTTTTTTTTTTTTTTTGTTATCTTGTAAATCATCTTAATCCATATCTTCGCGATATTTTTTATATTTTAATATTATTTTTCTTTCAAATATTCGATCTATATTTATACGTAGGAATGATTTCGACATCTACATAAGAACATTTTGGTTTATTTGTTTAATTGTTTTCTTTTTTTGATTTTTATTTTGTAAATTTTGAAACACTCGAAATATTTGTAAAATTTTATTTACCACACACTCATTCAACCCTTTTTAATTATTTAATTAAATTTAATTAATTATACTCTAATAAAAAAAAAATAAAAAATAAAATAAAAACACGAATTATTTAGAGGCACGTGTTAACCTAATTTTTAGTTAATAATTATTGTACCAAGTATATAACGTAATATAATTATTTTTTATATTGTCATCACATTTTTCTTTAATATTTGTATTTTCTATTTATTTTTCTTTTTTTTCTTTCTATTATTCGATACAACAAGGGATGAATCAGACGTGTTATTATAAAAAAGGGTTGAACGTATTTTGCAATAGGAATAAATCAAATGTAATATCTTACAATATTATCGAACTATTTTCGTTTTTTTTCTTTTTCATTTTTGTTGTTGTTTATAACCGTGACATCGAGATAATAAATTAAAAACATTTAAAATATGAATAATTTGTTAAATTAAATTAAAAAAAAAAAAAAAACAGTCATTCGTGTACGCAATCATCGGCGTTATTATTATTTTTTATTTCGACTTAACTAAAATTAGAATAAATGTCGCAATATATTAATAATTATATTTGTAAATTTATTAAGTGGTTTTTTTTTCCTTTTTTTTCTTTCTTTTGTCTCGTAATTATTATTATTATTATTATTATCATTATTTTATTTTTTTCTCGCTTAATTTTAATTCTCGATCGATTTTATATTCATTCATTGATTATTAACTATGTTTTCTTTTTTTGTTGCATTTATTTTCTTTGCATATTGTGGATAATATTGCTATTATATTTTATATTATTATTATTATTATTATTTTATCAGGCGACATTAATAATTCATTAGCATCGGTGCAATTTTTTTTTTTTGTAGCTTAACCGCGATCGGGCTTTGTCTTTGCATTTATTTATTTATATTTTTGTTTGTTTCGTTTTGTTTTGTTTTTCTATTTTCTCGTACATTTTCATTGTTTTGTTTTATCATTGTTTCTTCTTGTTTTAAATTATAAACGCATACTTATTTTTTACTAAGTATATAAAGTAATAATTAAAATTCATAACGACGACACGACATAAATAATATCTCGAAAATATTCAACGTTTAATAATTTAACTAATAATAATTATTATTATTATTATAATAATAAAAATATTGTTATTTTTTCGTTTTAAAAATTCTTTTTTCTTTTGTAGATAATTTTCTTCGTTCCTATTTATTTATTTTTTGTGTCTTATTATTATAATTATTAACGCAAAGTACCGCGTTGGATAGTAAAATAAAAAATTTAAAAATAAATAAAAAGTTTGGATAATAATAATAAAAATATTGCTATTATTATTATTATTATTATTATTATTATTATTATTATTATTATTATTATTATTATTCACGCAAAGCAACGTGTTGAATAATAAAATAAAAAATAAAAAATAGAAATAAAACAAGCAGATGTAATCTCACCCACAAGCTACGTGTGTATATATATATATATATTTTTTTTATTCTTTTCTATATATTAATAACAATTTATATTATTATTATTATTATTATTATTATTATTACATATATATTGTTTTTTAATATTCAGATCCTTCGTGTTTCTTTTTTTTTTTAGCACTAAAAAAGTAATCATTCGGAATGCTCAAATAAAAGAAACAAAAAAAAAATTTATAGAAAGAGAAAAAGAAGAAAAAAAAAAACAGAGAACATAAGAAAGTAAGAAAAATCTTTCGTGAAGTACGACACCTTTTTCCATTTCCCTATTATAAAATGTAAATATCGATGAGAGAATGTTTCTCGTTCGTTTATAAATTCGATTGCTAGACAAATCGAGTTGGAATGATTTTTTCTTTTTCTTCTATTTTTTTTTTCTTTTCTCTTCTTTACTCTCACTCACTACTCTCTCCTCTTTCATCCATTCTATCCTGAAATTGTTTCAATTATAAAAATTTTGTATCGAGTCGAATCTTATTCTACGTATATTGCAATTTATTTCTATTTATTGTATTTGTTTATGTGAAATTTTTCAATCATACATACAAATTAAGCAAAATTTTTTCTAACAACATTTTTCGTCTATTATTTTCTAGTTTCACGTGAATGTTTATTATATTCAATTAAAAGAAAACACGGAAGGTCATATATCAAAAAACTGTCTCGAATATATATATACATACACACACACACACACAGGTGAAAGATCATAAATGTAGCTTTTAAAACACGGTTAGTTTTTAAACGCGCGTTTAAATATTACAGACAGCTTTTACGATAACAGTTGATGATGATAAAATACATTTTTACTAACGTTTAATAACGTCACCATCCTTTTTTTTATTATTATTATTATTTTTTTTTTTTTATATTAACACGCGAATAAATTAAGCCGAACGTGTATTACAAGATAATCTGTTTTGTCTTTTTTTTTTTTTTGCAAAAATATATTTCTCAATGTCTACTAATTAATATAAGTCCTAATAAATATCATTAGAATCCATTACTTGGTTCAAAAGTTATACAAAATAATACGAGGGTCTGTAAATGTGCCATTTCTGTGGCGCGGAAAGCTGTGACTGCTACCCCCAACGTCGACAATCGTGCAGGAGGTGCAAAGGGTTGAAATTATATAAAATTAAATTTGTTCTTGTTTGTTGTTTTTATGTTAATTTTTTTCGTGATTTTAATAAAGTCTATTTGAAAATAATTCTTCAAAAATATTACCAGACCCTGGTAACGTTTGACTGCGTAAACGTGCTGCCATTAAAGTGTTAATAATAATAATACTAATAATAATAATAATAGTAATAATAATAATAATTATTATTATGACGAAAATGATAATAAAATTTGGAATATTATTAAAAACATACGAAACGATATGGTAAAATTTGGATATTAAAAACAAATCTAAAATTGTACGCTTATCGATAAAATAAACAATATCGAATAAATAAAAATAAAAAATATCGTTCGTCTGTATGTTACACCCCTTCTTCTTAATTTCCTTGATCGATTATTACATACATATAAAAAAAAAAAAACCCCAAAAAATGTTTAAAACACGTTTGATCTATTAAATACTTAATAAGTAAATAATAGATAATTCGATTGAATTAATTTTAATAATCAATGATTGTTGTTAATTTCGATCAAATAAAAAAACAAAAAAAAACTTCAATGAATATAAATGCGTCGTCGTGCGCCCTTTTTTTTCTTTTTCTTTTTTTTTCATTTTTCCTTTTTTTCTTCGTTGAATTGAAAAAAAAAAAAACAGACAAAAATTTGACAAATTCGAAAAAAAACAAAATATTACACGTGTAAATAGTAATTAAACGAAAACAAGGATAAAGAAAGAAAGAAAAAAAATAAACAGGATATTTTTGTCTCCCTTTTGTTCTTTTTTTTTTTTTTTTTAGTTGTTCCTTGTTTTCTTTTTCGTTTTTTCTTTCAAAGAGAGTTAAAATAAGAAGAAATATAATGAATTTAAAAATGAATTTTTTACTCGATCGTTGTCCTTAAAACGTTGTGTCATCGTCGCCATCGTTATATGATCGTCAATGCATGGCCCAGCCGATGGTATAATTGCGGGAAGCCCTTCCCGTACGGCGTAGGCGATCTGTGAAAAAAAATTGTTCAAGGAAAAGGGCTACCAACATTTCATAAAATAATGCAATTTCTATAGGGACGATTCATAATTTGTTTTTTTTTTTTTTTTTTTTTTTTTTTTTAATTTTTTATGGTAGAGAGACTTTTCGAAATGATTGAAACAAAAACGTGGTGGGAACTTAACAAATTTTGTAAAAATGCATGCACATATATGTGTGTATTTGTGGGTGTATTTCTTAATTTTTTTATTAATTATTTTTAATTATATTATTTTAAATCATTAATTTAATATTATATAGTAATATATAACAATTATTTAATATTAATTTAATAATTATGTTTTATTTTTTTTTTTAATTTTATATATTACAATAATAATTATATAATATATAATAAATAAATAAATATTATAAAATAGCTTTTTATTTTATAATATTACTTATATAATTAATTATAATTAAAAAAAAATAATATAAATTATATTTTTCTAATGTTTACAAAATTAATAATAAAAATTATTAAATTATTAAAAAAATTTGTCTTATTAAATTCTTTAATTAAAAATTAATATTAAGTTTTCTTAAATTTAATAATAATATTAAATATTAGTTTTTATTATATAAATTAAGTTATCTGGAACATTTAATTAAGAACTTTTTCATATTCTTCGTTATCCACCCCATATAATTCACAATATCGATTATTATTATTATTATTATTATTATTATTGTGATTATTAAATATATATGAATATATAGATTCAGACACGCGATAAATTATTTATATTATTTATATTTTCGTGATGATTACGAGGGTAGAAGCGTTAACGAGTCATACACGCGTATTACACACAACATCGTTCTTTCATTCGGGTGTTCGTTAAAACGCTAATGACCACGTTCGTTAAGAAGCACAACACCCCAAGACTAAACTCACGCACACATATACAAGTATACGCACATATCGCGAATGAGAGAGATCATTCGTTAAGTAAACTATGTTTTATTATTTATCTTTTCTTTTTTTTTCTCTTTTTCATTTCATTTCATTTCATTTCATTTCATTTCATTTCATTTCATTCTTCATTTCTTTTTAAACGAGATTATTCTGATCAATTATTTATTTTATTGTGATTTTATTTTATTAAGACACTGTGTATCTTGTTGATAAATAAAATATAAATTCGTACAAATGTTTCCATTAAAATAAAAAAGAAGATGATGAAGAAGAAGAAAACTTGAAATGTTATATACCATAAAATAAAATAAAATTAAGAATCGAGCAATTAGAAGAAGAAGAAGAAAAAAAAAGAAAATAGCACTAAATAATTTCCCATTATTTTGTGAATTCTTTTTCTTCTATCTCTCCTATCTCTTTTCCTCTAACCCTTCCCCCTTCTTTTACTCTTCCACCCCCTTTCTTTCTCTCTCTCTTTCTCTCTCTCTCTTTCTCTTTATTATGATCTCGCGTCGAGGAAGTAAAAGGCTGCGAGTTTTTCTTCATAAATCACGTCTATTCGGGAACAATCGCGTAGGCTGTGTGTGTGAGTGTGTGTGTGTACGTGAGTGTATGTATAAAACTGGATAGGATATGTTGGTGGTAGTGGTAGTGGTAGTGGTTGGATAGGATAGGATAGGATAGGATAGGATAGGAATAGGATAGGAGAATAAGGGAGGAAAAGTTTCAGGGCGAATCAGATTTATTGGACCGTCGCCCCACCCAATTTTTTGCCGATCAGGAAAGGCTGCGTCTGCCATCCGGAGATAAATGAAATGCGCTTAGAAGAACTCCTAGCGAAATCGAGAGAGAATGAGAAAGAGAGAGAGAGAGAGAGAGGAAAAGAATACGAATTAAAGGAATCGTCTCTGACGTGGGTACTATGTCACGAACACATTGACGCGTAAACTTATACCTAAGTTAAAAAAGAAATTAGGAAATTTCCTTTCATTTTATTATTATTATTATTTATTATTTATTATTTTATTCCTTTTTTTATTATTATTTTTCATTTTGAAATAATAAAAACTTGACTATGTCAATGAACAACACATTGACACGCATCTTTCATCTAAATTAGAAAAGAAATTAGGAAAATTCTTTGCATTCTTTTTTTTATTTATTTTTCTTGTTATTTTTCTTTGGTTTTTTTTTTTTTTCTTCAACACGTTTACATCAACGAACACATTGACACTAACGCTACATCTAAATTAGAAAAGAAATTAAGAAATATCTTTGAATTCTTTTTTATTTTTTTTTTCTTCTCATTTTCATTTGAAAACCATCGAAACTTGATCTACCTAAACGAACACATTGACACGTACTTTACACCTAAATTAGAAAAGAAATTAGGAAATTTCTTTACATCTTTTAATTATCTTTCTGTTCTTTTTTTTTTCTTTTCTTTATTTTCATTTTGAAAGCATCGATACTTGACTACATAAACGAACACATTGACACCGTACTTTATTCTAATTAGAAAATTTCTTTACATCTTTTTTATTTTTCTTATCTCTTCTTTCCTTCTTGTTCATTTTGAAACTATCGAAACGAAACGATATTAAAACGTCGTTTAAACGTTTCTTCTATCTCCTAAACGCGTTAGAAAGTGTAATGAATAAAAAGAAACAAACAACGAAGAGAGAGAAAAAAATATTCTCGAGAATTTAGCGTTTAGATTCGATGTACAAAATCCTGTCGAAAAGTGACACGAACGAAAGATAGAACGATGGAAACGAAAAAAAAGAAGAAAAAAGAAAAAAAGAAAGGAAAGGAAAGAAGAAGAAGAAGGAAGAAACTGTGAAAGATGAAACGAAGAAAAGAGAAGACGAAAGCCTCCGTTTTACGAAGCTTTAAATTCCAAAGTAAGTAAGTAAGAGAGAGATAGAAATAGATAGATAGATAGATAGATAGATAGATAGATAGATAGATAGATAGATAGCTAGATAGATAGATAGATAGATAGATAGATATATAGATAGATAGATAGATAGATAGATAGATAGAAATAAGAAAGAAAGAAAGAAAGAAAGAAAGAGAGAGAGAGAGAGAGAGAGAGATAGAAAAATGCAGGTTTGGTTGGTTGGCTTCTTTTATTCGTCGAAGGAATCGAATTACGTTCCTTCCACACGCCAAAGCGTGCAAGGAGACAGATAGAAAAAGGAGGGGGGATGAGAAGGGAAAGAAGGGATACAAGGGAGGTTGTGAAGGAGGATAAGGGCGGAAGAGAAAACTCTTAAAAGGTATCCCGACGTAAGTCACCCGACGTTAAACGAGAAAGAAATATTCCTACAGAAAGGAAACTACTACTGCTACTACCACCACTACTATGAAATCGCGACGACGAAAACTACGACGATTTCTACCACCCTCTAACCCACCACCAACTACCCACTGCCATCCCAAAAAATCCAGTCTCCTCTTCTACGTTTTACCGACTGATTTTATTTGTAAGGATAGATCGAACGGAAATCGAACGAGTCCAATTGCTAAAGGGACACTTTTTTTTCTTTTTCTTTTCGATGAAAAGGTGATATACGTGGGAAAAAACGTTGTCAATTTAAATCTAACATCATCACCACCGACACCACCCTCTTCCCCTTCTTCTCCTACTCATCTTTCTTTTTTTTTTCTTTTCTAAACTTTTTAACTCGTTCGAGATTACTTGCACACCGTGTGTGCAATCACACGGTGCGCTATTATCAATTATTTTGAGTAAAGAGATAGTACAACGTTGTTAGAGTTCCTTGAAAGGTAGAGTAGGTTAACGCGCATTGTAAAAGCAGGCCGTGGCAAGGGAGGGAGGGAGGGAGGGGGGGAAGGAGAGGAAGGGCTAGGGGAAGGAAGAGTACCCTAGGATGCACCGTAGTTAGTCGTCGTCGTCGTCGTCGTTGGGTACGGCAAAACCGTAATACGAGGATATTAACGTTCCGGCACGAATCACCCTCATTTCGAAACTCGTGTTTCGGGTCACGTATTACGTAATGACACACCCACGCGTTACGACGGCAACACACAAATCTGATAACCCGGTACAACATCGTAACCTACCTACACCCCCCATCTCCTCCTCCTACTCCTCTTCCTCCCCCTTCCCCCTTTCTCTCTCATTTTGACTATCACCGATATTCATATGTGATTATGCGTACACGTATATATATATATATATATATATATTATATATGTAATGTGTATGTATGAGTGTGAGTGTGTGTAAACGTTTCGATCGATTGATGTTCATCCCTAATAACATTTGCCACAACTACGTAACGTTACACGTTAATATGCGTACATGTATATATATAATATGTATAAGTGTGTTTGTACACATACAAAGTTAATAAGTTCGTAATATGAATAAGATAGAAAACACATGGTTTGTGACTGATGACATTTTGACTGGTTTATGATGAGTATTGAAAATTCAATTGGAAAAATGAATTGACAGATCGGTAAATAGGTGATAACCCTACAGGAGTAACGATTGACTGTTTAATCATAGTTAAATTCTCGTTAATAATAATAATACTAATAATCATCATTTAGAAGATAGAAAGGGTGTGCTCGTTATTTGATGATAAGCTTTTCCACCGTTGCTAGAATAAACCAATGATGTAATATCAATAATTGAACGATGATAATTAATTGTTTAGATTTATTATAACTTTATCGATCTAATTAGTTATAGTTCACCGATAGAATACAGAATGTGCGTAATATATTGGAACTTTGGTCATACGGGATACAATTTTTGAATGGGTCAGCAACTTTAGGTATTTAGGATCGATCATAAACCAGACGAACGAAATGAACAAAGAATTTAAGAAAAGAATCAATTTTTGAATTCAATAAATTACTCAGCACGTCTAGGCGTTTCAAAATCAGGATATACAGAACGATCATCCTACCGGTAGTCCTTTATGGTAGTGAAACGTGGTCACTTACGTTACGGGACGTAAAGAAATTTAGAGTTTGAGAAAATAAAATTGTTCGTAAAATGTTCGGTGCAAAACGCGATGAGGAAACGGGTGAATGGAGAAAACCCCATAACGTAGAAGTACACCAACTGTACAACAAAACCGGACATCATTAACGTCGTAAAATCACGCCGATTAAGATGGGCAGGTGACGTGGGGCGCATGGGGGTGGATTGAACGGTGCATAAAATACTGGTCGGTATACTGACCGGGAAAAGACCACTGGGTAGATCGAAACGTAGATGGAAGGACAATATTATTTGGGGATCTTGAAAAAATGGACTATGAAGACCGTAAATGGAGGAGTCAAGTTCAGGGACGAGAACACTGGTGGGATTTGGTATTTGTGGCAATGAACTTTCGAGTTTCTAATGCTAATTAACAATAATATTAATAATAATAATAATAATAATAATAATAATAATAATAATAATAATAAATGTTGAGTATACTAAATGAAAAGAAAATAGCTCCTGTACCTTTCCATTCTTCTTCTTCTTCTTTACGTTTGGTTAGAAAAGGCAAACGCAAAAGTTAGAAACGCGAGAGTAACCGAGTTTAATGACCGTAGTGAAGTATTCGATCGTGCGAAACAAAGGTGAATGGGCTAGATGAAGAGTAGAAGTAGGAGGTGGAGTTGGAGGTGGAGAAGGGTGGGAGGTAAAGATAAAGTGAACACGAGTTATCATAGCTCGAATAGTGTTTCCTATCATAGTAGGATTCATAAGCGTACGATGTTGCAACGTGGTTTACACGGGATAAAGAGTAGCGATTGGATGAAAGAGAATGAGAAAAAGAGAAAAAGAGAAAGAGAAAGAGAAAAAGAGAAAAAGAGAAAATGAGAGAAAGAGAGGATAAATTGTGCGGTTTTTGTCCGTTTGTTCGTAGGTTCGTTGGTTCGTTCGATAAAAAGAAAGGATAGGAAAAAAGGAATAGAAAAAAAAAATATTCACAAAAATAAAATAAAACAAAAAGGAAAAGTATCGAAAAAAAGAAATGAAGAGAGAAAGAGAGAGAGAGAGAGAGAGAGAGAGAGAGAAATATATCGAGTTTAGTTGTGAAACTCGGTTCAGAAAAATAATTGAAGCTTCAATTACCGAATAAATTGCCTCGAATTTCGATCGGGACCAGTCAATCCTCTCCCTCCCCACCCTTTTCTCTCTCTCCACTCTCTCTCACACATTCTACTATACATTCTCTCTTCCACTCTCTCAATTACTTTTTTTTTTACTTCTCGATTTTTACTTGTTGGGTTGTTGGTTGTTGTTGTTGTTGTATTACTCTTTTCTGTTTCTATCCCTCTATCCCCTACATTGTACACTTTAACCCCCTTCTTCTCCCTCCCCCTCTAACCCCCACCCTTCATTCATCTTTTTATTTTTTATTTCATTCGTTTGTTATTTCACTAACTATAAACCCAACAATCTCGCGTATATGCGTTTGTATTGGTTCGCATAGGTGAGTCAGATGACATCAAAATACAACCAACACACATACGAGGTACCATTCTTAATTAATATCTCTGCTGGACACTTTTTCTCTCCCCCTCCTTAACCCCCTATACACTCCACACTCCCTTCTACCCTTATACTCTCTTTTCATTTCCATCAACGATAGGATAGTAGCTTTAACCACCCCCTCAACCCCTCACTCTTTCTATTTCTTCCAATTCTTTTCATTATACCCTACTGATTTTTCTTTTTTTTTTATGTTCCTTTACTTCTATTTTTTTTAATTTTCCACACCAGTGTAGATAAACAAAAACAAACAAAAATATGATATCAAATTGACAAATTTCAAAAAGTCTCTCATTCTCGATCATCGTCATAAAAAATAAAAAATAAAATAATCGAGAATTTTTTATCCAATTTTTTTATAATTTTTTTTTTTTTTTTATATGCGAGGTGTTAAAAATAAGCGTTCGATATACGAAAAGTGCACTTAAACGTTTTCGTTTTTTTTTTCTCAATTATCGATTATCAATATTAACGTTGATCGTTTGTCAATTTTTTATTCATCAAGATGAAATCCTGAATTATTATATTTTGTTATTATTTTTATTGTTGTTTTATTTTCAACATTCTCGCGTATATATATATATATAAACTGTTTAGGGTAATAAATCATTTCAATTCATGCTACTTTCTTGATAGTAAGTTATTTAGTTCTACTGATTAGGGTACACACACACAGGTGTTCGATATTAACGTATCAACGAAGATTACTAATCTTCGATTAGCCTACTTGTTAACATGTTCCGTGCCACGTGTACCACCGGTGGTACACTTACCATTAAACATATTTATTTAATGCATTGAAAATATATATTTATAACAAATTAAAAATATTTCTATTAAAATATTGATGCATTATAAAAAATGCAGTATAGAAAAAAGTACGTAAGCTTGTTTAATTGTTATATTTACAATAATTAATAATTACATGTAATGGGGTTGATTTTGTTAAAGCAAAATTAAATGACTTGTCATTCAAGTCAGGTAAAAAAAACTTGGCACGGAACGTGTTAATTTAAACAAATTAGGGGAACATTCAAGATGGTTGCTGTAAAACAAGGATATTATTATTACAATTATTATTATTATCATCATCACAATTATACAGTGAAAATTTAATAGAAATAAAGAAATAGAGATAGTACTAATAGATAAATAGAATAGATAGACAGATAGGTAGATAGATAGATAGATAGATAGAATGAGTAAGAAAATAAGTATTTGATAGTACGTAAAAAGAGAAAAAGATAATCAACAAGAAAAAAGAAAAAACGACAAAAAAAAAACCCATGAAATAATTTTTTCGCCATGCTAGACGAAGCGATTAAAAAAAAAAAATAATAATAAATAAATAAATAAATTCTAAACAATAGTTATTTTAATACGTTCCTATTGTTTTCATTTACTCTTGCATTTGTCATTCTGATACATACGTATATTATCATCAGGGGTTCCGACAGATATAATTTTATCAGGATGCATATTATACTCTTTTATAATTATAATGACATTACTTTAATTGTTTATATGATATGATTGCTTGCTTTTTTTTTTCTTTCCTTTTCTACTATTACCTTCTCTTGTACGTTTAAATAAAATATTTAAACGATAAGATAAATGGCAGCCACGAAATTGAATTCTTTTCGTTACTGTCGATCCGATGTTTTAAATATTTATATATTTAAACAAATGATTGAGAAATTAAAAAATACATAGAAGTGTGCGTTGAAACAAAACAAAAAATAGTACATGTAATAGGATAAAGAAAGATAGAAGAAGAAAATAAATCAAAATTAATTATTTTAACTAGATATAAAAATAGATAGATAAAGATAGATAGATAGTTAGATAGATAGATAGATAGATAGATAGATAGATAGATAGATAGATAGATAGAAAGAGATAGATGATGCACTAAATATAAGCCACCCAAATCGTGTGTAAATAAACAAAATAACGAAAAAAAATAAAGCATGAATGAAACGTGTCTTTGGTCAATGACTAATCGGTAATATATACATATATATATATATATATATATATATATATATTTTATTTATGTACACATACAAATACACACATACACAGAGAAGGCTATGAATCAGAGCAAGCTAATGTGTCATGCGTTAAAAAAAAAAGCGAGGATAAAAAAAAATGGGATAGAAAAACATACACGTATTAGAGATGTATGAGTTGAGTATATAAAAGTTGGAGGTAGACATTTTTTTTTTGCGAATAAGGATGAAAGAATACAACGAAAACACGAACTGTACGCAATAAGAGAGGACGGGGAGATATAAAAATGATTTTTCTTGTTTATTAAGGTGTACATTTAATTAATATAATAATTTTTTTTTTTTTTAATTAATTAAAAATCCAACTTTTCTTTTTCTTTTATTTATTTATTGTCATTATTATTATTAACACTATTATTAATATTATTATATTTTTATTTTTATTCGTTTGTTGCAAATTTAGGTAGTAAGCGACTAAAATATTCATAAAAAAAAGAAAAAAAGAACAAAAAAAGAAAATATGTCTACAGTTAAAAAATAAGAGAAAAACAAAAAGAATAAAATCAGGAAAACTATTTATGCGAATTTTCGTAGTAAACGACTAAAAAATGTATAAAAAAAAAAAAAGAAAACAAAGGGAATTTTTTTTGAAGAATAAATCTGTATTTTAGTATTTTTATTTTTTACCGAGAAATTATTTGCGAGAGAAAAAAATATAAAAGAAAGTGAGGAGGGAGGAGGGGGAAGAGGGAAGGGAAGGGGGAAGGGGAAGGGGAGTGAAAAAATGTTGAACCGTCGCCAAAAAAATATCAAATTATTCCGCACCCCTTGTGTTAAAGTGAGCAATAAATAGTTCAACCATATTTTTTATATTTTCTTTTTATATTTTATGTTTTCTTAGGTAATAATTTAAAAATAAAACAAGCTGAGAGAGAGAGAGAGAGAGACAAAAAGCAAGGCAACGTTGAATTCGAATACAACAAAGCGTAGTAATGGGGGATGAGTGGGTAGTAAACTTCCTATGGTTTTTTTTTCAACCCTTTAACCCTTTCGTTGTACAAAACGACTCATACACAAACAATCGTATTTTTTAATTTTTATCGAATATATATATATATATATATATATATATATATATATATATATATTTTACAACGAAAGGGTTAATAACAAAAGCGGTAAGAGTAAATTATTTTTTAATAGGAATTTTGGTGAGAATTATAAAAAAAAAAATCAATTTTGTCAAATGATATCTACATACAAATTCTACAACATTAATATACATGTATATATAATAAATATATATATATATACATATAAATATATACATATAAATATATTGTAAATATATAATATTTACAAATAATAATACCTAGGCGAACGCCACTCGCGTTAAGATGTCGCCACCCCGAGCCGGGACTGCCGTACTGCAACAGACACCCGAAACACTGTCATCAAATGCGCCCTTTTTTTTAGCAACGCTTTTTAAACTATATTAGAAGAAGAATTAAAAAAAAAAAAAAAAAAATACAAAAAAAAGAACAAGGTAGAAAATATTCTTTACCGAACTGATGATGCATTCCGGTAAAGAGATATTTTGTTTATTTTTTTTTATTAATGCAAATTAATGCAAAACACATCGGCAACTAATATCCACTCCCTTTTTTTCATTTTTTTTTGTTTTTTTCATTTAATTTGAGAAATACGAACGTTGTTCTTTATTTAATTTTTATTTTATTTTTAATGTCTCTTTTTTTATTATTGCTATTTTATTTATTGTTGATTTTCTCTTTTTTTCTTTTCTTATTTTTTATTTTATTTTGCTAGTAAAGATAGAACACAAAAATTACTTAGTCTTTTTTATCTTTCTCCTTTACTTTCATTTTTTTTCTTTATTTTATTTTCTTTTTTTCTTTAAATTTCATTTCGTCTTTCTCTTAACGAGTAGAAATTAGATAAACCGATGTACTTTCATTGTTGGTAACTCTGCTAATTTTTGTTAGTTGACATGCCATGAAATGCAGAAAAAGTCAGACCATATCTCGAAATTTTTCTTTCTTTCCTTTTCTTTTTCTTTTTTCATTTTCATTTTCTTTCTTTCTTTTTTATAATTCGATTATTATTAAAATCTTTTTGTGCTATGTCAAACATGCTAATATTTAATTTAAGAAACGAATAATAACTTTCCATAAAAATGAAATGATTATTTTAAAATCATTGTAGTAATTCAAATTAAATAATCCACATAAAATATTAAATAAAAAATAAAACAATTCCCTAGAAAAAAAAAAAAAGAAAATAGAAAGTAACATTTCGAGATGGTTAATAAGTATTTTCGCATTTTTTTTCTTCTTCCCTTATTTTCACATAATTTTGTTAGTAGAATAAAAAAAAAAGAAAACCACAAATACACGCACAAACCACCCCCAATTAGATTATCGATGAATCTCGTAAAAATAAAAACGCGAGTCAGGCTTATACAGTGAGTCAATATGTTAAAAGTAAATTATTGAGGTAAACTTAGGAATTTATATATGTACATGTGTGTGTTTGTGTGTGTGTGTTAAATTGAGCATATTAAAAGTAAGTAAAATAAAGTGGGAAGGGGAAGGAAGAAAAAAATTGTTTAAATTGGAAATGTATTTGATTGGACGAGTGTATAAATTATAGACAAGTATTACAAAAAAACAAAAATAAAAAAAACCACCCCACCACCCTAAAAAAAGGGTAAGTTATTGGATCGTTGAATATCGCGATGCAGATTAACCGTGTAAACAAGAAGCAGGTTTTTTTTTTTTATATTTTTTTTTTTATGATACATATGTACAATAATCAAAGAGTAATCGTCCTCGTATAAAGCCAAAATCGAACATACGTATTTATGCATGTATGTGTGTACACACAAGAACAAAACGATATTCTTTTTTATCGGTTTGCATGATTTTTGATCACCAGAAATACACGAATACAAAAATCCTGATAAAAAATGCTGATTTTTGATTATCCACGTGAAAAAAAAAAAATTGTGATGTAAAGAGTTTGCATCATTGACAATTATGTATTTTAGTTAATTTTCGAATGACAGTAAAGAAAGAAAAAAAAAGAAAAACAAAAAAAGAAATAATTAATCGTAATTATAAGAAATAATTATATAAATATATTAAAATAATATATATTTAATAATTAATAAAATAATCATTATTATTTTTATTATTAATATAATAATTTAAATAATAATTTGTATGTCAAGGGATGATGGGAATGGAGGATTGGGGGGGTTTTAAAAAAGTGAGATGAGAAAAACGTTTGATGAAAACAAAAAAGAAAGACAGAAAAAAAACGCGTTTAATTGGTTCACCGTTATAGTTTAATTTTCTTTCGAGACTTTTTACGGAACAAAGCCAAGGAAGTGACGTAATCACGCGAAAAATATTTCCGTGTTAATTAACGCGTCATGTCTTCATTTACCTCCCCTTTCCCCTCCCTCCCTCCCTCCTTCCTTCCTCTTACCCATCCGAGTACTTGGATATAAGCACATCAATAACTTGTCCAAAGTTTATAGTTCGTGTGGGAATTGAGATGGTGATATAGTAATAGTAAGTGTAGTTGTAATAGTATTGATGGTAGTGGTAGTGGTGGTGATGGAAAAGGTGTTGGGTACGAGTTATTTCCGGTGATTTAAGTTGTTTTCAAATTGCCTGACCAAAATTTCAACGACTTACAACAAATTGTTAGACCTACCAATGAGCATTTTTTTTTTATTTTTTGTTCCTTCAAGATTCTTTTATTATTATTATTTGTTTTTTTTTTTTTGGAAATATATTTCAAAAATTTGCATATTACGTATTCTCAAAACCAAAAGCATATTGTTAATTAAGCAGCCATCGAAAACTATCATCAACAGCATTTATTATATTATATCGCATAAATAATAAGATAAACGGTAGAATTATAAATCATTTTGTAATAATCTATATATTGTTTATTCATTATGTTAAATAATTTCATTTATATGTTCATATATAATAAATAATATAAAAATAATATATATATATATATATATATATATATATATATATATATATATAATAAATATAAAATCGAAACTGAGAAACGAGATTTAACTCATTGTAAGTTCATTTTGATTTATTTCAAAGTAATTTTCAAATAAATGTATACCCAAAGGATTACTTTTTTAACTCAAGTATTGAGTTATCTTAGTATATATATAAATTATCTTTATATTATAAATAATAGTTATCAATACTTAAATATTGAATTATTTAACTCAAATAACCTATTTGTAAATAAATCTAAAATTGTAACACACACTATGAGATAATTTTATAGTTGGCAGCCAATGGTTTAATTAAAAAAAAAAAAAAAATAAAATATCAAATGTATGATAAAATTGCAAAAGTAATTTATAACAATACCGTTTATCCTGTATAAAAAGAAATAAATAAATAAAGAAAGAAAGAAAGAAAGAAAAAATAGAATAAAAAAAAAAACCAACAACAAAAAGATAAAGAAAATCTATTAGATTAGGCGCAGCCCACTCTGCCGATTTGACTAGCAAACAGTAGGCAGCTACCTTTCATTGAATCAAGGCAGGTTTCCTGTGGTTCATGTTAAAGAATCTGAACTGTAGCCGCAGCGTTAGGTCTTTCCGTACTGTTGGGAAAGAATAAATAGGTGTCGTAAGTAATTTATCGCAGGTGTTTTTTTTTTTCAACGACACACAACATTGTATCAATTATTTTTTATGTCTCTTTTTTTTTCTTTATGGAATTGTATCATGTATTCTTATATATGTATATGTATATATGTATATGATATGTATTATGTATATGTACAAATGTATGTATATGTGTATGTATATGGTGTATGTGTCCTGCTACTTGATGTATGGGTGGCATTGATATATATATGTATAGTAATTTTTTTATTTTATTAGGTGTTTTGTATATACATTTGATTCACCTATAATTTCGTATGTATATATGTATTTAAATTTGTTGTCAAGGTAGAAGCAGAATATTAACAAACTTTTCAAATGATTAATAATTTTTGTTCATTATTAATTTAAATTATAAATATAATTATATTAATATATAATATATTTATATAATAATAAAATTCATATATAAATGAAATATAAATTATATATTCAAATATATATAATTATATTGAAATATATAAAAGTATAACAAACAAATATACAATTAAATATAAATTAATATTTTTTTCCCAATATTAAAATTATTAACGATTAATTATTATTCATTTGAATTTAATTTGCAAGTTCATTTTATGTAAAATGATTTTTATGTGCAATTATATTCAACCTTATGAATTCTGCCTTTACCTAATGTTTCATTTTAATCGAATAATTGTTTTGATCGTAATTAAATGCTCGTGTGTGTATCTTCATTTTTTTTTTTTTTTTTTAACTTTCGAAGATAAAAAAGATAATATAAAAATATACGTTGTAATATGTATTTTGGTATACTTTAAAAAGAAATATTTTCTTCAGAAAATAAACACCTGTATATTCCTGAAAAATATGAATTATAAGAGACACGTTTTGTATGTACCTGGAGAAAAGATCGAATTATCTTTACGTACTTTATTATTATTATTATTATTATTATTATAAAAAAGAAGAAGTAAAAAAATAAACAAATAAATCTTGAAAAATTTATCCTAAAATCTTAGCGTGCAGTCGATCATTTAATTTGTACGTTTTCGTCAATAGCATAGAAGAAGATAATAGAGAAACTGTAAATTTAGTGTGCGAGCAACTAAATATAATAAATTTAATAAATAAATAAATAAAAGTAATATAAGTGTAGAAGAAAATGGTGAATCGATCATGCGAGATATGGGAGGATGCGTGAAGAAGAAATGGATTTTGTTAGTTTTTTTTGAACTCACGTATTTTCGTTAAAAAAAAAAAAAAAAAAAAAAAAAAAGAACAATTCTTTTACTAAAATTGGAAATAACAATCTCGACAAATGATGTAATTTATTATCAATTTGAACACGGTAATAACATTTAAAAAGTACAATACAAAAAAAAAAATAAGAATAAAACACTTTACTCTCAAGATGCATACATACAAGTAATGTGCATACGAATAACAAAAAAAAAATTGCAAAGGGGAAACAAATATACAAAGAAAATTAATAAACTTGGAAAAATATTCTTTTTTTTTTATTTTCATTCCTAAAAATGGAAGATTGTTGAACACTCTCATTCACATTCAAAAATGATTAAAAAATATATCAAATCTTTTTGCTTAGAGTGATTGGATTTTTTTCCCCCAATAAAATAATAAAAAGTCACGTGATGCATCCAGGATATTACAATACATAAAAGGAACGAAATATCGACAAAAAGGGGGTAGTAAAAAAGGACAAAAATAAAATTGAAATAAAAAAATAAAATAAAATAAAAAAGTAGGGGATTATTCTTCGTTGTATTTTTGAATTGTAATTTTTCTTTACTCACTGCGCCGTGTTTCAGCGCTAGGCTCGATTTTTTCGATCATCTAAATGAAGAACGGTGAACGTGTCACGACCCACACCGATTGCTACGACCTTTGCGCGTTCCATAGGTTCCACACGACAGACTGGCATGATATAAATATTATTTTATTAAAAGATAAGCGAGAGAATGAACATTTTTTATTTTTTTTTTTCATTTTTTTATATAATAAAAACGTTTCACGCGAAAAATCGAATTGTTTTGTTTTTTATTTTGTTGAGAAAAAAGGGATTTTTCGAATTTTCATTTCAACTGGAATGATACCCCTAACACAACACACTCGCGAAATTTCAATGAAATTTTATCAAATATATTATATTTAAATCTGTGATATATCAAAATATAATATATTTCATCATACGTTCGCGAAAATTAGTTTTTTGACGATTCGAGATTCGATTGCGAGATGATTTTATGATTAAGCGAGATGAATTATGATATGATTTAGCAAATAAAACAAAACAAAAAATGAAAAAAAAAAAATAATAATATCTTTTAAAATAAGCGTGCAATTTTGATTCGAACTGGTGTAATTATTACGTGTGAATGACATGCGATAAAAGGATGAATGAAATGATTCAAGATTTTGACCTAGAAATATTGAAAAAGTAAACTATTTATGAATTTTCTTTAAATTGTTGAAAAGTATGTATATATAGTGTAAAGAATTTGATATCTTTTGTTTTTTTCTATATGTATAATATAATTGAAAACATAAGCAACGAGAATATAGAGTTAGTCAACCTCACTCTGTATTGAGTATGAGAGGGTAGTTTATAACAATGAACAAAAATTATTTGCATTTTTGTATCATCTACTTAAGGCCAAAACACAAGAAACCACAATAAAGTAACATAATGATCCATACCAAATAGTGTATAATCAGTACACGCTAATCTTCGGTTCTTTGCTAAAAGTCAAAGAAAATTGTTTAAAAACGATTATTGGTTTTTGTTTTTTTGTTTTGTTTTTGTTTTTGTTTTAAGTAGAACAAACCAAAAAAATATAAATCTAGGTACAATATCTTGGATAAGTTAAATGGTGTAGAGGTTTTGTTTAAACATTTGATTTAATGGATAGGGGGGGGGTAAAACACTCTTAAAGGGGTTTATCATAATTACCTCAATGCCACTAACTAAAAAAATAATGAATGATAATAATAGCGGGATGATTTGGATGAATAGTGATTTGCTAATAAAGCGCTACGTGAGGACTACTAAGCAGATTAAAAAAAGGCTTAGAAGCATTTCGTCATATAGTCTCCATTGTTCCTCATACAATTGCTCCCATCTAAACGAAAACATCAATAACTCATTTTGTAATAACGTTTTCAATTAAAAACGTTCGTTGAGATATTATCTAATTTATAAATTAATTTTATATATACATATATAATGACTGCACTCTGCAACACATTTGATATTCTATGTACAAAAAAAAAATGGATACAATTAAAATGAAATTAAAATATCTAGAAAAATAATACTCGTGAGAGCTAGAAAAATGATACGATTGATTATCCTGCAAATTATTGATCGTAAAAATGAATAAACGCGCGTTGTGTGCTTAATTATCTCTAATACCAAGAATTTTCATTAAAATAATTAACAATAGAAATTATTTGAAAATATCATTTTGTATATTAATTTACTTACTCCTATCGATGTTACGTTGTAAATGTGCAGCAACGCGATGTCTGGCATCGTTGAACTCGAAATGAAGTCCGAGTCGTAATAACGTTGGATTTTGTTCGACCAATTGTGTAATTTCCATTTCAATTTTGTTACCCAAAACTTGTGATCTCTATGCAAAATGAAAATACGATAAAATATTAGATGATAAGAATATTTATGCTATTTCTTATATATACATAATTATATATAATAATTGATTTTGTAATGTTTACCTGATTAGAACATCGAAATTCTTCGATAGATTTGGTCTTTAAAAGAGCTCTGATGAGCCTAACTATCACAGGTGGGCTTATGAAATTTGTCTCAACACTAAAACATATACACAAACAAATTATAAATGATGTTCAAAAATATATCACTAAACGACTAATATCTCTACTTAATTAGATGATTTTTTTTTTTACTAACTTTAATACTCTAAGCGTAGAGTTTTTCTCCATGGCATCTGCCAACCTTTGAGCGGTTTTATCGTTAAGTCCAACATTTGTTAAACTCAATGACTCGAGATGCGTATTTCCTTCTAATCCTTCGAACAATTGGATAAATTTCTCGTCCGAGATATTCTGTAAAATAAAAATGAACATAAATATAACATTACTGTAATATTTAAATGAAATTAAAAATATTTTCAAAATACTAACTTTAATATTATTCCAATTTAATTCGGTTAGCTTAGAATCGTCATCTCTAACTTGTTTGATAGTTGCATCAACATCCGTATCATTAGGTGGTTCCATCGGATAAGGTTTTGGTTGACTAGCTTTCGTCACTCCATCCCAGCCCAATCCAACAGGCTGTCCAGAATTTAATAAAGATGCATGATATTGATCCTGGTTCATCATAGAGTGGAACCCAAGAATGGCTGTGTAAATGAACATGAATTTTAAAATAACTTTTACATATTTTTGTTTAATCTAGCTGTATAATGCTGTTATTATTGTATTTACCAGCAAGATCAATAATTTCTTCTTGAGATGCATTAGACAATGCTTGTTCATATTCTTCACCAAGATCTATCGCTATCTGCTCATCGACTTCTTTTTCTTTCGCATTATCCTGAACTGGTGGGATCCACTGCAATAATAAAATTTGTATACTTAAATTTTGTATGTAGTAGTTTTATGATATAATTATTGTTAAAATCTTACTTTCTTTCCTCTAATAACTCCAGGTACATATGGTTTTAATTCTGGTCTATCCGGTGTCTCCAAAGCTTGTTTGTTAATATGTTCGATGAGTTTCTTTCGATTAAGAGGACCAGTTGGACTTTTGTCGCACTCATAACTGCAACGCTGTGATGGAGGCATAAAACTGTCCTAGAAAAAATAATATACATTTGTTAATAATCTTAAATCTTTCATATGTGCATAGAATGTAGAGTGTAAGATCATAATTTAATAATACAAAAAAAAAAGACACCGTGATACAAAATGCATGCAAAAAAGAAATGATTAAATATTGTTTAATACTACAAGAATCTTTAAATCTTACATCTGGATCAACTTCCTTGGCAAGTATATTGATCTCTTCAGATGTTAACTGCGCCAGCAATTCATCGACATCAATATCTTCGTATTCACTTAGATCCTTGCCATATAACTTAGCAGCTGTTGTCATGGTGGTAGTTTTGGTTGATGCAGATGTCTGTAAATCATCCCATGGTCGTTGATCGACTACTGAATGTTTTCGTGACATATTTTATCTATTATCAGTTGTGATACTAATAATAACAATAATTATCTATAGCACACTTATTGTCAATACATTCAAAGTGATGACTTTTCAAATACAAGAATATAATAAACCATTAAACAATTTGTTGGAAATAGCTTAGGATGAGTCACGTTTCACAATAATAACTGACTTGTTAAATTGATAAAAGAAAAAACATAAAATGAAGATATTAAAGTCAGATAGACGAATGATGATCAATATAAAAACACTATATTTTTTTGAACGAGTAAAATGAATAAAAATATTTGTAAGATGTGTGGGATTGACAGTAGATAGGTTGCAAACGAACGAGAAACTAAATGGTAAGGTTGTCCGTGATCGAATGTCCGACGTATCGACAATTAGAATTTAAATTCGGCAAATGTCCAATACGGCTGATGCCCTTTGACCTAAATAATTCCGGATCGATTTTCATTGACAAGTTGGTTGCCAATTTGGCAGTAGGTATAGAAGAACGAACGATACGTGTACGTTTTAGCATCGCGGAAGGAACACACATATATATAGTAAATTTATATATATATAAGTAACTTACGATCGTTTGAATTTCTTACGATCCCGTGGCCGAATACTAATTGGTATTTTCCGCTATGATATCACTATGTGAATTTGCTCGTGATGGAAGGACAAAAAAAAAACCTCGCCCACTATAGTCACGATAGACGTACACAACTTCACTGACCACTAGTAGTATAGTTCACAACGTTTTGTGGATGATGATTGCGGCAGCGCCCTTTGACGCTTACACTTTATTTATGCTAACATAACCAAATTTTGAACCAGCACTATCAAACGTGTATACAATCAAAAATGAATCATAAATTTATCTTTTTAATGTTATTTCAATATTATTTTAATTAAGATAATCTATCAACAAGTTGCACGATTTGATTTCTATATTTTGATTTTGATTTAATTGAAACGATATTTCGAAGTAGGTTGTTAGAAATTTGAGGAAATAATTTTTATAACCAATAAATATAATCCGGTCGATACTATAAAATGGTTGGCAGTAGAGTTAGGATAAATGGACTTTAGTAGACGAGCTAGGTTCATGGAGAAAGTTTCTGCGCGTTTTACCATTGCGCAGGTATCGATGCTATCGTGTTTATGTATTCATTGGCGGGAATTTCAAATCATCTTTATACGGAAATAATATTTCCAATCTTTCAAAGTAACTTTACGTTGATAAATGTTATTATCTTTTTAAATAATAAATAATTTATCATAGAGAAAAAGGATATATATCGGTATAGATGCTATAGTGTTTATATATTCATTGGCGGGAATTTCAAATCACCTTTATGCGGAAATAATATTTCCAATCTTTCAAAGTAACTTTACGTTTGTAAATGTTATTATCTTTTTAAATAATAAATAATTTATTATAGAGAGGAAGAATATATAATCATGTGAAAGTAATTATATAATATATTCGATAAAAGATAAATAATCATCACGAATAATTATAATTAACTTCCTATCGATTATTATCAAAATAATACTAGACACTAATCTTCTTTGATTTTCAAGATAAAAATATAACGGTGTTTGTTCTTGTATTTTTTTATTAAAACTATCAAGGTCAATGCAAGATAAATTTCGTTTCTTTTTTTATAAAGGAATTTACATTTTTTATACTTGGCAACATGTTTACGTATAAAAAAATGTGACTTTTATTGAAAAGTTAAAAATAAAATTAGTATTTCAATTTGTAAAATTGTTGTATTACAATAAAGTGTTATCATATTTAATCGTAAGAAAAAATATGAATTCTTTTGTTTTTTCCGCATTCAAAATTCGGTTAGAAGCGCGCCCATTGAATCTTATTTTTTATTATTTTGATTTTGTCGACCCTGAATCGTGGAAAGAGAGCGAAATTTAGATTAACCAGGAGCGGTCGTCGGCGCGTCGTTTCTCCTTCGTCGAAGCTATAGCTGTCGTCGTAGCCTCGCTTTGACATAATCGGCCTGATAAATCGATGCTTCCTCAAGGTCAGCTCACAAATACACGTAATTCAACGAAATAGAAGAGAAGAAAAGGAAAGAGAAAAGAAGAGACAAAAAATAGAAAAAAAGAACGAATAAGGGTGAAGTTGTCGTCAGGACGTTGGAGATATTGCTGATGATTGGAGGGAAAAAAAGAGAAGGGGAAGGACTAGTGAATTTAGATTCAGGTTTGTTTCTACATATCACAGAACCCTATACGAAACACGGATGGTTTTAATATAATTTTTATAATTTAAAATAATAAAAATATCTCATTGATCAATTAATTAATCAAATGAAATGTGAACAATACTTATGTTTATAAATATGAATGTTATATAATAATGTGAAACAAAAAAGAAAAAAAAATAATAAATTGAAATTTTGAGAATTTATGGAGGCCCTGTGCAAGGCGATTTGCACCACCTATGAATACGAGCCTGTTTCTTAGATTATATTTTGTATTATTTGTCAATGTATATATCCTTTCTATTTCTTTGGGGGGTTTCCACGGTTGTGGGCCGTGGTTTTGATTAGAGGAGAGCTATCGTCGTTTTGTAGCAGTACTAGCGGCGACAGTATCAAAAATAGACCGAAGCCTCTCAGCAGGCTGGCACATTACCAACAGTCTATACTTGGACATCACCGCGCCATGATTATTTATAGCGAGCACGAGCGCGGCCACTGGCCTTCTCGCGAACTAACTAGCCGGCACCAAAAAACCATCCAACACCGGACCGCCGCCCGTGACCTAGGCCCGCATTAATAATGACTACATCCCTGTCCAATTTAAATTTTACTTTCCCGCCTAATTCAAATACCGTTCCGTAACTAACTTAACGTTCCTTACCCTCACCCTTCTTCTAAGAATAAAATTTGCGCTTATCATTTCTTTTTCCTTTTTTCTTTTTGTGCTTTGTTTTTAGCCATTTTTAACCCATTGTTATTATCTAATATTGTATATTCGTGAAAATTATTATAACGGGTGATTTTTTTGTTTAATAAAAGGGTCGATAGAATTTTAACTCGTTACTTTTAACTACCATTCGTTACGGTATAATTTTGGCGCGAGTTATCTTCTTCTCGTTTTATAGGAATTCAAATCGTCAAATTGTTATAAAACGTTCATGGTGTTCTCTTTTTCTTTTTTTGCATAGACCATGAGATATATAGGTCGCACTTTTTTCGATTAATTAATTATATTATTTTTGTATTTCTTTCCTTTTTGATTTTAACACTAGATATACCACCATTTTCAGTATACCTATTTCTACCACACTAGTCAAAATGACTGGTGTATACAAAAAAAAAGTGCTTTTTGAGGCTTCCAGTCATTATTTACTCTTAAAAAATAACAAAAAAAATGTTGAACAATAATAATTTTAATAGATAAATGGATTTATAATTTTCAAAATGACTGGTCTGATAAATCTAGTGTTAATAACAAATTAAAGTCAAATAATAAGAAGTAACGTTAGTAATTTATTTTTAATCGTATATCATTTATTTGTTTATTTTTTCTTTTTTTAATTACTTTATACTAGCATTAGTAAACGTTGTAATTTCATTTAAAAGTTTCGGTCAAAGTCTTCCTACTTCCTACAAAACATTATTCGACCGAATGCCAAGTGAGGAACAGAGTAAACGTCTTGGTATAATTACCGTGTAGCAACTTTTTGGACGAGTGTCAAGAACCAAACCACCGTTCTTTGTTTTCGTTATTAATAGTTAAACGTAAAGTAAACCTCCGTTGAGATGATGCGAGAACGAGGGATGATAATTAATTTCTTTTTTACTATTTTTCTTCTTCTTCTTCTTCTTCTTTATCTTTTATTTTCTTTTTCTCTCTCTTCTTTTAATAAACGAGAAAGACGTCTGCTTTCTTCGAAATCTATCAATAAACATCAACCGTTAACGTTGCCGTACCATTCGAAAGGATATTATTTTAAAAACGCTAATTTCTCTTTCTTTTTTTTTTTTTTTCAATTATTTCAACAACACTATGCAAAAAAATTCGTTGATCTATCTGTTAAGTTAATTTTCCGGAACTCGTGTGATAAAAAGAAAATAAAAAGAAAAGAAATAGAAAATATTTATTATATTAAATATATATTTATGCTATATATGCGTGTAATTAATTACCTAAACTTGTTAATAAGTTTTCCAAGTGAAGACGGATTTTACGATTTCATTTTAAGAAAGTAAGAGCATCGGTATATATTATAGAAAGTCTCGTAAAAATAAGGAAGAAATATTACAATACATATATTTTTTTATTTATTTATGTGCATGCATATCCGACTTTAGTCGGATCTTTGGAATCCACAACATTTACACGTCAAGAGAGAGAAAGAAAAAGAAAAATCGGACAGACATTTTTTGCGTTAGAAAGGCAAACAATTTTTTTCCACGTGATAGCCATCTTCACCTTACATTACATTTGCGTGATGTTATTATATTCATTATACAAATGTGAATAAACATATTTTTTTTAAACTCAAATACTAAAGCATATACATATTTATATTATTATATTATTATAATTATTATAATATTATATATATATATAAGTAAATTATATCATTATTATAATATTATAATTATTATAATTATATTATATTATTATTATTATAATATTATGTATATATATATTTATATTTATAAAAAATGCTACACGCGCGCGAAATAATTTTTCAAAATTAATCTGATCAAAAATAGTTTTTCGTTCTACGTTCTGAGAAATAGAATAAAAATTAGCCTACAGTCTTCAAAAAAAAAAAAAAAAGAAAATAAGATCAATTCAACAACAACAAAAAATACAGAAACGATAATAATTGAATTTTAAATTAAAACCAAAAAACTTTTGTTCTACCAAATATTAAATATTCCAAACGTTAACTAAAAACATATGAGTATGTACGAATATATAAATGCGTGTATGTGTGCGTGTATATTTTAAAAGTCATTGGACTTTTAGCTTGCACCCATTTACCTTGATTCACCCTTTTTTTTGCGTTTCTTATATTTTTTTTTTCTTTTTCTTTTTAAAGTCTGAACCATATAGCGTTTACTTTCTCTCGTGTGTGAAAGAGGGACAGGGGGAGGGGGAGTAAGGAAAACTAATCGTACGGATTTATTAGAGGTTAAAGCCAGGAACTATACATCTGCTAGCGAACGTTCTCCAAAATAAATGCTTAAAGGAAAACGTTGGGGTGTCTGTAAAGCTCGACATTGTAGAAAATGAATGAGCGTACTAAAAATACCCCACCTTTCTCACACGAAGCCCACCGGACATCTTTCTTGGTTCCTTCTAAGTTTTTTTTTTCTATCTCTCTTTCTCTCTCTCCCCTCTCTCTCTGTCTCTCTCTCTGTCTCTCTCATTTTTTCCTATTTTTCTTTCTCTTTCTTTTTTTTTTTTTATTATTCATTTTTGTTCATCACGTATTTAGCCGTGAACACGGGGGCGTTGCCATTTTATGGTTCATTGTCCTTCATGGTCTCTCGTCTTGTCCTGTCTTGTCATTTTGAAATCGTAAAAAAAAAAAATTCCTTTTACCTCCCCCCTTTAACCCTGCCTCATAAAACTGATTTTTATTTTTATTACTAGAATGATCTGGTCACACGTGTGGTGACTGTGGCTTTGTTATAAAATGTTGATTTAATATTAGGGGAAATCGGAAAGTAATGTGTCGTTTCTACACATGTCAATTTTTATATTTTAATCAAAAACTGATTGATTTTTTATCGGATTTTATCGTTATAATCAAACAAATATACAACGTTAACATTATTGGAAATTTTGTTGAAGTTAATTAAAATTTTTTTTTTATTTATATTTGTTCTTTCAAATGTATATATACATCATAAGTTAAAAAAAAAACTTAGAGAAAATATTTGAAAACTTTGTCGATTACGTACACACGAATATTGTTTAAACAACAAAATTACAAATAATTTCTCTTTAATTTGTTCTGTATGTGTATATATATGTGTGTGTGTGTTTGAGTACAAAGTCGAATAGAAATTTGATTACTAAACGACACCTACTGCAACTTGTCGCATAGCAAAATGCAAAGTTAATGCACATAGCATTGAGATGTTGCAACGAATGCATCTAGCAAAACATTGGCGTGGATGGGAGAGGGTGAAGGGGGTGAAGGGGGTGAAGGGGGGGACGTGGAGTGGAGATGTCTATCTCATTGGTATTTGAGGTCATTGTGGAAATATTTTCAACGCGTCATTACCATCTAGAACCGTTCACGCTTCATTTTCTTCTTCTTCTTTTTATTTTTTATTTTTTTTTCTCATTTTATTACTATCTATAATACTTTTCCTAATACTCGTTATTGTTAATTGATATTAAAAAAAAATAATAATAATCATTTATTGCGTCTACAGGCAATTACGCGTTAAATCTTAATACGTCAATGTAAAATTAATTTTAAATTTGTCAAGGTAATATCTAGAAATAAATTATACGATAAGTGTGTCGAAGTTTTAATAATATTGACTATATATATATATATATATTTAGTATATATTTGTGTGTGTGTGTATATATATATGTATATTATAAATAATAATAACGTCGTTTATTTTGTATTTTCTTTGTTTTTTTCTCTTTCTAACGGTAAAATGCATTAAACGTTGCAGAAAACGACTAACGTTGCGTCATTAGTTAGCGTTTATTTGGTATATGGAACACATACATACTTAACTAGATCAAATTTATCCTAATCGATATATCTGTTTACAATTGAACTATTTTACTATTTCTAATTTTATAATATATATGTTTGCAAAAATTATAAAATATAATTTATCATTTGTCTTCTTTTTTGTTTTTGTTTTTATGTGATTTTTAATTTAACATTTGTATTAAATATTATTATTATTATATTATATTATATTCATTAATATTATATTATTTATAAATCTTTCATTTAATAATACGTTTAATCTAAACGATACTTTTAACGATAATGGAAACGATAAACACGTATCTCAAGAGGATGACTTATTTACTCTCGTGTTATATTTTTTTATTAGAAAAAGAAAATAATAAAAATAAAAATATAAAATATAAAATATAAAATAAAAATCAACACCATTAGAAACGAATCGTGTGGCTTTGTAATATCACTTGGTAGAAATCGGTAATTCAATATTCCTTTCGATGCTTATTGCGTGCAAAGAAGTAATAATATCTTTTTTTCTATTTTTCCCCTATTATTTGAAAACTAGTTCAACGAAACTATAAACTCTGGGGTTTTTTCTTTTTTTTTTTTTTCTGAACAACCCAATATATAGATTGTATATTATAATTCAATATAATATAATTGAATTACTATGATTGGTTATTATTTATTATAACGAAATAATCATATAAATGAATTGAATGAAATGATCGTAATATTGGTTATAAATTACTGTTATAACAGTACTCTCCTAAGTTCGATACAGTTTTGTAAGAAAACTGTTACTTTGGCCGTGAATCTTATGTATAGGAAAAGCATTACCGCGAAACGTTACGCTACCATAAGTCCGACATTTTAACAAGCGTTAAACGGTAAATGAAGTTTTTAAAACCATCGGTCACTAAATACGTTTTTAAAGATTTTTCTCAGAGGTTTAATAAACTCTCATTCGAATGAGATTATCATCGTCTTTTTCCAAATATTTCAATTATTCTTACTTTTAATTTAAATAATAAAAAACGTGTCACAGAAATGTGACTACTAATTTAATGATAATTCTTATAAAAATTGAATCAAATAATAATAGTTAGAATTATCAATTACGTATGTTTGTTTTGAAGAGATTTATTTGATATCTGTTTTATTAACGTATTATCGTTAATTAAATAAAATTGTTTATCAGTATTATTTCATTATCTTCATAAATAGAGATAGTTTTAATGTAAAAGATTATATATAGATTTATTCTTTTTTTGTTTCTTAAATAATAGGAATAATACAGTCTATACAATTGTATTTTGTGTCAATGTACTAAATAGTAAAATCCAATATTTGTTTGTATTTATAGAAACTGTGTACTAAACTACAAGTATTTTATTCTTTTTAATATTACTGAAACAAATTATTATTGTAATGAATAATAATTGTTTGCATACAAGTGTAATAAAAATCAATTCATTTTACTGAAAAAATATTTCTAGAAACAGTATACTACACTACTAATATTTTATTCTTTTTATATAGAATTATTGCTAAAACAAATTATTATTAATATGAAATGTAATAAAAATCGATCTATTTTATTTAATAAATAAACATACTTAGACTACACACACACACACACACACATATATATATATATATATATAATTTCCAAGTGACCCTTTAGAATGGGAATCTCTTAATCTGTATACAAACAAATTCTTAATGGCATCGTGCCAAAGCTCGTAGGAATGATAATGAGAGTCGGCCTCGAAAACTCTTGAGAATTGTGAAAGTACATTTTACTCGTATACGCTTCTACATACATGTGTAAACATATAAATACACATGTATATATACATACATAGATATACATATCGATCGGAAGTCCGTCTTTCATATGGGTTATTGTGTCGTCTTGTGGTTGACGTTCGGATCACGGAATGAAATGGTAAAAGTAAGTCTCGAAAGAGCTTACATATACATATATATATATTCCATTCGCATAAATTTCATTTAGCAAGTTTCTACAGTTAAGAATAAAACAACACGTATGTTTTATTTTTTAGTTGCATTCGATGAAAACCCCGTTGTACAATTTTGTCATGCACGTTACCTACAATATATATATATATATATATATATATATATATATATATATATATATATATATATATTATTATTGTATATAAATATATATTATATTTATTTCTATCTCACCTACATTCTGAAATATTGCACGCGTTTACTATATCACGTTACTCTCTCTCTATACTAATTTGATAACCGTAACGCGCGTGTAGTTTGAAGCGTAACGCGGTTATCGCGTTTCGTTTTGCATCCGTCCCTCGAACGTAACTTCACACATTATCAAAATTGTTAACGGTGTGATGTATGTATGTATGTGTGTTTGAGGGGTGGGGTGGAGGAAAACGGATTTTGTTTATTTGACAGAAGAATCGTCATGATTTGATTATTTGTTCGATCGTTTGAAAAATATTCCTTTTTTATTATTGTTCTTTTTTTCTCTTCTTCTTTCTCTTTCTTTGTCTATCTGTTTGTCTTATTGTTTTAAACGTGCATTTCAATCGTACGTTACTCGCGAATCGATTGCGTGTCGCATAAAATAAATCAACGAGCACAGACGGAAATACACATTGGTTTACAGTGAGTGTTGTGTGTTAGGATAGGTCATTGATCGATGAGAGTGTTACGTGTAAGCATATATGATGATCATTCTTAGAAATATACTACGTGATTTAATTCGTACGATCTTCTTCATTTGCCTTTTTGTTTTTTTTAATATATTCATTTGACGCACGTAACACGAGAATTTTCTTTTAAAGTCTTTACAAAAGAAATAAATAAATAATAATAATAATAATAAAAGTAACAGTACTATAATAATAAATTATACATATATAAATATAAATAAAAAAAATGAATATAATAAAATATTAATAAATATATGTAATAATAATATAATAAATTTAACATAATAATTAATGCAAAAATAATATAAAAATATAATATAAATGTAATTCATAATAAATATATAAATATAATAGATACTATAATATATTAAATATTATATATATATAAATATTTTATTATATTTATATAATTTATTATACAATTATAATAATTCTTTTTATTTAATATATAATAAATTAATAAATAATTAATAATAATGTATATAAAAGAAACCTGTATTAAATTTTTAATGAACACACATCATTTTTTTCTTTTTTAAAATAGAACAATTCTATCGATAGAAATAATCTAAAGAATTATCATATTTCATAGTTATTGTTTGAAACATTGTATAATAACTGTAAATAATTATAATCATTGATTCGTTATCAGTCATCTTTTTATATATATAGGAAGTAATTATCAACGCTGTTATTGAATAATCGAAAATAGTATTATATCTTGTGCATGGTTTATTCGAACATCAAAATGAATGAATTATTCGTCTGGTTCGATAAGTGCTACAATGTATCCATCATCAATGAGGAAAAGGGTGGGAAAAGGGAGGAGAGGGAGGGGAAGGGCTTTAATCAAGCGTATCAATTGGATCGTTCATGAAGGGAGGATAGTGGAATTTAATTAAATTCGACAATTTATGGAAGAATTTATAAGATCATATTTTGGGTTGGTTTTAAATGAGAGAGAAAGAGAGAGTGTTATCATAGTCATTTGATTCAGATCTATACGATTGATGTATATAACACATAAATGAGAAATAATAGTAATAGTACAATTATAATATATGTGCCCATAATTATGAAAGTGGTCTAATGGTAAGTCAAAATTAAAAAAAAATGTTATGGGTTTTTTAAAAAATGGTAATCAGTTTTTTTACACGTTAAATTAAATTAATTCAATTTAATGTTAACAATATTGTTAAAAATAAATCGTTAGATAGTTTTTGTTATTTTAAATCAATATTTAAAATAATATTTATATTCCTAATTAAATAATAATTGATATTTTAAATTACAATTCTATATAATTATAGAATTCATATAGTATTCAAATCGTAACATCTTTAAATATAACAAAAGACATATAACTTAAAACACTTTCATAATTATGTTCACATATATAAAACACAAATAGATATAAAAAGCAAAAAAAACATTAATAAAAAGTAAACGATATTTTTACTCACGTAAATAATATAACATCCAACCAATGTGGCAGAAAAAAAAAGAAAACAAATCGACACAAAAGAATTAATTCGATGATTCCAAGAAACTTTTTAAATGATAAATTTTTTAGTATTAACACTAATTCTTTCAATTTTTTTTTTTTTTAATTAAAATAATTATCAATGATGATAAAGTAAGTAAATAAAAATAATATGAGTAATTCAAAATGACAGATGAATATTCTTCAGTAGCTGAAGTCTTACTAAACGACTATGACTTTCGTTCAGAGTTTGTAAGCTGGAAACCTTCTACGAGAGTGAGCAGAAGAAGAAGAAGAAGAAGGTATAAACCAATGGAAAAAGAGAAAGAGAGAGAAAGAAAGGGAGAGAGAGAGAGAGGATATCCTATCACACCACGATACTAACTAACAAAGGTAAAATCTTTAGGAAAGATACGACTCCTCACCTGTTCTACCTTTGTTCGAGAACTTCATATATAATACATACTTTCACTCCTCTTTAAGAAAACCTTCCTCCACCTTTCCTCAGGGATGACGGGAAAAGTGTAACCTTCTTTTCTTTTTTCTTTTTATTGGAATTTTCATTCTAACAAAATTCTATTTTTTTTTTCAATTTATAATAATAATTATATTATTATTATTAAAAAATAATATAAAATAATAGGTACCACTACTATACACATATTGCATATTACTAATATATATCATATTTTAATATTATATATATATTAAATATAATATATTAAACATAATAAAATAAATTATTATTACTAATATACAATATTGTAATATTTTACTTTGTATATTAGTAATACTTTATTATTAAATAATTTATTTTGTTTTATATAAATAATTAAAAGAATAGGTACCACTACTATACAAATATTGCATACAACAACTCACATTCAAATATTTATTATTGTATATTAATAATATAATATTTTATAACTAAATTAATTTCTAATTTTATAATCTCTTATTTGTTTACGATTGAGTGAGTGTCTATATATGTTATATAAATAAATAAATAAATAAATAAATAAAAAATACTTATCCAATTAAACTTAGGGTTAAACTAAGACTTAAGAAAATAAAAAAGAAAAATAAAAAACAAAAAATTAGAAAACGTATAAAGGTTAGTTAATTAATTGCTTTATTCCAAATATATAAACTAGTTAGATACTTATACGTGACACTTGTTAGATATTAGCATAAATTTGAAACCGGTTATCACTATTCTACCTGTTAGTACAAACTCTTTTTGCTATGTTATGCAACACTTAACGAAAAACCTGTCTAGAATAATTAATTATTGTTATTTCTTAACATTTCAAATATATTTATCCAATTTCAAATATATATAAAAATAAAAACTTTATACACAATTACATTTCTTTTATTTTCTTGTTTGTTTACATCTTTAGAATGATTATATCTATCCTGATGTAATAATTTAGTTTTTTTTTTTTTATGAGAAAATTTGGAATTTTATTATGTCGGTGGATAAAAATAAATGGCTGCAAACAGAAAAAAAAATAAAAAGAAATGAAAAAAGCTCGTATAAAATATAAAGATCGTTTGTGTTGTATTCACGTAACGGTATAATCGTGATTATGATGACATCACTTTCCAAGATCGTAGAGTGATATCATTTTGATCATAAAAAGTCAATCGTTTGTTTACTCGTGTTTAACTCGAAGAAAAAAAAGTAAAAAAAAAAGAAAAGAGAAGTCATTAATTTGATACTTAAAAGAAACAATTTATCATCTTTATCTCATAAAAAAAAAGATATAATCTGTAGTAGATATATCAATAATATTAATAATCAAGGAATATAATAATAATTCAATATAAATGTGTAATAAAAATGATGAATTAAATATGAATTCATTAAAATGATCAAAAAATTATTTATTTATCATTAATTATATATATAATATTATTGTGTTATTAATATATATTATATTAATGTATTATTATGTTAATGTGTATTAATAGCGAGTGCTTTAAAGTTAATATTATATAATAACTAATTATAATAAATAATTATATAATATTAATATAATATATAATATAACATATAATTTAAATATAATATAAAAAATATTAAAATAATATAATATAAATAATATTGTATGTTATAATGTGCAAGTAATATTACATTAATGTGTATTAATATCACATAAAAGTTAATATAATATATAATATAAATGTATTATATAAATATAATAGAAAAAAATATATAAAATAAATTATATATATAAAACTATGAGAGAATATAATATTAATTATGATAAGTTTGTAAAGTGTTTCGCGAATAATTTTTCTTGACGATAAATAATAAAAAGAAAAACAATATGTTTAATGGAAAATTAATGACCATTGGTATATATTTATGCGAACGAGGTCATTGATTATAATTGGATCGAGTTGAGAGTAGGAAGAAAAGAAGAAGGGCAGAATGAAAGTTTAATTTCTCTATCCTTTTTCTTTCTCTTTTTCTTTCTCTTTTTCTCTTATTTGACTTTGACGTTATTCGAATGTGTATCATACAATTGAGTATGATAGCAATCTCATTCGTGGTCTCATACTATTTGATTCGATTCCAACATTCCAACGATGTTCTTGGTGCATAGATATTTCCTTCGTCCTTGAACTACTTATGCTTATTATTCATTATTCTATTGAATGATATTCGTTAGATTATTCATTTGTTTTATACACGTAGGTTATGCATTTTCTATTGGATAATGAGAATTACTAAATGAAGGATTAATATCTTTTAAGTGAATTCGTTTAAACGTCAAATTCAATAATCTGTGCATTATAGGTAAACAGGATTATCAATTTAATTGGGCATAAATATATTATGTTAATTTAGGTATATATACTTTTGAATTAATATATTTAAAAAAAATAAGAATTATGATAATATTATTTAATTTATTTGAAATTATGTTTATTTAGTTTAAATTATATAGTATTTGTAAAGTAAAATTAATAGAGAAAATAATAATAATATAATATAATTATCAATTAGCATATTTATATGTTAATTAAAGTGTACGTTTGAATTAATATATAAAATTATTAGAGTAATATTACAATATTAGTTTAGTTTGTAATATTATTTAAAAAATATATATATATTATTTACGTACTACGTAATAGTAGTAGTTTGTACTAACTATACCTACATATATACAGTACATATTACATATACACACTGTTCTGTGTCATATCTTTTTCTCTTTGATAGCAACCTTTCGTACGCAGCTGGTATGCTTTATTTTTTCATCACGTTTATATAGCATCAATATTATTATTGGCCACTGCGATGAATCTCTTTTGCTAAATCGTGAATTTTGCGCCACGCGCTTTTTTTTCGGTACGTTGAAAATTGTTCAGTGTGAGTTAGTTTTTCGTTCTGGTTAAAACAAAAAAAAATTGTATATATAGTATATATGTATTTAATTCTTTTTTTTTTTTTTTTTTGAATGTTATACGATTCGTATATGGGTCAGTCTTGTTTTTATCAGAAAGGTTGGAAAGGTGGGGTTATGTACCGACAACCCGTATATGGGTTACTGATAACGAAAGGATTAACACTTATATTTATCCTATGTTTATTTTCAGTTAGCTAAGGTTATTTTATTTGAATTTAATTTTTTTTTCATTAATTTAATTTATATTTAATTTAATTTAATTTAATATTAATGAATTTTGTAATTCCTTTATAATCTTTCATATTGTTTATTATTCGATGAAAATTAATGACGATAATTTAATATTTTAATAATTATAAATTAAAATGATTATAATTAAATGATAATAAATACAATTAAATTAATAAATTATATTTTTCCTATATAATATTTCATATTATGAATTAATTCGTTCGTTTGACAAAAATAAATTCCAACAATTTAACTTTACAATAATTATAAATTAAATATAATTATAATTTGATTATACTAAATAACAAAATATAATTAATAAACTTTACTTTTATTCTTTTATAATTTATACAAATTAAAACCCTTTTTTAGTTGAACAAAAATAAATTCTGACAAATGATAAAAACACCAAATTATAAATTCAATACTTTTTGCAAAAGGATTAAGAAACGTAAAATAATTTTATCTTTAAAATAGGAAACGAATCAGAAAAAGTAGTAGTAGAAGAAGAAGAAGAAGAAGAAAAAGTAGAGACAAAGAACGTGTTATAAATCGAAAATGGATGCTTTCATTTAACACAAGCATGGATAAATAGAACATGAAATTTGCTTATACTATAGTTTGACAGGGGCATTGAGTGTTTCTAGATTTATCGTTTTGAAAAGTTTCTAAAGTAGAATCAGAGCTTTGCGTTTAATTTAAGACTACGAAAAGTGGATTTTGTAGATTTAAATTTCGACACCCCTTAATTTTCTTCCCTCTTCATTTACCCCCTTTCTCTTTCTCTCTCTCTCTCTCTCTCTCTCCCTCTTATCTATTTCATAAATAAACATTTGAAAATTATTTATGATGTTTCTATTTAAAATAACTCGTATTAAACGTAGAAAGAATAGAAAAGATACGTAAAATACGTTGTTGAATTAGATTTTGAAAACAACCGATGTAGAAAACATCGCTGACAACTAAACCACCCACCCATTTATCCATCCATCCATCCATCCATCCCCGAACGTCTAAAATCGGAAATCGTAAAGCGTTCAGGGATTTTCATAGTTCTCACAATAGAATCATGTTTTAGGAATATCATCGAATTCAACTGGATGCTCGAAACGATGTCGTTTACCTCGGTTCTCGTACGAGTTTCTACCCGTGGTTTATGTTGCATTTAACGCACGTTCACACTTCTATATATATGTATATATATGAATATATAGTACGTAAAATATGGTATATAATGTATATGCATGCTAGGTAAAATGTATATACAATACGTAAAGCCGAGTAGACGATTTTGGAACGGATATTCATAGAAACGTTTCGATCTAAAACTATATTTTAATAGTTATTTGCTATTTGCTATTTGCGATTTGCAATACGGTTATAATATATTTTCTTATTGGATATGTGATTTATTATGCGTTTCATTTATTAACGTATTTATATTAATATATTGAATATTTGTTTATTAAATGGGAGTATAATAAAAAGAAAAATGAAAATATTATATATATATATATATATAATAGTTTTGTCAATTTGGCGCAATATTTGTTTTAATATTAGAAAATGATTAATAATTATTTGTATATATTTAAATTGATGCAACATATTAATTTTAATAAAAAAAGAAATATATATATATATATAGTAAGTTATACGTATATATACTAATTTATATACTAATATAAAATTATTATATATTATAACTTTATACATACTAGTAATAGTATAACTATTACTACTAAACTACTTATACTAAACATATACTATATAATAATATAGTTTATTATTATAATAATATTATTATTATATAAAACAAAACAAAAATAAATGAAAAAGAAACAAAAAAGTAGTTAAATTAAAAAAAATTTAATACAATTTTATAATGCATTACATTTAATATATATATATAAAAAAAACCCTTTACATTATTCATTTTAATTCTTTTAAAATAAAAAATAAAAAATAAAAGTAATTTAGTTAAAAAAAAATAAAAAAACAAATTTATAAGATATTATTTTTAATATAAAAACTAAACACACATACACATACACCCACACACCTGGATAATAAAACGTAGTCAGGTTAAATGATTAATAACACATGCCAGCGTTTAGTTATCTATATGTTAGAAAACATATATATATATAGAAATAAGATAATAAATCATTCTAAAGAATATATAGTAAGACATTGTAAGTAATATATATATATATATAGATGTATATATGGAACTAATAACAGAGGTACAACTGTTAACATGATTTAATCGTTTAAGAAAATGAAACAACGAATAGAATCGATGATGATAGAAAGAGTGAAAGAAATAGAGAAAAAAGTGAAGGAGGGGGGGACAACAGGTGTAGTTTCTCGGTTAAGTTTCTTCTCTATGCCAAATAATAAACGTTTATTTGACTAGAAGATATGGCAATGTGAAATGTGATTATTTGAAAAGATTACGCCTACGTTTAAACCTCAAAATCCAAAGATTAAATTAATGAGATTATAATAGTGACAGTCTTGTCGTGTACCATCCCCACCCTTTTCCAACTCTTCTCCACCCTAAACGTAATAAAACATAAATCATTTCATTTGTTGCATCTGGTTTATTTGAGATAATAATATCTAAACAAAATTTAAAATGAAATAGTTTTTAAATAATTTAATTTAAAACTTTAAATATTTTAATCTTAATATATGAATTAATAATGAAGGGGTTTAATGAAATTGATTATATTTCAAAATTATATAAAATATTATATATTCGTATAACTTAATTTATTATTTTCATAGAAAAATGAAGAGATTTATTTTAGAAAATAAATTCCTTAAATATTATGATATAATAACAAATAATTTTGAAATGGGAATATCAAGGAGTAAAAATAAAACAAATATAAAAAAATGATATGCATCATTACATTGCCTACAAAAAACAGTATCAATTTCTGCAATTTCATTTTTTTCAAATATCTACCATTTACGAGATAAACGCTGGCTAGTAAATCTATGAACACCCTGGATGTGTATATATGTATGATTGATTAATGTTCCTCAGGATAGTTGTAAAGCTACGCCCAGACGTCCTTGTCAGCTTATACAAGTCGTACTTGAAGGTGGGGATTCTTAGCAGAGGCTAAAAAACGGCTCGATTGATCCTCATCGATAAAGGCAAGGGTTGGGAACCCCAAGTGTCTCCTTTCTATAGATCGTTGAGCTTGCCGAATTTCCTCGGTAAGCTCTTCGAAATTGCTCTAATTCGATTTGCTCAAAACCTGGATCCAACAGGTTGTACGGACGGCCCGGGGCCTTAACGATAGACAATACGGATTCAGAAAGGGACTATCGACGATGGGCACGATCAAAAGTATCGTGGCTGCGTTCGACAGAGCACAGACTAAACCCCACAAAGGAAGGAAGGCCAGTAGTGCTCCTGACAACACTAGACGTACGAAATGCTTTTTACTCGGCGAGGTGGGCCAACAGCGTGCAGGTGTTCTCGATATCTGGAACGGACTTGTGAATGGATGCACGAACACGGACTGGAGTTAGCTGTACATAAGACAGAACTACTCTACCTGACAAGACGACGAATAGACATGACGGCTCCCATGATGGTGGGTGCGAACCAATTGCTACCTACTGATTTACTACTTTTTTTGCTACCTACGAAACTACTGATGGCGGTTACCCACTCGATCCTCCTCTACGGGGCCGAGATATGGGGGGACACGATGCGGATTAAGAAATATCGGCTATAAGATATATCAAAAATAGAAAAAATTTTGTAAAGTATGAGATATTTAGTAATAACCATAAAATTATTCTAATTCTATTGTAATAATTTTATTAATTAATTAAGAAAGAAAATAAAAAATATCGTTACTTAAATCAGAAGATATTGACAAATAAAGCTTTGTTCAACAAAAATGAAATATACGCATTATTTTTCACAATATTTAAATAAATATTTGATTAAAACGAAGTAGATTTCTTTCACAACGAAATGTAATCGCAAATACGCAAGGAAGATTTTGCAAGACGTAAAGAAATCAAAATAATAATATAAATAAAAATAATAATAATAATAATAATGATTATATATCTGCGCAAAAAGAAAAATTGAAGATTTTATTTCTCGATAGTTAGAATACAACGTCAGTTGAAAAATAAGAAAAATAATAATGAAATAGTTTGAAGATAAAAGAAGAAGAATAAGAAGAGAAAGGATAGATACGAATGTAAAGATGATTTTCTTGGCATACCAATGGAAACTGAGGGAAACATGTACAAGGTATATTAACCGTCTCTCTGCGATTACTCATTCGCGTACGTTTACGATTTTCATGGCTGTTTATCACGTTTTAAGTTGGAAAAGCAAATCGGCCTTGGGTCCTGGCAACTGGCCTATAAATGCACAGAGGGGTCTATCTTTCTAACTTCTAAAAACGTTCTTAGCAAACATTTCGAATCAAATGTCTCGATCTAGTTATTAGTAACATTTTTCTCCCTACATTTTTTCACCCTTTAATTTTTTGTTTCCAAAAACTTTTCTATCCTTTGAACTTTGTCTCAATAGATTTTGTCTCTCACTGGATTTTTTTCTCCCTATATCTTCCCTATTTTTTGACTTATAAGAATTATTTGGTTTCAGTGTTTTGTTTCGATGTTTGGATTTATTTTTCTTTTCTCGTTTTTTTTTTTTTCAAATTTATTTTATTCGATAAGTTTAATAATAAAAGAGACAAGGAATTTTTGTTATATTATCAAATAGAACTAGATTGAATCGTTTCAGTATTATGAGTATGTCACGTTGGTCGGTCAGTCGTTAAAACTGACTACTCGAAAACGCATTAAATTCGTCATACTATAGTCTAGACTATATCGTACGAAACGAGCGATACTTAACTTCAACTAAAAGGGTATATTATATGCCTTCTGCAGAATAATACTACGAGTTATTAGAGAAGTGTGGTATAGTCGTTACAAAATAATAGACAATAATTAATCCCAATTAAAAATGTTAATAACCATTATATTAATCTCATCATTTATTTTAGTAACTACACAAAATTCTAAAAGTATTTCTAATTATTAAAAATATAAAGTTTTAAAAATTATTATTATAAATATATAATAAATTTTTATATAAAATATAAATATTTATTTATTTAATCAATTTTTATTTAAACATTGTTCTAATCATTAAAGGGCTTCTAAAAAAGGGTCAAACATATTCTCATGGGATTTAGATTATTAGTTTTCTTTTCATTTTCTGGTTTGTTAACTTTTTTTTTTCAACTACACAAAAGGGGTTGTTGAAAAAATGAATTCCCCAGTTTATAATTTAGGAATTTTTCGTATCAAAACTAAGTACGATCTTCTCCTAAACCTTTTCACCAGACATTTGATTTTGAGTATTCGAATATTCGATACTCTAAAACTCACCTCACGTCTAGTTGTAGTTTTACGAGTAGTCGTCGTCGTCCTAGTCATCGAAGAAATATTCTCATGGGGAGAATCCCAATCCTGGAATATCTCCGTGGTCGCCATGATGACTTTTTTTCTTTCTCTTTTTTTTCTTTCTTTTATGTAGAAATCTTTGTCTCTACTCGTAAAGTTCCACTTCGAACTTGTATCGATTATTATTATTTGACTTATTTTACAATATTTAATTGATAACCGTTCTTTCACTGTCTAGTGTTTTTTTTGTTGTTCTTTTCACTAAAATTCACGACGACGTACACTTAACAACAAATTATTCACTTATTGTTAGTTTTTAAAGAACTTTTGTCTTATTTTTAATAACTTTTCTTGTTAGAATATAATTTTTATGATAATATTATAGTCCTTGTCCTTCCTTATTCACAAATTGAACATATTAATTAGATTTAAAGGTGGATAAGGGATGGGAAACAAAGAAACAAAGAAACAAAAACAAAAACCATTAAATTCAAATCATCTAATTTGAATTATTTAATGTGATATTTTACTAAACTATTATTTTATAAATGAAATAAAAATTATATTGAACAAAATCATTAAAATATAATCAATTAATTCATAAAAAAATAAAAAAATAAAAACAAAGAAAATGAATGATAAAGTACAATAAATCTTTGTAAATGATTTATCAAAAAAAAGAAACTTTCAAAAAATCTTTTTTCAAATCTTATTCTCACGTTAGTCCCATAAACATTTTTTTGTAGAAATCAAAGAAAATTGTTACAAAAATTGTTAACCAAAGATACAAACAAACAAACAAACAAAAAACAAAATTAAGTCACAACAAGAACTAACTCAAACGTAATTCTCTTTCTCTCAAGTTGAAAATAATTTAGGATGAACGAAAATTCCTGTGATAAAATGGAAGAGAACAAAAACCAAAAAAAACAAAAAACAAAAACAAAAAACAAGAGAAAAACTATTAAATAATAAAATAAACGATAATAAAAACAATAATGATCGAAACTACGTGATGAAGGAGAGTTGGAGGGGAGGAGGAGGAGGTAAGGGGAGGGTTGTAAGGAGGAAAATAAATGAAAAAAAAATATAATTTAATTGTAATGATGGTGGTAAAATGGGGTTGAAGATGGAATAGAAAAAAAAAAAAATAAATAAATAAATAAAAAAATGAAGGAAAAGTAGAAATTAGAAAAAATTCGAAAAAGCACGCTTATAAAAGAGTAAAGTGTATGCGTGATTGTAGGTGGACCACGCGCGACTGAAGCTTTTCGCGATACTGTAAGCTCTTCCTCTCACTCTCTCTCTCTCTCTCTCTCTCTTTCTATCTCTTTCTCTCTCTTTCTTTCTTATTTTCTATCTCGGTCTCTACCTAGTGTGTCTTTTCTCTTTCCGTCGAGTAACCGATTCCAGAAATACGGAGAAATATGTATAATTAGGACGGTACGAGTAGAGAGGATGACGAAGACGAGATTATACTTCTGTCTCAAGCTAAATCCTTCTTCTTCTTCTTTCATCTGCTTCTTCTTTCTTCTTCTTCTTCTTTCATCTGCTTCTTCTTTCTTCTTCTTCTTCTTCTTCTTCTTCTACTTCTTCTACTTCTTCTTACTACAGATAATTATACTTGTGTTTTCTCATGTGTTTTATATTTATTTTTATTTTTTTCTATATTTTCTTATCTTACATTTGTGTGTATTAATTTTGTTAATTATTTCAGCAATTTTTTTGATGTATAATTAAAAAGGAAAAGACTCGTATATTACAAAATATTACAATGTTTTTTTTTTTTTTACTGTTAAGTGGTTTCTAACGATATCACAAATAATAATAATAATATCGATTGTTTTATTAAATTTAAAAATTTCAATTTATATAGTTATAATAATAAATTAAATATTATAATACTAAATTGAATATATGTTAACTTTGTAATGTGTTAACTTTGGTAAATACCATTCTTATCTGAAGTTAAAATCGTCTGGTTTGGAAATGTTCCCAGTACCCATTAATTACATTTCTTTATATATTTAAACTTCATTAATAAGACAACGTCATAGCTGTTTGATTATTAAAGAAACGCAACAACCAGACGATTGCGTCAAAAGTTTGGACGCATCGTGGTGACGTCAAAAACTTTTACAGGTGCACTACCATCAAATAGTTGGAAAATTTGGAAACATTTACGAACTTTGCTTTTACTTTCATTCGTTCATTTATTCATTCATTCATTCACTCATTCACTCATTCGTTCATTCCTTTTTTTCAAGGTAGTCTATCATTTAGAAAAAAAGGGTCTAGGAGAAATTGTACCTTTCAATCGAAGGACAATAGAAAAAGGGTGAAAACGTTATCGTTTCGAGTTAACTCGCCTACGTCATCACGGATTTTAGGTTGTCCCTTTATGCATCGACCTCGTTCAATGCGTGGGTGGTTACGTAGATGTGTGTGTGTGTGTGTGTTTGTGTGCGTATATGCGTTAGCTTCTCGTTTATCTAAAATAAAGTTCGACAAAGAGTGGAAAAGATAGAAAGAGATAAAGCGACAGAAAGAGAGAGAGACAGAGAGAGACAGAGAGATGACGTGTGGATGGACGACGATTAAGTGGCGCTTACAAAATTTTTTCTTTTTTTTTTTTTTTTTTCCAAAATAGAATTTAACTTCGAGGATGGATTAATAGATCGATTAATCAAAATTTTTTGACACAATACCGAATTTTATCTATGCTATGTAAAACAACGATATCATTTATGTAAATTACATTGTGAATATTGTATTAATTATTAGTAATAAATTATTTAATTAATGTATAATTAATTTCATCGAATGTAATCGAATTATTCTATATTATAATATATATATAGAATATTAAAGAATAATTCATTACGAATAATTATTAATATTTCTTTTATAAACAAATAATTATCGTAATTCCCTAGTCCTTCAAAAAGATTTAATATTTTTATTTTCCCCCTTCAATCTTGCAATTACAATTTTGACTACTCTGAAACATTCTTATCGGTTCTTTCTTGTAACAAGAATTGCAATCTACATTTTGGTCGATCGCAATTGTAATTTGCAAAAGCAAAACAGGACAGATATCGGATCCGTTTGTTTGTGAACAAGCAGAAATAATATTTGGCACGGGAATAGGTTGCATCCGTTTTCCCCGTTTATGCAAGACTTCAGGGAAAATCTTAATACTAGATGATATCTGTTGGCGATTGGTAAACTTGCTTTTTTGCTTTTGCTTTTGCTTTTGCTTTTATCCTTTACTTCCCGAACTTATTCGTATTCCGTGTATCAGACACTTAATATACTACCTTACTTATTTATACTAACATCTTGTTACATTATATTATCTATCTATCTCTTTTTCCCACTTTCCCTCACTCCACCATCTACAATCTTCCTACTTCTCTTTTTCTCTTTTATATATCGTATCTACTTTACTTGCTAGATTATAAATTACCGGCTAATTTATTATTTCTTAGCACAGTTGTGATGCAAAATAATCTTACAATATATTTTTGCCAATTATTATATTCGTTATATTTATTTTTTAAATTATATTTCTCCGCGTTTCTTTTTTCCTTTTTTTCTTTCTATTTTCAAATATAAATTTATAATATTTCATTTTAAATATGATTTATACTATATATCTAAATATAGGTTTATACTACTTAATTTTAAATATAAATTAATAATATTTTTAATTCTAAATATAAATTCCTAATATTTAATTTTAAATACAAACTTATAATATTTAATTATATCTAATTTTCTTTTTTATTTAATAATAAATTAAAAATCATTTTATCTGAATATTCTTGTTGTATTTTTATTATCTAAATATTTTTTCAAATTTATTTTGATTTAATTGATTGATAAATTCATTGTTCGTTCATTTGTATAGTTTGTACGTTGTATTTTTGTATTTACCATTTAACTTTGCAACAGATTTGGATAAAACGATTTAAAATTTGATTGTCGAGTTAGAAGAGACACTTTAGGGATTTTCTTTTTGTCTGTTAACGTCACTCTTTCCGTTTTAGTCTCTCTGTCTCTCTTTTGTGGTCTCTTTTTTTCCGAAATGTCAGACTCCTTTTAAAAGATACTCTCCTATTCTACTCTTCCGCGATTTTAGTCGTGGATGCACACGTGTCATTAATTTCCTACGCCCACCGCCAATTTTCGTTTGGCCTTTCTTTCCTCCTTGCTTCTCACCTCCCCATTCCATCCCTTCTCCCTTTTCCTCCCTCTACTTCCTATATTCATCACCGTTTCGTATAAAAACTCACTTTTGCATTGACCCAGGCCCGAATTACGAAATAGTGGAAAATTTTCTCTGGATTTTCGTAAGACGATGATGCTAAATGAAACTCACGTGGTTTTCGTCAAAATTAAATACGAAATGTTTGTATTAATTCTTATAATAAATGAGTAGATCATAATGATTTATATATATATCATTTATATTTATCTATTTACATAAATGATCGAAGAAAATTTGTTTCTTGGCAAATGTTAAATGTGTTTACACCACGTGCTTTACACGTGGATTAATTTAATCCTCTGACAAGTAAAATTAATTTTAATTTATATTAAAAAAACATAATTTATTTAAATAAAAACGTTTTCTTTGTATTTAATTAATTATTCTTTTACAACAACAAAAATAGAACACAAAATTCGTATAAATTGTATTTCTATTGATTTTCATTACTAAATGATTTGATTTTCTTCAATATTGTTTATTTAATTTAATATAAATATGTATATTGTTTAAGTCGATGAAATTATTATTAAAATTTGAATGAACAGATGGCGGCACCTCTTAGAAGAAACATTATAGTCGGCAGACCTAAAATCATCGAACTAAAGTCCAAACCATCCGTTAGATGGTGTTCAGTATATTGGTAGACTTTCAACTATTTATCTGTTGAGTTCAATGATTAAATGATATTTTAAATAAATCAATTTTATTCCAATACCAAAAAAAATATATACATTAATATATATCTTCTACATATTAATTTCAATCATTTAATTAAACTACATTCACACTACAACGAATGATAAACATTAATATAAAAAAAAAACAAAACACAATATTTTGAAAAATCATTGAAAAGAATTCTTCAATCTAATTGGCTGAACAATTTTTTTTTGGAGTGGGGGTAAAAGTTAGATTTACAATAAATAATAATGAAATTAATATTAAAAAAAAAACAAACAATATTCTGAAAAATCATTGAAAAGAATTCTTCAATCTAATTGGATGAACAATTTTTTTTGGAGTGGGAGGTAGAGGCTAGATTCACAATGAATAATTAAAATTAGAAGGTACTATTCATTACAATGAATAGTAAAAATTAGGAGATCGAGATTTGATTTACAATGAATAGTAAAAATTAATATAAAAAAAAAAAAAAAAAACAAACAATATCCTAAAAAATCATTGAAAAGAATTCTTCAATGTAATTAGCTGAACAATTTTTTTGGAGTAGGGGGTAGAGGTTAAGTTTATAAGAAGATTAACAAAAAAAAAAAATAAAAAGTATAATATTAATGGAGAAATTTCTAATGCCTTTTAATGGAATAAAAATTGTTTTCTTTTTATACTCGTAAGATAGTATTTGAAACGTTAACGCCAGGAGAAGAAAGTTAAATTTATCGAAGTTTCTTCGACGTTGAGCACAGCTAAGAAATAATAACGTCGATCCGGATAGCTGTTAATACGATTATAGATAGTTTCTTACTTCGTCAAGGCCATTTAATTTGATCTATAGAAGAAATGTTTCTCTCATAGTCCAAAATAACGAACATTACGAAGTTTAGAACGATAAATATTCGAATAGTAATACGTAATTACAATTTTAAATGATTATTTATATTAATGATTATACGTTTTATTCAATATTTGTATTATTTTTATTTATTTAATATAAAAAAAATACTTTTTCGAAAGTATTTCAAGTATTTTGTAAATCATTGTTCAATTTTGTATATTTTATATAATATTTTTAAATGAAATCGTGATTTTATAAAATTAAGGGATTTTTCTCAAGAAGGTTGTTTCATTTAATAATTTAATAGATATTTATTTAAATTAAAGTATTTTCATAATAACTATTAAGTTTCGTATAATATTTTATATTTTAAGGTAAAATATTTGTTAAATAGGTTGTGTTATTAAATAAACTAATAAACATTTCTTAAAATATAAATATTCCAAAATGATCACACTGTTAAGTTTAGTGTAATATTTTATATTTCCACATGAAATCGTAATTTTATAGTATGAAGGGACTGTTGTTAATAAAATAGATTGTTTTATTAAATAATGTAACACAAATTAATTTAAATTTAAGTATTCAAATATTAAGTTTCGTATAATTGAGTTTTTAATTATTTAATTACTTTAAATTAATTATTTATTTAATTGAAGTATTCCACTGTTAGGTTTCGTATAATATTTGATATTTCAAATAAAATCGTGTTACATATTTTATGTAATACGTTATATTATAATGTTTAGGGAATGTTGCCAATAAAATAAAATGATTTATTAAATAATCTAACTAAAATTTACTTTAAAATTTAAATATTTTAAAATAATCCTGTTATGTTTCATTTAATATTTTATATTTCCAATTAAAATCATGGGTTTATAATTAAGAACTTGTTGTCAAATAATTTGTCTTATTAAATAACCTAACAAAAATTGATTTCAAGTTTACATATTACAATAAAGTTGACTACCCAAGTGAGATGAAATTTTCCATCACACCCGCCGGCTGTTTTTCGAGTAACCGCGTTATTTTTAAATCTGCCTAAACCCTCCCCCACCTCTTTCAACCACCACCTCCCTCAACTTCTCCCCCGCTGATCTTACACTTCTTCCTATCATCTCTCTTCGTTTCTTATTTCCTTCTGGTTCCTCCAAAAAAAAGAAAAAGAAAAAAAAAATCAGACCTCCCTTTCAACTTACGTCAGAGACAAACGGAACGAATGAATCTGTCTGATTGTTTTTCTTTATCACTGTGTTATGAAAAATGCTCTGTTTAACTCTTCCTTTCTACCGGGTTTTGAAAGTTTTCGATGGTAACAATAACGAAAAAAAAAAAAAACAGAAGAAAATAAAAAACGTAACAATGATTTTTTTCCTTAAATAAAACTCATCAATCTACTTTCTTTCAAACTTTATGTCCAACCAATTAATAAACACAATTAATTTTTCTTTTGTTTCTATTTTACACAGTTTTTTCTTTTTTCGTATCATATTTTTTTTTTTGATACCAATAATAATAATTATAATAATAACAGTGTTGGATTAATGTTTCGATCAATTTGTACGTCGATTTCGTTTACAAAGAGTATAAAAAAGTACCATTCGACAGTACGATGATATATTTGTCCAGTTTTAATCGAGAAAGGGTCGTCATCCAAGTGGGAAAATGAAAAACTAAATTATGAACTGGGAGAAAATTAACGAACAGTTCATCGAATAGATTGCTGATGTTTTTTCATTAACGTTTATACTATATCTATCAAAAGAAGAATAAAAAAAGAATAAAAGAAAACGAAAAGACAAGTTTGTTAAATAAATAAGTCAAAAAAAAATATAATTATTTATACAATAACTATAAACAACGATAATTCAACTAGAATACTGTCAACAAAATGTTACGGTTTGAAATGAAATAATTTCGTATGATGAAAATCGAATAAAAATAAAAATAAAAAAAGAAAGCATACATATACTTTGTTAATACGTATTATTATTATTTTAGTCGCGTTTATTATTTTGTTTTTTATTTTTATTTTTTTTTTTTCAAGAACATATCGTTTCACGTTCAACGCATTTCTTTTTCTTGCTTCTTAACTTACGGTCACTTTGTAAAATTCGTTGAATTAAAAATACGAGATACGTGTGTGCTAGAAAAAGAAAAAGAAAAAGTTAGCGCATGCTGCAAAACTCAAAAGTCTTTTATTTTTATTCATCGATCGAGCCAAACGGTCGATAAACCAATGGCGACTGTTTAAAACAAGCAACCAAGCCAACAACGTCGGGTGTACTGACACCGATGTTTATTACTTTCCCCTTTTTCCTTCATCTATGAGATTAACGGCCCTGGTATAAGCTTCTCGATGAAATAACTTATAAACGAATTTGAGTTTCCCGCCTAGCGTCCATTTTCCCTCCCCCACTCCAACATATTGAACGAATTGAACATAGCCGAACGTTCTTAATCAAATGCATTGAAAATATTTGTAGATAATTTTATTATTTTATGTATTTAATCATTATAATATATTCCTTTGACAAAATAATTAAATAATTTTAACAATAATAATCATAATAATTATGATAATAATTTATTAATTGAATAAATTATGAATTTATTTAAAATTTACGGTTAAATTTTAATTTAATTTATTTAAAACAGAAAAATGTTAATTTAAATACGAATTTATCTCAAATTAAATTCTTTCTTAAATTTTTCATCTTATTATCTATTAATTTAATAAATAATAAGATAAGAATTTGAAGAAAGAATTTAATTTGGGATAAATTCGGATTGTGTTAGAATTGTACATGGATAGACAGATAGATAGATCAGATAGATAGATAGATAGATAGATAGATAGATATGTGTTATTTGCACGAAATCGAAATTAGCACTTGCAAGGACAATGACTCGTCCGTTTCGGGAGTATACGATGCGGCACGCCTTCGATGTAAGCCTGAGACAGCTGCCGGTAATTCGTTATACGTTATATTGGCGTCCATGCGCCATTAGGGTGAACATTAAAATGGGGATATATTCTAAGGAATTCTTTTTCAAACAATTATGTGTTATAATGCAATCTTTAGATGAATTTTACAAATTCATAGAATCGATCATACACCGCTCAACAATTTTTTCTTCCATTTTCTTCGGAAAGGTTCGTTACTTAAAAACCATGGATCCATGGAAACCAATGAGTGAGAATAAAGAGACTCAACGAGAGAGAGAGAGAGAGAGAAAGAATCAAAAAGAAAAAGAAAAAAAAACAAATGTGTGCAGATCACACACGGTAGAAGTGAAAACTTTAAAAAAACCAAGCTTCGAGATGTAAATATATCGAAATAATTGAATTGTAATACAGCGCTATCTATTGAAAGCTTACAGAACCTAAATACCAAGATAACTTCTAAATAAAAAGATGTTAACAAATACAATAATGTAACAAAATAACATATGTTTGTGCTAAGTTGGAAAAAATCAAGCGAAATAAAAAAAAATTTCATTAAGATCGATTCAGTAGTTTCGAAAGTCATTGGAAACCAATTATATATATATATATGTGTTTGTTTCTTTTTAATGATGCATTTTCGTTTCATCGGTTTCACGTTCTTCTGTTTCACGGTTTTCAAATCACCCCGATTCTAAAGAAGTTGTCATTTCAAAAAGAGATAAATAAAAATGAGACATTGGTTCTATTCGTTAGGACAATTTGAAAATGAGAGTACGTCCGTAGCTCGTCTGTTAACGAAAAGGGAACACACGAGTGTCGTTTCATGACTTCCGCTTCGCTTTACTTCGCTTTTATAACCGATGCATATCCAGCGTCTCAATTAGTGTTGCTTCTACTTCGTCCAAAGTTGAGAGAGAGAGAGAGAGCGAGAGAAATAGAATTTAAAGTCCATGGATCTTTCCGAACTGAAAATAGATACTCGAGTTCGTCTGTCGTTAAGCTTTCGACGTTAGAGCAGGTTTTCCTGGACAGATCGAGGCCTATTTTCATACTCGATCAACTCGAAGAAAAAGAGAGAAACAGAACAGATAAGATAATTCAAGATGAATCGTTTATTATAACGCGATTAATAATCCCAACCCCCTGTAATTCTCTGAAACCACCTAAAACCTAAAATCTTTACCGGATATCCGACAATATTTAACCTTCTTTTTTGTAGGTACTCTTTCAACTTGTTTTGAGTGTTTTAAATATTGCTGTTATTTGTTTTGATTTAAAGTATTTAAATATTCATATAAATAATATGTGTTTATTAGAAAATATCAATTGAGTGATTGAAATCATTTATGTGGCTAATTGTAAGGTTAGATAATAAGTAAAGAAATTTATCAAATTTTCTTTATGCAAAGTTTTGCGTTTACTCAAAAACTTAAAACCCTATGTGTGTGCTATATTTAATGAAACAATTGATAAATTCATTCTCGCATTTTTTCCAGATTCCTCCTTATTTTTTTATTTAATTTATTGATCATCATCATCATCATCATCGATCATCATCCTACAAATCTACATTTTTATTTCTTTACGTTTTTTTTCCGCTTTTTATGTCTTCTCGGGGTCATCTCGGTATTTATATTTTATTATTTCGTATTTTTAATTTTTTTCAACGTTGATATAAAAAAAGATTATATTACATAACATATGTATGTTATATGATAGGAGAGAAAGTGTTAGATAGAAAGATAAACGATTTTAGATGCTTTTATCGAATCCAAGAGTAGAAATTACATTTGGCACAGCTGATACTGTCGTTCATCGATCAATTACCAACCACCGTTATACTTAAATGCAACCATTCGAAAATTGTTTTTCAAAGATATATATACATATACATAATATAATATTATATCCTCGATAGAATAAGAAAAGAAAATTCTATCAATTTGATGTAACAGTGTATTACGTATTATTTATTTAAAAAGAAATACTTAAAATAAATAAATTATATAATTAAAAAATAAATAGAAAAAGGGATCTACCAATTCGACGTAACAATACTGCATGTTATTTATTTAAAAAATAAATACTTAAAATACATTAATTAATTAAAAGACAAAAACATAAAATAAAACAAGAAATTGGATATAAATATAGAAATGTATTAAAAATAATTTTTTTAAAAAATTGATAAATAATTTCTTTTCTTAGAATTGTTGTTTTTTTATCTATCATTTACAGAAATATTCGATGGATGATTATATTTGTTAGATTTATTTTCATAAAAATTGATATCGGTCGAATGGCCGTATAAATATGAAAAGAAATTCAGAACAATCTGGTAACAGTTTGCTTGTGCTTGACAGAAAATATGAAAAAGAGAAAGAGAATTAGAGTGAAAGAAAGAGAGAAAGAGAGTGAAAAGAAAATGGAGACAGACAGTCGCGACGTTTTCTGAACATTGTAATTCAAATCGACAAAGACGAGAATGACAGCTAAAACGAAAACGAAAACGAAGTTGAAGAAGATGAGGAAGATGAAGTAGACGAAGAAGAAGAAGAAGAAGAAGAAGAAGACAACGAATGTTTGCCAAGGAGGGCGGACATTAAAGGCGAGACGTTGGTTTCTGTTTGCATGCGAGGAATCCCGGTTCCGGGCTATGCAACAGGTCCAAATACCAAAGACAAATGCACATTGAATATTTATGCCTACATCTTTCTCTTTAATATTATTATACATTTTATTTATCTGTTATTATATTATATTATACTCGACAATAAATGACTATTATAAAATGCGCAATATAAATTTTTGTAAGAAATTACTTGCTCTAGAAAAATGCTGTCTTATATTTTGGCGATTAAATTAAGCGTTCAAAAGATATTCATCATGAAACTTTCATGTTTACTGATTTCTATCTCTGAATATCTTTTGAACGCTTCTTTCCCTTTTCCTTATATATACTATATCGTCTTATATCAATTAAAAAAAAGAATATATTTTTATAATATATTATAAATAAAATAAAAAATAATTTATCAACAGTTCATTAGCATGATCGATCACGATCAATATAAATCAACGTTTCGAGATCATGATCTTTAAAAGATAGAGAGAAAGAAAGAAATAGAGAAAGAGAGAGAGTGAGAGACAAGGTTGGCAAAAGAATTTTCTTACGAGATACTTCACGTGTCAAACGTTGTACAAATAACTCAATCACATTATTCCTTTCACCTATGCAACCTTTACGAAATAATTCAAATATCTTAACTCTCTCTCTCTCTCTCTCTCTCTCTCTCTCTCTTTCGCTTATTTTAATTAGACACCTGTACATATACGTCAAATTTAGAAAATCTATTATCTTTACTATCACATATTCTAATTATAGATATTTATAGGATTTATCTTATGACACTAATACTATACTGTCATTAACACGTTTCATGGCAAGCCCTTTTTACCTGACTTGTCATTCAGCCCATTTAATTTTGCTTAAACAAAATCAACCATTACAATTAATTATTAATTATTGTAAATATAGCAATTAAACAAACTTATGTGCTTTGTTCTATACTGCATTGTGTATAATGCATCTATATTTTAAGTCGAAAAGTCCGTAGGATATTTTCGAAAAACTCGTAGAGTATTTCCAAAATACGATAATTACGTTTCGATTTTTGATGGAATACCTGAACGTCATTCTATCTCTCTTTCTCTGTCTCTTTCTGTTTCAACGATGATTGCTTTCACTGTATTTGTCTATGTATTTGTATATTTGTTTTTTCGATTCAAAAGAGAGATTAAAAGGGCTTCGAAAAGCTTGTTCGATCTTAACACAATTTTATCCCTCTGTTCTCTAAAATATCTGCATAAACTAATACATATATTGTACATAGATTTTACAAATAGAAACATGCACGAACACATGTCTATTCATACATACATACTCATATAAACGTGTATATTTTATTAGTTAAGCGTATAAAAACGTTTCCACTTTTTTTTTTTTCCATTCGAACGGACGAACGTTTTAAAGGATTATCGATACCTTTTTCGCATAATCGACAAAAATCGATTAGAGTTTATCGACTGAAATGGGGGAAGGGGGGGGGAGATGATCAATCGGTATCGACCTGTTCAATTACACTACGGTTTCAATTGCTCGCTTTTAAGCTCGTGAAATAGAATCGAATTAACCGGTGACTTTTAAAATAGCATCGAGCTATCCCGCGAGCGATTTCGTTCGTTCATTTCGTAAAATATTTCTATCATTCTCGTGTGTCTGTGTATGTGTATGTGTATATGTACTTGTACGAGGATACCTCTTATACTATTGTAATTAAGTTTGCTAAGCTTTGAAGCTTTGAAGCTTTGCTTTCTTTCTTTCTTTTTTTGTTTTTCTTTTCTTTTTTCTGTTCTTTTATTTTATTTTATTTTTTTTTTTTTTAAACGTATCATGAGATTAGTTTTCTAATTTGCAATATTTATTATTATTATTATTATAAAAATAGAATATATTAAATTATAAATAATAAATAATTAAATATTATTATAAATATTTTTTTATATATATATTATTTATATTTAATTTATATTAAATAATACAAATTATTTAGTATATTAATTTAAGGATTATTTATTGCTAATTTCATGATTTATTATTTAAAGGTTATCTTGGTTTTTAGGTACAGTAAGTTTTCACTGGATGATGCTGTATTACAATTCAATTATTTCAATATATTCACTTTCATATTTTTTCAGATTTACATACGACATAACCTAACTTTGCTTTCTCTTATTTATATATATAAAATAAACGATATGAAAATATACGAAAAATAATTATGAATCAAATGCTATTAAATTTATGTAATCAATTTCGTATGAAAAGGGTAGAAATAAGAAAATCTCAAGATGAAACTTAAGAAAATGTTAACGTTGTAGTTTGAGATTGTTAATGGTAGGGTTAAAGGTGGAAAAGGGATGGTTTAAAGGTTTCAAGGAAAGAGGAAAAATATAAATCGGCAACGCGCGCGCGCGAGGTGTTGACGAATCATGGAAGAAATTGTTTTAAACGAACAGAATAAATCAATTTATTAGAGAAAGAAGTTTCGAAAATATGTTTGTCGGATAGCAATTAACGGGTTTTACTAAGCTTTTGAAAGAGAACGAGAATACGGTTAAGAAAAAGATGAAGAGGGAAATGTCCTATGGGGGTATGAGAAACGAACTAAAAAAGAAAAAGAGTGAGAGAGAGAGAGAGAGAAAGAGAGAGAGAGAGAGAGAGAGAGAGAAAGAGAGTGGTTGTTGCTGAGGGTTTAAGAAAGGATGACGAATAAAACTCGAATGCATTTTCTCAGTTGAAGTAAATTTGTCCAAGTAAATTACTCGTCTAAGTTCTTGACATCTAATTAATCATTCGCGAATCTAAATTATTTTAACATTTTCTCTACACGCCCCCCCCTCCTCATCCCTCTTTTCTTTATACCGATCGGATTATTTTACTTTTTTTTCATTTTATTTTTTCACGTTTCTTTCTTTTCTTTTTTTCTGTTTTTTCTTTTTTTTCTTTTTTTATATTATAAAACACAATTCTATCAAAACTTCGATAAGAATCGACGATAATTTAAAATTTTGTCATAAACGCGTAATGTGTGTGCGTGTATGTGTGTGTGTGTGTTGAATTAAAATAAAAGGATAAATGAAAAGTTGAGAAAGTACAAAAAGTTCATAGATTTCTTATAACGAGACAAGATCAAGTGCACGCGTACTTTGCTAAAATTCAAAGTCGATTTTCTCGAAAACAAAGCATCAAACGAACAATATTTATTCATTATTTTCAATTTATTTTTTCATGTAGAATCATCCCTTTCTTCGCTTGTATCACTAGTTACAGATCACCCTGTATGTCTGTTAATATTTATATTTAATATTATTACTTATATATTATATATATATATATATAAAATTAATATTATAATTTATGATTTTCTTTTTAATATATTGGTTAACACTTCCTTTCTTTTTCTATATGATAACACGAATGTGAGCTTGCGTGTTTTATAATACACGTGTGTATATATATATGAATATAGGAAGACCATAGTAGGAGGGTACTTTGTCCCTCATAGCATTCGGTATTTCGCGAATTTCTCACTCAGGCGTTCGAGTGAAACTTCATTATCGTTAGATGTTATTCGCTTTGAAGGCACGTCGCAAAATACTCCGACGCTTCGACGTCCAACAAAGTGGATCACCGCGTAACGAACGAAAACCAACGTGGATGTACATTTCTATATTGCTTCTCGCTTTATGATTACTATGAAAGAGAGAGAGAGAGAGAGAGAGAGAGAGAATGAGAGAGAGGTTGACTATAATCACTCTCTCATGAAACTTGCCCAAGCGTTTAAATAAAAAGTTAAAGTCGTAGAAACGATTTAACAATTTTCAAAAGTATTACTTTTTGAACGAACCACAATTTTTTTGTTTCATTACATTTTAATATTATTGTGTGATAGAAAAGTTTAAATGATAAGAAAGGAAAAAAAATTTAATTTATGAATATTTTTGAAATAATTTTATATATGTGCCAAAATAATTATGAAAGTGATGTAACAATAAGTCAAAATTAATAGAAATATGAGTTTATGAATTTTTTCACACCACATTATTTTAATTTAAATAAATTCAATGTAATTTTGTCAAAAAATGAACTTGTTAGATAATGTTTGCTTATTTCTAATATATTTTATTCTATATAATATAATATATAAATAATATATAACAAATGAACAATTATTTTCATAGAATATGTTTGATTAATTAATATATTAATTATTGATGTATTTTAATAGAATTTTGTAAATATAGGTAATATAGTTTTTTATTATAATATAATTTACAAATTTATATATTAACTATACCTTTTGAACGAACCAAAATTGTTTTTCTATCAACTGACGATTAATATTACGTTTTCTAATCTGAACATAATGTATATTTTTGATAGTGATATGCAAGATTTGAAATATTGGAAGAGTAAAGACAAAAATTTAGCCTATAAATATTTTTGGAAAAAATTCATATATATATCTATATATAACGATTAGTTTAGATTTGTTTGATGAAAGAACTAAAAAATAGAACAGTTTCGATTGAAAATAGAACTTAATGGTTTATTTTCGATAATCTGTGGAAAATATTTTAGTATAAATATACATCATAGTTAAGAGAAAGGGAAGATGAAGGAAGATGTAGGTTGGGAGGGGGGGAGAAGTGGTAGTGGTGTTACATTTAATCGTGTATTTTCTTGCATACGTTACACGTTGTAAATAACATACCTTACAAATATATATATATATATAAAGAAACAGACATATATACATATGTGTGATTGTTTATCTTGTTTAATTTATTATTGGTAATAATAGTAAAGTTAATAATCGTCGTCTTTGTTAAAGATTGTTTTTCTTTCTCTCTTTTTCTTTGCGTGTTCAACGGATTTACGTTTCACTTATTTCTCTGTCGAAAGTGAGTCCGTTGCCAGTTCTAAAATCGTCTTACTGACAATGACGTAGAATCTCGGTGAATCGCACTAGCAAAGAACCTAGAGTAAACGACGAGTGAACGAAATGAATTATCTTTTTCTACTTAATCTTTTCTTCTTTTTTCTTCTTATTTCATACCATTGCAACAAATCTTCTATATGCACTATACTATACTCCACTATATATACATATATGCAACAAATCTTCTATATGCACTGTACTATATACTCCACTATATATATATATTTCTTAAGTTATTTTACATATCGAAAAATATTATCATTCGTTTCGATGTAATTTATGTCAAATGGTTTTCAAAATGTTGTAAACCGAAGCCAAAACGATTGTCAATAAAGTGATTCTTAATTAATTTTATTACTTCCTTTATATCCGATATTATTCTTACTCTCTTTTATGTAACAGGATATACAAGAATATATATATATGTGTGTGTGTGTTTGTGTGTGTATGCATCATTGAAAATCGTACATCGTGTTGTTGTGCGTAGAAATTCAAGTGGATGCACAATTGATGCACTGAAAAACATTTTGCAATAACATTTTCAAAGAATATCAATGAAATATAAACGATATTACGTTTCTTATTGAATTGTTTTCTTTTTTTGTTTCTTTTTATTTTATTCCTCGTATCATTCGCTTTCATCAAATTATTCGATATACGAGTATGAAAAATAAAAAACCTTTTGACCTATTTCTAAATGTTGCGATTTAGTAAAAAAATAAAACAAAACACACACACACATACACTTATAAAATAATGTTTAAATTAATAATCATATTCACACATAGAATAGGTTTGAGTAATTATTTTAAAAATTTAATTTTTCTTGAGTATTTAATAATAAAATGAAACTTCAATTCATCGTAATTTGTTTATTAGTTATTAATGATCAATCATTTGCATTACAAAAAATGATTAAATAAATCTTCTGATAATAATGAAATAAATCGTACAATAAAAATAATAACAAAGAACATTGTGAAAATGAATGTTTAGGATTTGACAATGATAGTTCTTTTCTATCCCTCTTCTAATTAATTTCCATTAACAGTAGTGAATAAAGTATAAACATGTATGCACTGTTCTACTCAGACTGTTATATGCACGTGAATATTCAACGGTGATTCACTTTTAAACACTCGCGTAGGCGTGTAAGAATAATAAACCAGAAATTTTCTCAAGTACTCGTTATTCTCCAGTTTCTTGTTTCTTTATACGAGAAAACGATGGGATTAACGACGATTCGAATTTAAATTCTAATTTAACGAATTTGTTTTTTAAATAATACCACACCCCATTTGTTATTCTCTTCAAAACACGCGACCGGAAATTACAAGAAACTCACAACTAAACCTCCCATCCCAAAAACACCATGTCCGTTAGCACGTTTTCTAAAATCTAAACACCATAAAAATTAAATACAAATGCGTTTTGTTTTTTCTGGTTTTTTAAGGTAGGATTTTTAAACACCCTAAATCAACTCACATAAGTAAACATAATTTCCATGATGGAAATAAACTTAGAACGAATAAATACACGTTGTTTTATTTTATTTAACTTTTATGAATTTTGTTTTTCGAATTTTTACACGTCTAATTAAGATAAAATGTTATTAAAATTATTATATATTTAATATATAATATTATATTATATTAAATATATATATAATTACTTGTATTATATATAATTTATATATTAATTATATTGTTATTATGAAATATTATTCAATATTAAATATATAATTTTATCCTATATAAAATATATAATTATTTATATTATAATTTATATTTTAATTATATTATTCTTATTAAATATCGCAATATTATATTTTTCTTTCGTTTAATACACGCAGTATTCAATAAAATAAGAAAAAATTAATTAAAACTCATTAATATGTTAGAATAATATTATTATCGTATTATTATCTACATATTTTTGGATCCAAGTCTATGTATTTTATCATTCATTCGTGAAATGTCTAATTAATCTGATCCAATATCAAAATCTATAATAGCATTCTCGTAAATCATAGGTTAACACTTAGAACGTTAGAATATATTGTAGAAATACGTTTGAAACTACATATAACTAACGCTGAGAAATCAATCTTTCGTGTATCCAAAATTAGAACTTGCATCAGCTTTCAATTGATCAGAAATATCAGAGCATCCTACATTTGGAATAAAGGGGAAGTGAGGTTGGTTGGTTGGGGGAGGGATGGGAAGAATATCCTATAAAATTGAATATGAATGATACGTGTTTAAAAATAAGTTCATTCTGTTAAATAAATTTATGTACGAACTATTTCTAATATCATAAGAAATAACAATAATAATAATAATAATAATAATAATAATAATATTTTCTTGAATGAAAAATCTTTCGTTTGAAATTCTATTGAAATATATCAGATGGATAAAATGATGAAATAAATTTGATGTATAAATAAGATGGAATTGTTTTTAAAAAAAAGGAGTTTTTTGGAGTTCGAGAAAAACATTCAAACAAATATTATTATTATTATTATTATTATATAATAATGAATAATGTTTAATTAATATAATAATGAAAAATCTTGTGATTTTTGAAATAGTGTGAAATATTAGATAAATAAAATGATAAATAGAACTGTGTGCATAAATCGCTTTGGAATTATTTTTAAAGACAGTTTTTCGTGTTTGAATAATTCAAATTTAATAAATAAAATTAATAATATAAAGAATATTATACAAAATAAAGAAATACAATTAAATCAAAAGAAAAATATTGTTCTATAATAATAATTAAATGGAAAATCTTTCATTTGAAATTGTATTGCAATATCAAACAGATAAAATGATAAATAAATTTAATGTATAAATCACTTAGCAATTATTTTGAAAGAATATTTTTTTTTCGAGTAAGAAAATGATGAAGTCACAAAAGAAGAAGAAAAAGTAAAATCAAAATTGTCTTAACATACGTAATTTGTAGTAACAAAGTATGATACCACATGTAACGTGTAAACGTGAATAATAACACATGGCATGTATTTGGCATCTCTTTCAATGGTGAAATTTGAACGTATAAAATAGATGATAATTTCTACTAAGAGTGAAAACAGTAATGGGGGTGCACATCATGTATACGTTGTCGACACTTACTTCTTGTATCTTATAGCTGGTGCGAACGGTCTTACGTTTTGTTGTTGTGACCTCGTAGGTCTCCTCGACCGTGGCCGTATTGTCATCCTCGTTCTTAATATTATCATTATTATTATTATTATTATTATTTTCCACGGTTAATTTGTTATCCTCCTCGTAATCGGTTGGAGCGACGGAATCGTAAGGTTCATCCGTCACATCCATCGCTTAACGATAATAATCACGCGTTTATTATAATTTTTTTGTCCCGTAATTTTTATTTTTTTTTTATTTTATTAATTATGTTCGTTACTTTTCACCTTTATCGACGAATATCAACTATAATAATTAATTAATTATTCACTTTGAATTATTTTATTTGTTTTATTTTTTATTTTTGTCCTTTAATTTTATTCACCGATTTTTCACCGCTACAAAACACGATTTGGAAAAATAGAAAAAAATGTAAATGTAAATTTAATTAACTGAGTATTAACGAAAAAAATAAACACTTGGACAGAATAAAATAACGAAATATTATTATAAATAAATATTATAATTATGCTTGAGAAGCAATTAGCGAACTGGGTATTAACGAACAAATAACAAACACTTACTCGAAATAAAATAACAAAATATTATTAAATAAATATTAATAATTACTTAAAAAGCTTTGAGTTGTTCGGAAAGATAGGAAAAAAAAAAAGAAAAATAATATTATAATTCGTCGGGATCGTCAATAAAATTAATGGCGATCATACGAAGTTCGTTCTACGGAGAGACTGCCAATACTAAAAACCACCGACACAAAACGTTCTACGTTTTACGACGAGAACCACGCCACTTCTTCCAACTTACGACGACTACGACGACGACAACGACAACGACGAGGATGACGACGACGATGACGACCAAGACGGCTTCTTCGAGGTAACCAGCGCCTTTACACTTTCCCAACTGATCAAAATAGAATCTCGAAAGTTTTCCCTTAGGAACATAACGCGTACCGACAAAAGTCTACGTTTCTCGTTTTCGTTTGTAATGTTTTTAGAAATAGGACAAAAAAGTAATTTAACTTTATCGAGATTTTGTACCTTTTTTTTAACGATTACTTTTGAAAGGTATTGTACAATAAAGAAACCTTACAAATATCGTTTAGGTAATTCGTCTAATTGGATTTACTTTGAGTTACTTAGGTAACACGTTGGATGTAATATGTTTTGTTATATTTTTGAATTATTAAACAAGTTGAACTTTTTAAATATTTTTTTTTAATAATTTACAAATATTGTTTGAATGAAGGATTGAACAAAGAGTAGATTGTAAGAGAAAGATTGATTTTATAATCAATATTTAAGTTTTATATACATAGTAATCAAATTTGAATATAATGAATCAAATTGGCTCTTATCCCATAAATGTAGTATTAAATAAAAGTATTATTTTATCTCTTATTTAGATAAATATGTATATATGTGAGATATACCAAATTCAAAGATTATTATACTCTTGGTTTAACCAAGCTAAATATTTCAATATAGAAATTGATAAAAGGCTACTTTAGAAGCTGAATTTTCAACGACATTGTTCCCATTCGATGTTTCACGTTCTTTGAGATCAATTCGTTAAGATTTTGAGCATTTGTGGAAATGTGCAGTGGTCTCGAATGAATGTTAGCACAGTATAAAGCTTATTCCAAAAAAAAGAGAAAGAGAAAGAGAGAGCACCGATTAAAGAAAAACCTAAAAGCATAAAATAGCAGAATCCTTCCCTAACGTAGCATCGTACCATTCAATGTTTATTTCGATTAAACAAATAGCACACAGCAGTAGTAACCAAAGAGAGAAATTCCTCTACTCTAAATTCCCTATTTTTATTTGAATTCATCAAAGTGCAACGAAAAAGGTACTAAAATCAAGAGTCTAGTTTCTATCTATCTATCTCTCTTTCTCTTTCTTTCAATGAGTTTATTATTTATTGTGAAAAAAGGAAGCTTCATCCTATTTAACATAGAGAAATCCTACAACGTATTTTATGGGGGTCTTCTTTTTCTTCGTGTAAGGTTTCTCATCGCAACACCGAGTATTTTATTTTTTTATTTTTTTGTTTATTCTCTTTTTATTAAAATACCAACTTGAATCGTTATTGCCAAAATCCACTGATGTTTATATTAATAAACAATAATTATATTTAAATAATTGTGTTATTTATTTTAATATAATTTTATCTTATTTTTCCAATTGAATATTATTTCTATATGTATGAATGAAAATTATTTCATATATATATATATATAGCAAAAAAATTTGCAAATTAGTGAAATTGGCTCTCAGTACGTAAATCTAATATTATTTAATTTATTAAAAAGGTGAACATTTTAAACAAAATGAATTAATTAAACGAAGATTACAAATTGAAAGATATTGGTATATATATATATATATATATATATGTACGTGCATGGGAATAATATTTGTAATTAATTATTTATTTTCTTCGATAAAACACACAATCCCTTTTTGATCGTACCGACTAATTCAATTTCGATTTTTGTTTTATTTAATTTTCCATTTTCGTTTATTATTGGATGGGAGAGTGGGTGTATGAAACAAACGATAGGGGAAAGAGAACGAGATAGAGAGAGAGAGAGAAAGTGAAAGAAAGAGTGAGAGAGAAACAAAAATTAATCGTGAGAGAGAAAGAGAAACGAAATTCCATGAAGAGATTAAAGGATGAGCTTTGTCACTTCAGTATTTCGAGCTTACCTATTCCAGTTGGTTTGTGTTAGAACACGTTACCATTGCATCTTTAGCACGATGCCATTAAAATTCGTTCATCCCTTTATCTCTCTCTCTTTCTCTCTCACTCATTCTGTCTCTTTCATCATACTCCCAGTTTCCTATAACAACGATCGTTTAATCTCTCTGTTAAGCTCCTTCATGCGGTAATGCCATGAATAACACAATCAGAGGCAAACACAACATTGTAATCCTGTATTTGTTAGTAGCGATAATATCATATATCATATTCGCACGATCTTCAGTCAATCCTTTTGTAGGTGTTAATTATTTAATTTCTTTTTTGTTTTGTTTTAATACATATAATCGTATCGAAATAAATAATTATTCTCGTATCGATAAAATAATTGATATGACGTTTCAAATTTTCATTCGTATTTTGTAACAAAAGTTAAGTACACATTCAAAAGTTTGGTGATATTAAAATAAAAATACTTTAAGTGTATAATGCAAAAGTTTGTTTTATTATTATTATTATTATTATTACTATTATTATTATTATTATAAGCGCTACATCGTATTAATATCATATCATTTTTTGTTTAATAACAATGTATCGATCAACGAGAAAATTGATCTCTTTAGTATTTGTTTTTTTTTTTAACAATGTATAAACGTTGTTTAAAAAAATGTTATAGTAATTGTTTTTCATAAAATAAAAAATTCCCCTTAGAAAATTATATACAGATTTTGTATTATTTTAACGTAGTAGACATTTATATATTTTGTTGTCATCGTTATTGATCGTAGTATAGGAATATTATTTTTCGTGCACTTATCAAAAACTACAATTGATTGGCAATAATATCAAAGAATAATACTTAGAAGGTATATGAACCCATTTTGGCACTTGGTTCCAATTTTGCATGCATTGTTTGATCGAATATTATTTTCTCTTTGCTTTTTTCCCCTATATTTCTTTTCTTTTTATTATTATTATTATAATTATTATTATTATTATTATTATTATTGTAGTCATTTCATTATTATATTTTATTTTAAGCGTGGTCGTTTATTGTAAGCCATATGATTATAAATCCTATTGTAGGAATAGTTTGATTAAATTTTCAGGCTTATAAACACCGACCTCTGTAATTATGCCTTTTATAAGACTGGCAGGAGTTATGTCGAATGCTGGATTCCAACATTGTATACCATTCGCAGCTATACGTTGATCATTAATGTGAGTCATTTCTCTCTCAGGTCTTTCTTCAATGACTATATGATCACCACTAGGTATTGCAAAATCTATCGATGTTCTTGGAGCCGCCACATAAAATGGTACATTGTGATATTTTGCTATAATTGCAATCTAAATGTTTCATTTATTAATGTATGTTTCATTTATTAATTTATTATAAACTAAATTGTACAAAACAAAAGGTCAAATATCTTTACCTGATATGTTCCAATTTTATTAGCAGTGTCACCATTGGCAGCTACTCGATCAGCACCAACCACAACTGCAGTAATATTTCTAGATTTCATCAATGCTGCAACCATGTCGTCACAAATCAAAGTCCCTGGTATCTTATCATTGACCAATTCATACGCAGTCAAACGTGCTCCTTGATTGTACGGCCTTGTTTCAGTACAGTAAACATGTTCTGCAGACAAGATCTCGAATTCTTTACACTGAAAATATCTCATCTTAATAATTAGATAAACATGATATACATGAAACTTACCAAGAACGTTTCTTGCTTTTAAAGATCTGATTACACCTAAAGCAGTTCCATAACCAGCAGTTGCTAAGCTACCAGTATTACAATGAGTAAGAATTCTAACTAAACTATCCTCGTTAACATTTTTCAATATTTCTAATGCTCCATAATTTCCAATTGCTTTGTTATCAGCAATGTCTCTTTGTAACATGGAGTCTATTGTACGTAAAAATCTGTAATACAGTGAATAAACTGAATACAAATAAATGAATAATACATTAAGAATATTTAATGATTCAAAAATTCAACGTACTCTTCTTTCATTTGCTGTATCGTTACAGTATCATCTTCTGTGAGTTTATTGATTAAATTGATAAGCTCTTCTGCTGCTATCTTAATGTTAACAGCAGTAGGTCTTGCTGACGCAAGATAATTCAATTTTCCTTCGACCTCTTGACGTAATGATTTCTTATCCGTAAAATGTTCATTTCTAACCTCTGTAGACAAACTAAGACAACCGACAATAGCTATAGCTGGAGCACCTCTAACCTGAAAACATAAATATGTTCAACATATGAACAACATATGGAAAATATAAAATAGTACATTACTTCCAAAATATAATCAAACATTTGACTATATAAAGCATCAAGCATATCAATTAATTGCATAGATTAAACATGAAATGATGATAACATATGCAAACATCATAAAATGATAGTACATATGTTCTCTGTCATTTGAAAGTAAATAATCCCACATTTCATTTTAATATGTTATTTCTAAATTTCAATTAGAAATAATATCAGAAATATAATGTAAATTGTATGTATATGTTTAAAAGTAAGAAATGTAATGCAAAGTTAAAAAAGAAAAAGATAGAAACAACAAAAAAGTTAAATGTCGTTAAAGAAGTGAAACGTGGTCTGGAACTGTACCTGCATCTTATTGATGACCTTCCAACCATCCTCGACACCCTTGACAACGATGTATTTAGAAACTGCTGGTAATAATACTTGATCGAGCACTTCCAACTTTCCATCTTTCCACTTGATAGCTTGTAAAGTCATCGCAAAGAAAAAATATAATCAATCCACTGACACGTTTGCAGAACCAACGAGCACAAGAAGTCAGCCGATTCGATGAATTTTATGAATGAAACTCAGCCGGCCGGCTGGCTGACTTGCTGGATATACCTTTCTCTTTCTATCTTTTTAACTTTATTTCACTCTCTCACTCGCTCTCTTATTCTTTTTACTATTAACGCATCATGAGCTAGCCATTGACGTGCTGACCTCTAGCGGTCTACGTTTCAACTACATTTTAAAATTGATAGGCGGGAAACGGGGATTTCCCGCAGAAGTAAATTAAATGAATTCAAGTTAATGGATAATTAATAATGTTATTTATTGAATTTATGTTTTTATTTATTATATAAATATTGTATATAATTATTAAAATATATATAAATATATCATTATTTATCGTACTTTGTTGAAATTGTAAAGAAACAAAAGAATATGATGTTAAGAAATATTTTAATAATATTTTATTATTAGAATTATTAATTTGTTAATATAATGTAATAAATATAAAGAAATTAAATTTTAATATATAATTAATAATAATAATATATAATATAATAATAATAATAATATAATTAATAATAAATTATAAATAACTTAAATTACATTATTAGTGTTTTACTTATACATTAGTAAATCCAAATAGTTATATATATATTTTGGACAATTATCAAACTACCCTCTTAATTATCCTCCTTTTCTAAAGCATAGTTCTAAAGCGTAATAAATAGAGGAAGTTTAGAAATGGGACAGAAGTAGGAAGGGTCCCATTGGTAAATAAAATTAAATGGAACTCGAGTGCGTTAACGTTGATTTTGCTAGACGCTAGACATTTACTTTTCTTAGTTATATATATATATATTACCAACGAGTTAAACTTTATTTCTTTTTCTCATCTTTCTCCTCGCCCTCATTGAATATTAAAAAAGACGGCTTTCCAGGGTAAAAAAGATTTGTTTACACGACGTTAACACGACCATTTAAACGTTTGAATGAACGTAGAATCGCATGAGTCTCATTACTTCGTCATTTTATTTGCGAATATTCTTTTCTTTCTTTATTTATTTCTTTATTTCTTTCTTTCTTCATTACTTCTGTTCTTTTCTTCTCTCTCTCTTTTTTTTTCTTTTCTTTTCTTTAACCATTCAAGAGATTATTCCATACTATATTTTATTTTATTTATTTTATTTTATTTTATTTAAATCATTTAATATATACAGAAGACCTTTATTAACATTTCTTCTCAGTTTTTATTAGATGTTAATGGATTACGACGAGTATGTGTGTGTGTGTGTTTGTGTGTGTTACGTTTTAGTTTAAGTTTTAAAGTTTCAAAATTTTGTTTCGTTCGTTTTCATCATCGTTGAGAATTTAAATCACGTTATACTATATATTGTCGTTAAATAAAATGTTAAACAAACATAGTCGTTAAGGTAGACTCTTGAGAATATTATATTTAAGAGGAAAATGAGGCGAGTATATTTTTAGAAATTACGAGAGCTAGCAAAACGAATCTAAGAGAGACAGAGAAAAAGAAAGAGAGGGAGAGAGAGAGAAAGAGAGAATGATTCTGACACACTCAAAGGATTATAAACGAAATTCTACTTCAATCACGTTACTTTCTTTATCTTTTTCTCAACGGGATCCTTTTTTCCTTCAAAAGGAAACAAATCACAGCACTCGTTTCTTTTTTTTTGTTCTTTTTCTTTTTATTTTTTTTTTTTGACTCTTATCGTCTTACGTAAGTGTGTGTGTGTGTGGATAAGAATTTGCAATCAGAGTATAAATTCATACATGTAAAGAAAAAAAAAAAAAAGAAATAATGTAATCAAGCTTACCTTTCCAAAATTACGCCAGTTTCTATTTTTTCTCGTCCTTGTTTCTTTTTACAGCTCATTTTCATTATCCTACTATTTGTGTTATTCGATAACGAACGTATATACAACTGGTTGAATTTTTGATATAAATAATTTAACAGTACTTTTACGTATATCATGTGCACGGTTCATGATAGAAATGTAACGTGAAAGAAAAAAAAAAAAGCAAATAAATTTTGGTAGTTGAACGAGAAAGGAGTATCTTATAAAATATTTCATCACATTGTAGAACAATGGAGGAGAAAATTTATTAAAACAACCCCTCTTTTGTGTTTCCTTTCAATTAACTTCTTATCATCTCATTTGTGTCTGTGTGCTAGATCTTTTTTTTTCTTTTTTTTTTTTAAGTAAATATTTTCCCTATTTTCTTTTCACAATTCGTTTGGGTCTGTTCAATTTTTAATATACACCCTTAAGTACTTACTTACCCGTGTATTATTCGTAATTGTTATATATATATATATATATAATATGGTTATATTATTATATATTTTATTAATATATTACTAATATTAATATAATATAAATATTAAATATATAAAATAAATAATAAAATAAATAAATAATTATAATAATTAAATAATTAAAAATTATAATTATTAATATATTATTAATGTTATTATATTATTATTATATATATATGTATATTAAGACAAAGGGAAAATAAAAAAAAAATAAAATAAAATAACGTGAGATATCAGATTATTTTGATTTGAAATTATTTTGACGAATCCTTCGAGTCACAAGTAATAGCCAATAGCAAAAGGTTTTCTGGTACTTTTGGAATATCGATGTCGAGACGTCCATATGGTATCTGAAAATGGAGAATATGAAATATCGAGTTCTCATGTGTATTCTCCGATGAGAAGTAGCCGTATCCCCGTTGTCCTCTCCAGTTACAGTATATGGAGATGACTGTAACCTGTAACACGTGAAAAAGTTTCAACGATATTTTCCCTACATCGTATAAATCGTCAGTCTCAAATATATATATATATATATACAATCACACTTTTGTGATGTATCTGTGTAGTGGTACATGATAAATAGTACCTCGTAGATCCTTCCATAAGGTCCTTGTACATATTTGCTTCTATTTTTCTTTTTTATTTATCTTGTTTTTTTTTTTTGAAATTTAAAGCATTGATTTTTCTACTAAATACTCGTACTTTCTTTTTTTCTTTTTACATTTATCGTAGTTTTTTTTTATTATCTACAGATTTTGAAAGAAATTATTTTCGTCTTTTCTATATTAATTTTAAATACATTTTAAATTATTGTATCAACTTTTATTTAAAAAATGCAACATTAATTAGCATATCATCTTTGTTACATTAGAGTGTTATTTCAATTTTTACTTTTTTTTTAGGTATATAAGAAATAATTTCAAAAGAACAAGAATTTTATTTTGTATTTAACAATACTTTGTATTTTAAATATATATTTATTTTACATTACCATATTTTCTTATTCTTCTTTTCAGGATACCATCGAAGACTATACCGATCATATATATATATATATATAATAATATTAATAATTATTATAATAAATTTATTTATTATTATTTTCTTGTAACTGCAAAAAAGAAAATAAAAATATATATATTACTTAGGAATAAAAGGATAAATGATTGAGACAGGATGATTACACAAATTCATATTCACTTTAATTAAATATATCCTATGTACATTATTAGGTACATTACAGTGTTCGTGTATGGTTTTTTATTTATTTATTTTTTTTTTGTTCCGTATGTGTAATATTTTTTCTTCTTTTTCTTTTTTTTTTTTTTATCATTGTTTCTTTATTTTACCCACGTAATAATAACTGTACAACAGTAGCACTTTCAATACTGTTTCACAAAAATACATATCGCATATATTAAAACGATATCGAATGAAATTGTTTATTATTATTATTATTATTATTATTATTATTATTATTATAATACGCATTAAACGCGCAAATTCGGATCATTGAATTTGCAACGATATTTCTTGAAAAGGAATTAATTCTTACACAACACTTTTTTCGCATCATACAAGTCCTGTTTTCTTTTTTCTTTTTTTTTCCATTTTATTTTTAATTCTTTTCTTTCCTTATTTACTTTTTTTCCACGTAGTATTTTAGGAGTAGTAGTAGTAGTAATTATTATAATATGCATGTGTTTTATTGTTATTATAATTTGTTGTTGTTGTGTCGAAGTATATGTAACGTGTGTATGTACAAAAAAAATGTATGATTTCATGCTTAAGCCGCATATCGGATTAAGATCTAAGTACATTAAAGGAGGTTTGGTTTTTTTTTTAGCCATGAGAAAAAAATACCTTATTTTCCCTATTTTTTTTATTTTTTTTATTATTATTATTCTTCTTTATTTCATTTACTTAATTTATATTTAATTTATATCTAATTTACTTAATTTATTTAATTTTTCTTGTTGTTCTTGACCTCCTTTGTATCCATTTTTTTCTTGTTTATTCTTTTTGTTATTTTTTTTTTTTATAATTCGTCTTAAGTACCATCGAGAGAGATGAGATTGACACCTTTGATAGCAATATTTATTACATAATTACATCGAGTATGAAATAAATGGAATTCGGTAGGGTTTTATTTTTATTTATATAATTAATTAATTTTTTGTTTTTTTCATTTCCCTTCTTCTTCTTCTTCTTCTTTTTCTTCTTTCGATGAATCAATTTCGAGCTTTTCCAAGATCAGTAATTTTTTTCTTTGCAATATTTCATTAATTAATTAATTAATTAATTTAATTCTCATTATCAATTTAATCAACATTTGTTTTCTTTTTTTTTTTTTAATTTATACATGCACAAATATACGCGTCTGTTCATTTCATTCATTTTTTTCTTCTTATTTTTCTTATTATTATTATTATATAAATATTAAGATACTGGATATTTTTACAAATTTATAAACAATATTAATTTGAATATAACGGGAAAGCTCGAAATTAAATTGGATCTTATATTTAATAAACATCGTCTTATCACACTTTACAATAATTATTAATAATAATAATCTTGACGTTATTTTATTATATATCGATGGGATTACGGATTAATTGTGTGATTTTTTAGGATTTTTTTGTCACTGTTTGTTTAAATTAATCCTAACGTCAATATTTCGCTGTATGTATTCATTCGTATTTATGTATACTTATTATGAATAAAATATCTTATTATTATACGTATATTTATATTATTATTATTATTATATTATTATTTAATTATATTTACACATAGAGTATTTTATTATTATTCTTGTGGAACAAATGAAGGAACATTTTGGTATCGAGGGTAATAATAAATTCGATCGCGAGTACCGGTGTTTCATGTTCTTTTTTTTTTTTTTTATTATTATTATTTTTTTATTATTTTAAATCCATGCGAGGGACACGCCGATGTGTGTGTTTTATTTATTTATTTATTTATTTATTTATTTTATTACGAAATCCTTAAGGAGGAACTATTTTAATTACATACTTATTTAAAAATCATTACTAAACAAATAATAATAATAACAATAATAATAATAATAATAATAATAATAATAATAATAATAATAATAATCTCGTTGTGCTCATATATTTTTATCATATTTTTGTTCTTTTCTTTTTTCTTTCTTATTTTTTTCTTTCTTACTACTTACACAAATTACTAAAATAAAAAATAAAAAAAATAAAAATAAAAAATCGTAGTTGTATAAAACACGATCGTTGAAAATCTAATCTCGTTTCGAAACAAAAAAGAAATTATAACATTATGAAATAAAAAAAACATTCCCTATGATTTTTCAATGGTGAATATCGTTCAGGTGGAATTTGATATGTAATACGGTTTTTTTAATTTAATTTTTCTTACTTTTTTCTTTTTCTTCATTTCATTCTTTTTTTTCTTTCTATTCAACGTGCCATATTTTTCATTAATCAAACGCGTGTGTTCGTATATGTGTGTATGTGATTAAATATTATTATTAAATTAAAACAAATTAATAATTTTATAAATAATATACAAAAAGAAAAATTAAAATAGAAAATTATTAACAAATTTTAATCATCAAACACATTGAGGGCTGGGTGGTTGTGGTGGGGTTGACTTTTTATTGGCAAAAATATGATTTCTCTTGAATAATTTGTCGAATAAAAAGAAATAAAATAGGAACTAGTATGTATATTCGTGTGTGTATGTTTGTGTGTAGAGGAGGGTAAGGATAAGGGGAAGGGCAAGGGTAAGGGTAAGGGGGTAAGTTTAAATCGTCAGCAAACGTATTGGCATCGGCATCGGCATATCGAGTAAATAACCAAATATGATTTTCGCAGAGATTTTAAAAGGAAAACGTGACAGGGTAGAGGGTTGTTGGGGGTGGGGTTGAAACAACCTCGTTCTATTTGTAATTCGTGAAAAACCTCTGACTGCATGTTTAATGAAGCTAATATTTGTTTAACGATACCTTCCTTTCTCTTTCTCTCTCTCTCTCTCTCTCTCTTTCATTCTTTTTTGTATGTGTGTATGCGTGTGTATTATTATTCTGTCTCTTTTTGATCGATTCGAAAGGCCAACGAATGACAAATTAAACAATTGCTCAGCGATCAACGAAACGGTTTATTAATGTCGACTATTTCATCCCCATTTGTTCACACACCCCCTTTTTCACTCAATCACTCACTTCACTCACTCAAACATTCACTCACTCACTCATTCATGCTTTCATGAATTTACTATCCCGTACAATGTGAAAACATTCAGTTTATATTTAATAAATATACTCGGTGTACGTATCGTTATTATTTAATATTGTTTAAAAAAAAAAAATAAATAAATAAATAAAAAACAATAGTGTGATGAAAATATTTAAGTATTGTATTCTGTATCGATGATAATGGGAAAGGTTTGAGGGGGAGAGGGTAATTAACAAAAAATATTTAAATATTGTATTCCGTATCAATGACAATGGGAAAAGTTTAAGGGTGGGGGAAATACAAAAAAATAAAACTAAAAAAAAGAATAAACAAAATATATATAAAAATATAATAAAAGTAATGTAATAAGAAATAAAAATAAAAATTAAAAATAAAAATAAGAATACGGGGAAAGGTGTAACAAAAAATGATAGAAAATATTTCAACCAATGATCGATAAAAACTGATTCGTGATAGGATAAATTGATAAAAATGAGTGAGTAGTTGGGGGTGGTATAAAGGGGGTGATCGATCAATCTTATTATCGTTTTTCTCAATGTGAACAAATTATGTTTGACGTATAAGAAGTTTCTTTCTTTCTTTCTTTCTTCTTTTTGTTTATTGTTTTGATCGAACGTTTTTCTAAATAATCCATCGAGAAACTAAATCAAACCACATACTGAATTAAATAAAATTAAATGAAACTAAACTAAACTAAACTAAATGAAACTAAATTAAACTATTAATTAAGTACTGTTTCATTTCTGTATCTATTATGTTTTTTGTTAACTATTTTATTTTTACAATTAATTATTGATTTAAAATCAAATAGTAAAGAATTTTGAAATATTTTCATGAAACACACAAATTGTACGATATCCATGATTTTCATAAATATATTTCATTCTGAAATTGCAGTTATTAAAAAAAAAAAAAAGAAAAAAAAGAAAAAGAACAACAATAAAAACAATTGATACGTGAAAAAGCAAGTACATAATATAAACTTGCGTTACTTTATTATTATAATTTAATGTTAATAACCCTTTTACGATCTCGACACGATAATTAAAAATTATATTCTTAAGTAACAGAAAAAGAAGAAGAAGAAGAAGAAGAAGAAAAAGGAAGAAGAAAAAAAAGAAGAGTAATTTACGATACAAAGTTTGAAGGGGTGTCGAAAGATAATGTAAGACACTTCATACTCTCCTAAGATCGGTCATTAAACTTAAATACATATATATATACAGGAATAATGAAAATAAAACTTACATACAATATTCTTACCTCGTATTATATCCTCGTTTAACGAGGAAGTCCGCATAGTAGTCCTTGATACTAAAATTTCGAGTATATTAAAAACCTAACATACGAGAAAATTTTCAAGTTGTTGTAAGATCTGCGTAATCTTACTCTATTGAAAATATACAGGGTGTCTAACAGTTTATTATTCTTTTTTTATTTTTGCCAGGTAAACGCATAACAGACGTCACAGGTTATTTTCTGTTCACGAAAATAGCAAATATTTTTTTAAATGTGTTTAAAACAAAATGCACAATTTTTATATTTATTTTTTGTTTGTACGATTGTGTCGATGATAAATTATATTTGATAAAAAAACAAACAAATTTTGGACACCCTGTATATAATATATTATAATATATAATAATATTATATATAATTATATATTATATAATTATATAATATATATATTTATTACATTATTATAATATATAGAATTATAATACACATTATAATATATTATAATATATATATTTTGTATTCAAATTTTAAAATGAAGATACCTTTTTTGAACATTTTAATATAAATATTAAATTGAAATTTTTAATATACTCTTTTCTCGTTGCATGCTTTTCTTTTTTTTTCTTTCTTTCTTTCTCTCTCTTTCTCTTTCTCTCTTTCTTTTTCTGATTTATTACTATGGAACGAATAAGTTCGTTATAAAAGTCTTAAGTATAAATCGTGCATTTTATATGAACAATAAAATATCGAAGTAAATATGACTGACTATAATTATAATACCTTCTAAATAGACTAGAAACATTCTTATAGAGATAAGACGACATAGATCGTAAAGGGTTACTTTCATTCTTTAATAATAATAAAATAATTGATGAAAAATAAAAAAAAAACAGAACGAAAAAATGTAGAATGTTTAATCTAAATAATTTAAATTGACAATTTTGTAAATACGTGTCATTTAAAATAATCTAATTTGATAAGATATTTCATTTTAAATCTTCAAATAAAACAAATTACAACTTTTACAAGAAAAAAAATAAAACCAAAATTTCTAATTAATCTATACATTCATAAATATAATTCAATGTGCGTATCAGATAGTAAAATGATTAATCATCGTTTAGTATGTGAATCTGAGGTAATACACAACACGTGTTTTATAATAATTAAAACAATGCATTAAAAAAATCAAAAAATAAAAAAGAGAAAAAAAATAAACAAACAAAAAACAAAATTTATATTAATTTGTTAACTTAGGGACTATTTTAGTTATTTTCTCTTCCCACTATCATAATTATAGTCGAGACAAACATTACCAGAAACGATTTATCGTCATCTCATCTCGTGACAATTGAAAATTCGCACTATTTATTTTTATTTTTGTTTCTTTTCTTTTTCATTTTCTTTTTCCTTTCTTTTCTTTTTTTTTTCTTCCTTTCTTATTGTTAATTAAAATTAAAATAGGATTGATATTATATATAATAAATAACTTATAGGAACCACACACTTTATTATTAATGAAATAATTTTATAATCGAAATGAATGTTCTCTTGGATAAAATAATTAAAAGAGAATTAAGAGAGAGTGAGAGAAAGAGAGAAAGAGAGATAGGAATTAATGATGATAAAGAGAGAGAGAAAGAGAGAGACTGTGTGTCTTTGAATTCTGTGTGAATTCATTCTTACATTTCTTTCTTTCTTTCTTTCTTTAAATCTTGTTAGCTATCTCAAGATCGATCGATTAATTAATTAATTAATTAATTATGGTGAACCGAGTTTTAAAATTACACGAAGATTTATATTGGTCCGAAGAGTTAAAATTCTTTCAAGTTTCATACAAGAATTTCTATGATTTTTCTCAATTTTTTTTCTTTTTCTCTTTTCTTTCCTTTCCTTTTCTTTCTTTCTTTCTTTTTTTATTATTTACAATTTTTCATCATTTTTTATTTTATTTTTCATAATACGCACTTAAACCTTCTATTATACTTCAAATTTATATTTATATATATATATATATTTTTTTTTAAATTTACTATATTTATATTTATATTTATATTTTGTTGTTGTGGTTGTTGTTTTGTTTCCTTACATTTGAATATATTTGCAATTATAATTATTTAATATTTATATAATATATGTATATTATTCCGAAATCGATCGTCTCTCTCTTTCTCTCTCTCTCTCTCTCTCGCTCTTTCTCCCTTTTTATTTTTTTTACTGGTTATTTTCAGCAATCGAATATAATAATCTCTCAGTTTATTATTCATTAATTTTTGTTTCATGTCCTTTTCCTTTTCTTCTTTTTTGTTTCTTTTCATTCTTACAACTAATTATGTAAAAAGAAAAAAGATAAGGACGAAAATACGACTGTAAAGATGTAATATTGAGATCTCTGGCAAGGGCGTGACGTAGCAATTCGACCTATCTACTCTAATTTTGAATTTAGCCACCAGATAGCGTATTCAAATGCTAGAGATCCCAATATATAATACCGAAATATCTGTTTCATTCGTCGTAATTTAATTAATGTTCATATTATTTATAATCATTCGAATTTATTATTATTCGAATATATAATAGGAACACTAATTCATATAAATATATATATACATATATATTGTATATACTCACGTTGATATTTACAATATTTAATACGTTTATGAATTATATTTTATGTGAAGTATTTTAAAGATTTTATTACATAGACTGAGACATGAGTAAATATTTGTTAACGTTGTTCACGTTTAATACTTAATCATTATTTTTTGTTTTATTTGTTTCCTTTCAAGCTTGACACATACACACACACACATACATGCACACGTTCCTTTATTTAATATTCTAACATCTTTGTGGCTTATGTGAGTGAAAATATGACGTTTCGTATAGATAAAAGTTAGGTTATGTTCAAATGTTTCGCACACTCACCGAAACCTATGGACCAACAAATGGCGCTGGACTTACCTGTATCTTTTTCTTTGTTTTTTTTTTTTTTTTTTTTTAAATTAATTAATTATATTATAAATAAATTAATGTATTAAAAACCTAGTTGTATGTGAATGCAACGTTGTGTCAAAATTTCAAGACAATCGGTTAAGTACTTTTGAAGATTACCGATTAGGCACAAACGAAATCTACATTTTTAAGGCAGACCTAATATATATATATAATGTACAGTCGGCAAGAACCATGAATAATTCGTTTACTGTATTATTAGACATAAATTATTATTAATTATTAATATATAATACATAAAAAATGTTAGAGTAAACAATATCAGACAATTATTTGGGGTGTCCTATTGCAAATACTGAAAATCTCTTTCTCTCTCTCTCTCTCTCTCTCTTACTCTCTCTTATTCTCTCATAAAAATAAATATAAAAAGAAAAAATATTATACAGAGAATTGACGTAAGTATTATACTCGTGTAAATATCGACGTGAGTTTATTTAACGATTGTATATAATAATTATTTACAAATTATTTTAATAACCATAACCTCTTACACGACGATCTTCCCCCCCCTCCTCTTTCTTATTCGTAAATCTAAATTTGAGTAACGATAAGTGAGGTTAGGGAAATCGTCATGATGTATCAAGTATCCATCTTGAATTTAATTTTCAAATTTTTATCTTCGATTCGATTTTTTCGAAATATTTCATCGATTTCTTGTCTAATTTTTTTACTTTTTCATCTTTATTTTTTTTTTTAATCTTTTTTTTTTTTACTTTTATTCTATTCAATCGTTTCCGCGTAAATTCTATTTTTTAAATATAGTACCATTTCTTTTTTTTTTTTTTTGTTGCGAATTTATTTTCGGTGTTCGTAGATCACAGCGCGCGTTTCAGACTTCCATTGCGTTTAAATAGAAATTAGACCGTGTTTGTGTGCGACTTTCCTACCCCTTCAAATATATTTTTTTCTTCCGTTCTCATCGTTAGGATCCCTATCGAGACCTTTCTCATTTTTTTTCTTTCAACTATATCATCCCTTTTTTTTTATAGTCCAAGGATAATATGTTAAATCAACACGTTTCCCATTTTAAATTGTTTCATCAACGTGGATCAACGAACGCGTAGAGGGTGTAATGGGATGGGGTTGGGTGATGTGGGTGATTTTTTTTTTCGGGAACATTGAATTATTATTAGAAAATAATCTTATCGATCGTACGTAGAATATTTGCAAACACGCTTACGAGAGACGTTATTATAAATTTTAATTATTTACAATTCATTTTTTATTTTTTTTTTTTCTCTCTCTCTCTCTCTCTCTCTCTCTCTCTCTCTCTCGTATCATTGCAATCGTAGAGACCGGAAAAAAAACAAAAAATCTCGTAGAATTTGTTCTACTTTCATATGTGTATGTGTCCGTTCTCTTCTTCTTCTTCCTCCTTCCAAATTATTTCTCACAAAAGCACACCTTATATATGAATCATTTTCTATTTTTATTTTATTCTTCATTTTTCAATCTTTCATCTACAAAGATTTTTATTTGGACCTTCATTTGAATTGATTAGTTATTTCTTGTTCCTTTTTTTTTTATTTAAGTACGAACGGTATTTACGATTTAAAAAAAAAATACTAACCATAGTAAGGACTATTAATTGTAAAAGAAATAATATATATATATATAATAAATAATAGAACACAAAAAAGTGACGACGAATAAGTACAGTAACCGCAATAATAAAAATATAATAATAATAATAATAATAATAATAATTATTATTATTATTATTATTATTATCTAATAACTTGTATGTATATATAAAACATCGATGTAAAAGAAACATAAAAGGAAAAAAATTAAATTAAAAAACAGCAGAGTTCGTACTAAAATGTGTACATGATTGAAATCAATACCACTTTGTTGATTATGTGTGTGTATATTTCGTATATATATAATATACTTTCATTCACGAACGAACACACACTCGTTTATATTCTATCTCTCATTCTCTCTCTTTTTTTGTCAGTCTCTTTCGGAAATAAACACAACGAAGGACACGTGTTACCATTTAACCATAGATTGTCCTCGCAGGATTCCGATTAGTATCGAGCTGAATGATGAGTCAAGAACTAATTTCTAAACTTCATATTCCGGAAGCTCGTCGTACATATGTCTCCTTATTGGTTATAATTATCATCGTCTTTGGCGATTTTATTCTTGGAGAATAAAAGAAAATCAAAGAAAAAAAGAAACAAAACTTGTATGAGTGTAACTCGTGTGTGTAAAAGAACGAAAACCAAATTGTTTTGAATTAAAAAAAGAAAAAGAAATTCATCGAAATTTCATTTTAAGAGAAAGGGGCTTTGTTGCACTTAGGGTTTGTCAAAAACTACATCCCCCTTGAAGTGTAGTAGGTAGTAGTAGTAGTTGTAGCAGCAACAGGCGTCGAATCCAACCAATCACTGGTGGATAATTTAACCAACCAACCAACACACCAATCAGCATGACGTTGTGTATCAACAGTAGTAGTCAAACTAGTTGAACAATTTAGACTTATCAATCATCATAATCCTTTCAGGATGAAGAAGGTGGCCAAGAAGAAGATGTTGTTGTGGTTGTTGTTGTTGGTAATGGTGGTAATGGTGGTAATGGTGGTGGTGGTGGTGGTAATGGTAATGATAATAATGTTGGTTCATCGTAAGGGCCAGGTTGGTCCAAGTTGGACGGAGGTCAGGGTAGGCCAAATCCGCAAAAGGGTGCGACCGGTCGATCGTCAACGACGAGCCTTGGCGGTGATGGTAGCCGAGGTGGTCGCTTCCTCAACGGGGCCATCAGCGACCTCTACAAGGAATCCTTAGCGAACAATGTTTCCCTGTGCTTGGTGCGTATATGCGTGCGTAGGGTGTCGATCCTGCTGTAGGTGTTTGGACAGTAAGGGCAGAGTGACCTTTGGGCCGTGTGCCTGTGGAAGTGGTGCCACCTATTGGTCACCTGTTTACCGCAAGCCCGGCATCTCCATAGGGCCGGACTACCAAGTGATCCAGCGAACATCTCGTGATATGAAAGACCCACCGGTACGATCGGCATCGTACCTGCAAAACCCATAACACGAGCCTTTTCATTCTCTCCCTCTCTTTCTCTCTCTTTTTCTCTCACTTGATTGTTTGATTTCTTTGTTTTATTCTCATTCATACACATGCTCATAAAACACCTCGTTAACCTGTATGTAAGGTATACGTAATCGTATAACCTTTATTCCTCTTCTTTTTCTTCTTTTTCTTCTTCGCTTTTTGCTTTGTTTTTTACAGGTAACCCTTTTATCATTTGGAATCTTATAACACGGTTTAACCCTTATCGATCTTAAGTCACCTAGTAAGTAACTTACAAACAAAAATATATGTTACTAATAATTAAATAATTAAATAATTTCATATGTTTGTAATATACTACTTCAAAAAAAAAAAAAAATCTGCCGTGTTATAGGAAGGGTTACCTGTTTTTTAATTAATATATTGTTAATCGATTTTAATCATTTTTGAATCATCATCATTGTTGAACAATTTTTTACTAACAATTTACAATTTCTTACATAATCAATTATTATTTCATAATTGGATATGAAAATGTGAAATAATATATTATAAATAAAACATTTTTTTTCTTTTATATACAAATAAATTGTATTTTTTAATATTTAATTATTCATTTGAATACTTTTGACTACTACGTTAGTTATAGAATGACTCAAGAAAGTATTTGAACACTTATTAGTACATTCAATAAAAATTATGTATTTTCTGACCGATTAGTTACGGTAAATAATTTTCAATTTTAAACATCGAACAAAGGACAGTTTATGAAAAAATAATGCTAATTTGTTATTGACTTTTTATCTTTATACATTTATTTTATTGTATTTTAAATTTTGTTCTTGTGACTGTTAACGATCGCATTAGAAATGAAAAAAAAAAACAACAAAAAATTAGAAGACATCACAAATTGTTGTTGACGCCTTACATGTAAAAACACAGACATATAAATATATATTTACATATATATATATATATATATATATATATATATATATATATATATATATATACATACATACATATGTAAATATATAAATTAGTATATAGGCTTATTTTATCATGCAAAATAAGAAATTAAGAAATGAATAATAAAGAATAATTGAAAGATCAAAACATAATCTAGAAATTTGACATAAAATTGCAATCGAGGTATTTTTATAGTGATTGACATAATATTGCATGTGATAAACAAGTAAGAGAAAATAATAATAATAATAATAGTAATAATAATAAACACACATCCTTTATTTGCGCAGACATCCCTCCATTTTCGCTGGACCTTCATCATCATCATCATCATCATCATCATTATCATCATAATCATTATCATAATCATGGGCATTTATTTCGTAATCATTGATAACAATTATTGCATTGAAAATTTTGTTCTTTTTTTAAGTTTTAATTTTTTAATTTTTTTATTTCAATGAATTTTTCTTCGCGTTAATATTTTTCGTCGACTAATATTTATAAGTAACATTTTGAAATAATCGATTTTACTTTTCGTTGACATGTTTTGAAACGAACACAACACGTACGTACGTACCATTTTATGTTTTTCATAATGACTCTCATTTACCGTGTATATAAGGTGCATTAGGGGTGCAAGCTACGAGCTTTATTTTTTTTTTTCTACCGTGTTCCACATGTTTTCATAAACAACGATATTTAAACAAGAAAAAAAAAAATAAAAAATAAAAAACGGTCTAATAAATTTGTTCTTACGAGACCTCCTCCTCCTCCTCTACCCCTCGTAATGAAGACCATAACTTATTGTTATATGTTAATTTTAACAAATACATTTTACAATATTTTTAAATCTTAGATATATCAATCGTTAAAATATGAAATAGGTTATGTTAATGAATAAGTTAATTTTAAAAAAAAAACAAACAAAAAAAACACACGAATCTCTCGAATTCGCATGAGATTTTGAAATCAATAAAGTTAATTAAAATTAGTAATCGAAATTCGAGCAATTTCAATGTGAAAAGGGTTTTAACGTATAGGTCATAAAGTAGTACAAAAGGGTACTTAAAAAACTGCTTAAAATTTTCATAAGGAAACTTAACCTACATTACGTAGTATATATTATATTATTGCTCACAATGAATTTTTTCTCTTATCTGTGTGTTAAATACTTACTACATAAACTCAATGAATTTTCTATGTTTCCATATATGTATGTATAATATGTATACATAGGATGAAGACACCAATCGTCAACCAATGTGCAAGAAATTGACTATTTGTCACTAAAACTTGAAAAATAAGCTTTCTTTAAGTATTGGCCTTTGAAAAACAAATGCGATAAATGAGCTACGTCATTTACCAATGCGATGTTATTGTACGTTTTGCTTATTGTTTATTACGATTGTTTATTATAAATACGAACGATTAACCCTTTGACTGCAAGGCGTGCGCTCTCGAACGAATCCTATGAACGACGTGCAACTGATGCAGTGATTGACTTCTCGTTAATGTTTATTATTTTCGTGTAACACAATTATTTTTGAAAAATGTCCTTTGTTATATGACGTCCAAAGTTCAAAGAATATCCTCACACATTGGGACCTACTATTCAATAAAAATGCAAAAAGTTACCACTATTTAAGATGAAAATTTCTGTTAACTGGTCTTCCACTGATGCCTTCACTTTAATATGTATGCATGTATGTATGTATGTATGTATGTATGTGGCATATATTTATGTATTACATGAATTAAACAAAAGTACGAGTTCATTTCATACCATGAAAAGACACTAACACAAGTTTATTGTACGAATATTATTTCTTCCAATCTTTTAACTCTTTTAATGGAATACTTTCTATCTCTCTCTTTGTCCCTCTTTCCTTCTCTCTTTCTCTTTCTTTTACTATCTTTCATTAGAAAGATTAGAATCATGTAATTTGTTCAATCCGTTAATTAAAGGTTCAACCGTCAAAGATATCTTATTACTTTAATGTGTTTTATTTGGAATGATTAATTTGTACTATTCAATTTATGAACTTCTTAAAAACATCGTAGTAATACATTTTATTATTATTATTATTTTTTTTTTAACAATATTAAAGAAAATTCATGATTTAAATTAACTAATGTAACGAAGTTTCTTAATTATTTAATGTTATATTAATTAATTATTATAATAATTTGAATAATTTTGTAATCATTTAAAATGTTATTAATATAATCGAAGAAGAAAATTTGTATTCGTTTAAATTTTTTTGTAAACATATTTGTTCTTCTATACACGAGATTTGGATAGTTTTAAAGAAAACTTTCAAAGTAAAAGATTTTCATATCTGTCTCTCTGTCAGTATATATATGAGTATATATGTGTGTGTGTGTGTTAATTTATTCGTTGTGATTCTATTAAAAATAATGATATAGATAATTAAAACAATATATTTCTATTAATTCTAATCGATAAAATTAAATGAAATATTTTGTTGTTGTCTTTTTCTTACATGTTAAAAGCTTTTTAGAAATTATACAGGTCACTTAAACTTCTTTTCCTCTTTCACTCTCTCTCTCTCTCTTTCTTTTTTTTTTCTCTCAATTCATGGATTATTCGCAGAATTATAATAAATTCACAATTAATTTATAATTTTAACTTAATTTAAAAGAGTTAAAAAGAAATTTTATATTTGATACATTAATTTTTTTTTAATTTTTTAAGTTCAATTAAGATACTATAATGTGATTATTATATAATATTAATATTATATTAATTATATAATATATAATAATATATATAATATATATAATATAAAAATATAAATAATATATATATAATAATATATTATAATATTATTATTTATAATTATTATATAATATTATATTAATAAATATATTATAATATATTATTCAAAAATAAATCGGCGAAAAATCCATGCCCATTTTTTTAAATCATCCTACAAACAACACATTTTATTATTTTTCTCTCTCTCTCTCTCTCTCTCTCTCTCTCTCTCATTCTTTTACAATGTAAATTACAAACTTAAATCATTACCTACGAAAATTTGAGTAAACAAACTTAAAAAAAAAAAACGATATATTTATATTATTATATTATTCTGTAGAACAGGTAGCAGCATTTATTTATATTATGTGCAATAAAATTATTTATTTTTTCTAGTTTTCTCATATATCGTCCTTCTTAACTTTATGGTGTTTTTTGTTCGCATTATTTTATTTTGTTCTTTTAGTAAAAAAAAAAAAAAGAAAAGAAAAAAAAAACAGAAAACAAAGAAAAAATTAATAAACTTTTCATATAATTCTTCGAAATAGTTTTTTTTTTTTTTTTTTACGTTTTTTTCTTTTTTCTTTTTCTTTGTTTACTTGTACTTATTTTCCTTTGTTATTCCCTTTTTTCGATTTTATTACGCGTTTAAAGAGGATTACCATAAATCTAGAAAATAGATCGCCTTTTTTTTCTTTCTAAAACTATAGCAGTTTTTTTTTATTTTCTTACATTTTTTACCCACTCGTTTTCTTTTTCTTTCTTTCCTTCTCAAATGCACACACACACACACACATACACAGATCGAACATACATATCAGACTCACGCACGCACATTACGTACACGCATAAGCATACGCATACACATACACATACATAAACAGTATCATCTCGTAGCATGGAATTGACAAAGTTCTTTAAACGTTCAAAAGTATGCGGGCTCGTTCGTGCTAAGGGAAAAAACACGAAAGGGGTTGAACATTTGCAATTGAGGAAACAAAAATAATCATTTTAAAATATTATGAAAATATTATGACAAGTGGTTTCATACTCGACTATGAACTACGAACAAAATGTTACTTTCTTCTTTTGGATTATGTTCCTAGGGAATTTAACTTTCGTAAGAGTCGAGTGTTTCGAATTTTTATTTCTTTTCTTTTTCTAAAAACAATTTGTGGTGGTGGTGGTTGTTGTTTTTTTTTCTTCTTCCCCCCCCCTCCAAACGAGTTTTGTGCCAAATGTATGTTTCTTAGTTTTTTTTTCTTTTTCTTTTTTTTTTTTTAATTTTTACATAAATTCTTTTATTATATATATATCTATATATTTATATAAACTATATAATTTTTTTTTTTTTTTCTATAAACAGGCCGCATTATTTTAATTTGTAACACGATGTGATGTGTGCGCGTTTGTTTGTTTTTCTAAAGAATAATTTAAATAATTCACATTAATATGATGTGACAAAAATTCATTATTGAGATACTTTGGCATTGGAATAATGTTAGTTAATCCTAGATAATTAGATAATCCTAGATAAAAATAGATAACAATGTGATAACTTACAAATTAACGGTAAGGGATTTCTTTCGTTACGTACGCAAGAAAAAAAAATCAAAATATCGGAATCGTTTAAAGTATACACTTTAAGTAAAAGCGAAAGAAAATAATAATTAATTAATAATAATAATAATAATTAGAATAAAAATAAAAGTAATGAGTTATTATTTACAATCATAGATTAGTATTAAATCGAAGAGTTTGAAACTTTCTGAAAATAAAAAAATAAAATAAAAACAAAAACAAAAACTGTAATATATCAGGCATTGATCAAAAATACGAATTACGTTTTGAAAGACATTAATATAAGATTAAACTATAATTTGTCTAAATAAAGAAAAAAGAAAAGAAAACAAAATAATAAATTTGCAATAGAATTATATTGAAAAAAAAAAAGAAAAAATAATCTAATTGCTAACGTAAATATTTTGAGAAGATGTTAAATTTTTCTTTTCTTTTCCTTTTTTCTCTCACTCTCACTCTCTCTCTCTCTCTCTCTCTCTCGCTCCCTCACTCTTTCAATTAGTCACTTACACTCTCTCTTACACACACACACACTTTCTAAAAAGGTGTCTGTCTGTCTTAATATCGCAATTAGTAATAATTAATATAATAATCGTAATCGTAAATGAAATCTAACAAAAAAATTAGGCTTTTCGTTATAATAATAGTAATAATAATAATAATGATAATAATAATAATAATAATAATAATAGTAATGTCAAGAATTTTGATCTTGCTATCGCGCGTGTGCAGAAGTACGCGCGTGTTTCGTACGAGTGTGCGTGAGCAAGGTGTCGCTCCGCGTGTAAACAGCTGGGCAGAGAGGGCAAGCATATTTTCCAGGAAAGTGGACGTAATAGTGATTGCGCACGTTCGTCACTACCTTACCGCACAACGAGCACCGCCTCCTTTCGTCGCTGTTACTCTGTCTCTCAAATATCTGTGATATCCGCCAATTTTTCAGCTCTGCAACAACAGAAACGACAGTGTCAGCAAGGACCCCAACTTCACACCCTATTCCCCTCTCTCTCTCTCTTTCTTTCATTTTTATGTTTCTTTTCCTAATTTTAATTTCTCATTCTTACCCCCTCACTCTCTCTCTCTCTCAAATATCTGTGATATTCACCATTTATTCAGCTCTGCAACAACAGAAACGACAGTGTCAGCAAGGACCCCAACTTCACACCCTATTCCCCTCTCTCTCTCTCTCTCTCTCTCTTTCATTTTTATTTTTCTTTTCTTTTCCTAATTTTAACCCTTAACGCTCCGACGGTATATTGTGGTTATCTACTAGCAATTCCAATTTGTTCTACAATTGGAATAAAGCGCCAGTACATCGATGGTGCCTGGGAGGCACACTTGGAGTAGAACGCTGTTCGTTGATGGTGCCTGGGAGGCACACTTGGAGCGTTAAGGGTTAATATTTCATGCTCACCCTCTCTCTCTCTCTCTCTCTCTCAAATATCTATGATATTCACCAATTTTTCAGCTCTGCAACAATAGAAACGACAGGGTCAGCAAGGACCCCAACTTCACACTCAATTCCCCTCTCTCTTTCTCTTTCTTTTATTTTTGTATCTTTTCCTAATTTTATCATTCACATTAACATTATTTCATCCCTTATTTCTCATTCATACTATTTCTCTCTCTTTCTCTCTCTTTTATACTCATTTTCATCATATACTAATTATTACTTTCGTTTACGTTCTTTATCACATTCTTTTTCTCTCTTTATTCTTCCATTCACAATTCTCATTCTTTCTCACTTTATCTTTCATTCACAACTCTCATTCTTTCTCACTTTATTACTTCATTTACAGTCCTCATTCTTTCTCACTCTTCTACTTTGATCATTTTCACATTTTAACAAAATTTCATAGCCTTTATTTATCATTCACACATACTACTTTGTATTTTCTCTCTCATTATCTTTTTTGTTTTGTTTTCATTAATTCTGTCATTAAAATCATCAGATTTGAATCAATTATACATTCTTTCATTCTTTCTGTCTTTCTTTACCTTTCATTCAAATCACTTGTCTATATTTCCAATCGTCTTTTCTTTTCCTTTCATTCAAATCACTGTTAATTCGATATATATCACTTCCCTTATCTGTTTTCACCACTCATTCAAATCACTTTTATTAATTCGATCTCCCCTAGCAATTTTTTTACTTTCTCTGTAATTTTATTTTTCATTTTTTTTTCTTTTTTTTTTTTGTAAACAGCATGCATTCATGTTATTACACTATCGCAAATTTCGCTCGTGTGCGTGTAAGGATACGTGACGCTTTCTTTTTTTACTTTTCTTTTTTACGGACGATATATATATATGTAATTAGTATGTAGACAGACACCTTTTTTTTTAAATTCAAGAAAAAAAGCAAAAGAAAAAAGAAATAAAAAGCCCCTTTTTTATATTTAAAATACAATTTATTAATAACCAAGGGAAAAAAATTGTTAATAGATTAAAAAAATGTTCGCTTATATTTTGAAGAGAAACAACAACTCTCTTCTCTTCTCTCTCTCTCTCTCTCTCTCTCTCTCGTTTAAATATTATATAATAGTTTATTTATTATATATATATATAATAAAATATACAAAATATATAATAAAATATTATATATTAAATTATATATTATATTGTATAGATTGATTATATATATTTTTTTATATTTATATATATATTATTCAATATATGTAAATATATAAAATAAACACATAATAAAATATATAAATATATTAAACTTTATATATTTAAATTAATTATTATAATATATATATATATATTTTTTTTTGTATATAATTTAATTTTCGTCGATTATAACATTTTTATATATATTATATTTATATATTATTATTTTATTTTTATTTTCACGTAGATTACAATTTTTCTTCCACAAATTGCGTAGTAGTCAAATTTCTTCATGTCATTTTCAGCAGATATTAATATCCGTTGCTCGTGTGTTTCATGTTGAATAGACGTCCTCTTCCAAATGTGTGTGTGTAATAGGGGTGAGTAAAAAATCAGAGCTACAATGATTTATAAATTTGACTAATAACAAAAAA